>NC_041219.1:85262227-85293686 GCF_002837175.3 Physeter macrocephalus | reverse complement strand
GGCCAAAAAAAAAAAAAAAAAACGCCAATCTATACTGAGATATAGCTGAATTTGACTGAAGATGCGATACAGCAGAATAAAGGACCAACTGTAAAAGATCCCAGTTAGTTCCAAACATCACTGTCAAGCACCTCATATAGCCAAGTCTTATAGCTGAAAGAGACTTAAAGTCTAAATATTATTCAATAAACAAATATTTATTAAACATGATACTGCAAATTGTTCCGGAGATACAGCTGTCAGCAAAGCAGATAAAAACCTCTGCCCTTAAGAAGCTCACATTCAAGTTAGATGAAATTTAGCCCAAAATTCTTCTTCTAAGAAACATGGGGGTAGAGGGATCAGATCCATTAGTAGCTATGGTTTACCTTTCTTAAAGTATAAATAACTGATACACTATAAGACAATGTTTTTTGTTTGTACTCTGAAAAGTAACTCATCTATATATTTAATTATATTTGTAAAATACATTACATCACAATCTATAACCTCACATACTTCACTCAGAATTAATGATAATCCCCATATAAGTTTATTTTTAATGGAACATGATGTTTGTCTGAATTAAAACATCACTTTGAATTCTAAGATAAAACAATAGTAATCAGAAGACTAGCTTTTTACTAGAACTTGATAATGGAGAAAGTATCCTCTATGTTTATCCTCTATAAACTAAACATTTCTGGTAAATGGAAAGCTTCTTAAAAACTAGCTTCACTCATCTTCTATGTATCCCAGAATATTTTTAAACATCAAGAAGGGTTACAGGGACTTCCCTGGTGGCACAGTGGTTGGGAGTCCACCTGCCAGTGCAGGGGACAGGGGTTCGATCCCCAGTCGAGGAGGATGCCACATGCCGCGGAGCAACTGGGCCCACGCACAACTAGTGAGCCCACGTGCTGCAACTACTGAAGCCCACGTGCCTAGAGCCCATGCTCCACAAGAGAAGGCCACGCACCGCAACGAAGAGTAGCCCCTGCTCACTGCAACTAGGGAAAGCCTGCGCACAGCGATGGGAGACCCAACGCAGCCAAGAAAAAAAAAAGGGGTAGGAAGAACACAAACTCATTATAACCAAGGGGAAAAAAAAAGTTTAAAAGATGTTACAAAGTTCAGAATAACTGATATTTTAAAACCAAGTCTATCAACTGGTCTATTATTTGCAAAAGAGAATCGAGAAACTGGTAAATCTATTTCAATTTGTACTAAGTGAGGAATGATATGGAAACATGAAAATTCTGCTAAAAAAAAAAAAAAGCAGTTCCAGTTTCACAGACTGAGCAATTTTTCCTTGTTAAGTATTATCAAAAGCCCTGCCTGTAAACATCTAAAACCAAACTCTCTCACACATATTCTTTGCTCAGAGAAACCCCGATATACTTCTCGTATTTTCAGATCTTCTGAATGCCAGTTGTACTACTATGTAAAACTTCCTGGAAAGTTAATCTGAATATACATGCAAGTCCAATGATCCCCAAATTACATGCCAAGGTGCATCAAGGCACTATGGAAGAATTTACAGGGCTGCCACAGGATATTTCAAATTTAAGAGAAATTCAGTGATACTCAACTTCAGTCAAGACACTAAGTGGTTCAGTTTCAACAGCAGACTGCACTCTATCCCTCTCCACTAAGTTTCATCTTTGCAAAGCTGGATTTTTGGTGGTTACGATTTTTTTTTTAAAAAAGACCCACAAAAAAATCAACAGGGAACAGGAATTGAGATGCAAGATGGAAGTATCCAATCTGATTTCAAGGTATAACAAGTTATACAGTTCCCAAAAGGCAGACACCTTTCATTAGTAACTGCAGTTATACAAGAAACTACGTTTTTCTTTCAATTTATGTGTGTTAGCTTTCCGAAAAGCTAACAGGCTATAAGGACGAAATACTTAAGTTGTTTGGACCCAACTATCTAATAAACAGAACTTCTAGGTTACTCCTTTTGGCATAGCAGCACCATTAAAAAACCAACCAACAAATAAAAAAATACAAAATAGTAACAACAAAAATACTACTAAGACACCAAGGGGTGAAACAAAGTTTGTGAACCTTTGTGCTACTTCCTTTCTTTGGTAATTCCCACTCTAAAATATAAAGGTGTGGGACTTCCCTGGTGGTCCAGTAAAGACTCCACACTCGAAATGCAGGGGGCCCGGGTTCCATTCCTGGTCCAGGAACTAGATCCCACATGGATGCCGCAACTAAGTTTGCATGCCACAACTAAGGAGCCCTCGAGCCACAACTAAGGAGTCTGCCTGCCAAAACTAAGACCAAACACAACCAAATAAATAAATAAATATTTCAGGGGAAAAAAGAAAAACTGAACTACAGGCATGGTTATTTATTGGAAATAAAAGGACCACCTGGAAAATTATTCTCCCTTTTTGTAAAGTGGAAAAAATGTCTTTGTGAGAAATTCTGGGTTCCAATCCTATTTGGGACAGTTGTTTATACTAATCAGCAGTGCTGTGAATTGATATTTGAAGAACTAAATCCTGTAATGTAATAAAAGTCAAAAAAATACCTCTGTGGCTTAGATCCTTTCAGTACACAAAGATAATTAAGCATGCTGAGTTGGAAAGGGCCCTGATATAAACACTTTTCAACAATAAAGTACGGCTACATGAGAAGATCAACTACAGCATAGAAAATCCACAACAGCACATTTTATTTGGTTCTGGAGTACAACACGGGTGAGGGCATATTACTCAAGGTAAGATTTAAAGTAATTGGCATCTTCCTGGAAAACCATAAGTTCTAAGGTGTCCTGTGGAAGTCAGCCTCAATTTAAAATCTATCCCTAACGTACACAGTAAATAATAAAGTTCACTAAAGCACACTTTGTATTTCTGTAGTAAAATACACTAGATGCAGCAATTCTTAACTCCGATAAAATATGATTACTGTTTCAGAGCTAGACTGATTCTAAACAGTTCATTACGAAGGTATTTTTTCCTGAAAAGCAATCATCACTAACCACCTATGACTCTAAAATGATACAGCTTCTAGAAGATCTTAAAACTGAGAAAATACAATTAAACAGGAGAATCTTAACAATACATACTGATCTGCCTCAAGTGATTTGTCACTTTGTTTCTACTGCCTTCCAGTTAAAGTCTAACTAAGCACAGAAAAAAAGAAAAACCAGTTGCTAGGTTACAGTGGTTAGGAAATCAACACTGAATAAAAGCCATCATCAGTTACTCTTCCTTAACTTATAGAAATTAACCATATGATGTATGGTCACTATTACCATTTGTTTTGGAGGTTAAAGACAGATGATTTTATTTTGGGGACTCAATCCATAAAGCTGAACGATGGCAAAGCTAAGATTTTAACCAAGGCTAGCAATGGTCACAGTATGTTTCTGGACAATTTATTCATTTAACTACAAGACACTGGAAAGAATGATTTCAAACCGCTCAAAACTAAATAAAACGTTTTACTTCACATCTATTGTTAATACGTCCAACTTAAAACCTAGAACCAACTACAATAGCTTTAAAAAAAAAAAAAAAAAGTAAAGTAGCACCCCCTGCAGGGGATTTGTGCAGGTCTTAAATGGAGGAGAAAGAGGTCCTAAAACTCCCAGCCTCCTCCAAGGTAGGTGAGAGATTGAGAGCTTTTATGCAAACTACTAGACAAAACTTTAAAAACTTGATTAGAAAAAAATTTATCTAGGAAATGACGACTGAAGAGCAATCAAATGATAAAAAAACAGACCTTAAAACCCTTGAGATGTCCAGCGTAAATGTCTCCCTTACAGCTAAAAAAAAAAACGTCTACAGCACACATCAACAAAATGAACGCTCATCAGCCAGATTCTTCCTAGGACTCAATAAAAGTCTTTTCCAACTCAAATAACTGACTCATAATATTCATCTTATAAATTGTCATTAATAAGATCCCCTAAAGGATTTGCAAGATGGCATATACTGAATACCTTAAAGACAATGAAATTTACCTGGTCCCTTCAAAACACTCATTCTGAAAATAGCATTCTTCTGACAGACTGCTTTTTGGAATACTGCTACACTTTTCATCCGAGTTTTTAACCTATTTACATAACTTAATATTTCTTACCTATTTAACTATTTCATGTGACCTCCGAAAGTGTTTCTATCTCAAACCATATTAAACAATTTCTTCACGAAAAAATTTGCTTGGCTACATTAATCTATTAAAAGTTGGTAATGCCTTATCTGAGGATTAATTTTCTCCTCACAGATGTTTTAAGACTGACAATCCTGCTACATTATTTGGAATAGATGTCAAAGAGAAAAAGCACAAGCTATTTTTCACAGA
Organism: Physeter macrocephalus; assembly: GCF_002837175.3. Lineage (NCBI taxonomy): Eukaryota > Metazoa > Chordata > Mammalia > Artiodactyla > Physeteridae > Physeter > Physeter macrocephalus. The sequence continues at coordinate 85,289,378 of NC_041219.1, read as the reverse complement.
TTAAAATCTTCTATTACATACCACTTTTGGGGGTGGGGGAATCCTTCCAAAATTCTAATAAGTCACTTTACAATAATACATGCATTCTTCTCAAGGCTTCTTTTCCATCAAGTGACTGCAGTGTTTTCTTTACTTATCTATTTAGACGTCTAGCTGAATACACTCACCGCAAAGGTCATTATTTTATTAAGTAAACCTTTGCAAGTGCATTACTTTTTACAGGAATAAAAAATGTTCCCCTCAATTGCTCTCCATACATAACTTTTAGGGAGCGATTAGAACCAAAAAACTACTAAACCGGCAGTTCTCGTATCTGAAAAAGTAAAGCTTTCCCTGAGAAAAATCTAAAGGCTGAAAGTGGCGATGCCAAGATTTCTCATTCGGTTAAAATCACCAAGGTTTTCCTGTATCATAAAGCTTCTAAACAATCTGTAGTCACTTCACGTAACTAAAATTAAGCTAAGGCAACAAAAAGGTAACGACATACCTGTTTCATCCTTAAACTAAGATAGGATGATAAAACCTCGCCTAAAGTTTAATAAAAAACACTGAAAATGTCCACAAATATCTTTCGACTCCAACACGTGCAGAACGCCCTGCTGCTCAATGGTAATTCCTTGCTACCAGGGACACAGCTGAGTTTTGGCAACTTTCACTCCCTCAGCGAGACTGGAGTTAGGAGGAAGACTGGAAAGACCATACTCAAGCAATCACGACACCCGAGAGGGAAGTTAAGTTGCGGCGACGGTATGGCCTCCCTCCAGTCGCCTAGCAGTACCTGTCGGTCGCGGCGCACGGCCGCGTGGTGCTCTACGAGCACCAGCAGCCTTGTGGTAGCACCCACCGCAGGTGCACTTGGCCCCGGGCCTGGTCGCAGCATCACAGAGCGACAGGACCAGACCACCCCAAGAGCGGAGCAGTAGCCCACGAGGGTCCACGCCTCCAGGGCGCCCAGAGGGCGAAAAGCTCACGGGAGACTAAGGCCTACGGCTAAGTTACGGAGACTTAGGAGCAGCCGGCACTGCCTAAGGGGGAAGGTGGGATTTCCGGCTCGGGGAAGCCGAGGGCCGGTTTAGAGGTGGGGGAAGAGAACATCGGAGGAAATATGTCCTCCACCCGCCAAAGGTAATCGCAACAAGGATACTGAACCTCCCACCCCCAGGCAAGAACGATTTCCACCGAGGGGGAAAAGCCGAGGGAGCCTAAAGCGGGGGAGGGGAAGGTACGGCTTCCCGGCAGCCCCCCGCGCGGCCTCGGCCTCCCTCACGGGCGACCATCCCTCGGCGGGGTGTCGCACTCACATCGTGAACGGGGCAGGGGGACGGGCGAACGGGTGGCGGGCGTCTCCGGCGGCAGCTCCTGGGCAAGCGACTCCTCTCCGGTGGCGACTCCGGCGTCTTCTCCCCGGTAGCGGCCTCTTCTCGCTTCCCTCAAGCGACGGCGGCGGCGGCGGGCTCGACCTGGCTCCCCAGAATGCACCGCGCGGGGAGAGCGACTCCTCCGGTCGGGGAGAAGAGGAAAGTGTAGGAAAAGGGGCGCGAGGACGGAGAAGAAACGTGCGTGCGTGCGAGCGAGGGGTGGTGAGGCCGGGCGGCGGCTGGTGACGCAGCAAAATGCCCGGGCCTTGCTGCCGCGCGTGCGCACTCTTTGTTTTCGGGCTCCTGCGCGGCTTTCTAGAGATATCTACGGAAAGGGCGGGGCCTCCCAGCTCCTTCGCGATCCTTCCTAGCGCTGGCCCCGCCCTACGTCCGCTGCCTCGGGCCCGCCTGGTTCCCGCCGCTCCTCCCGCGCTCCCCCCTTGTGGTGGAAAACCGTTGGACGCTTAACCTCCCGGCCACCCGCCTCGGGCGATCTCCCCGAGAAATGGCCGCGTTGACCTGGGAGGAAGGCCGAGGCGGAGGGACGCAGAGTCCGGAGGCTTGAAAAGTGAAATGAGGGTTCGGTTACTTTTAAGAGCGTAAAGCGGCCCACTGAGGAAACATTGCACCGCAGAAGGAGGGGAAAAGCCTCTGCTGGTGATATAATATTTGCGGAGAAGGGCTAACTTCCGAATTCAGGGCCTTTGTCCACCTCGCCTTTTTTTTTTTTTTTTCCTGCGGTACGCGGGCCTCTCACTGTTGTGGCCTCTCCCCTTGCGGAGCACAGGCTCCGGACGCGCAGGCTCAGCGACCATGGCTCACGGGCCCAGCGTGTGGGATCTTCCCGGACCGGGGCACGAACCCGTGTCCCCTGCATCGGCAGGCGGACTCTCAACCACTGCGCCTCCAGGGAAGCCCCACCTCGCCATTTTTATGAGAGTTGGAGACCCTGTACAGGGGCAGCGGAAATTTGAGGTCTTTGGCTGAGGAGGAACGTTTACCCTTGGGGGCTGGGGTTTGCACCTGCTTTGCGATATTAGTGCTGTAGGTGACACAGGAAGGCTGTTAGGGTCTAAGTTTGTGGGAATGGAGAGACTAGGACTTTCGTGTCTCCAGGCACATCAATTGGGGGTGGAGGTCCCCCATCTTTTTTCAGCGGTCGAACTGCTGCTTGGTGCAAGGCACTGGGTTAGGCTCTTGGGGGTTGGTAACCAAGAGAAACAAAACAGTACCTTGTCTATTGTAGAAGGTCACTTAACCGTGCAGTAAGGGAGAAATACACCAGTGCGCCGCTCGTTAGAAGACAGAAGGTTTAAGGAAGTGCGGTAAGACATTTTGGGAAGTGTTTGGGGGCTTCATATTAAGCTTTGAGGACTTGGTATCTATACTGTGCAAGGCAGATGTTGGGAACTATGGACATTGGACCCAATGCTCAAATCCCTTTTTTTTTTTTTTCCCCGGTACGCGGGTCTCTCACTGTTGTGGCATCTCCCGTTGCGAAGCGCAGGCTCAGCGGCCATGGCTCACGGGCCCAGCCGCTCCGCGGCATGTGGGATCTTCCCGGACCGGGGCACGAACCCGTGTCCTCTGCATCGGCAGGCGGACTCGCAACCACTGCGCCACCAGGGAAGCCCTCAAACCTTTGAAAGGGGAGGTTAAACCCCAGCCCTCAATACCGTGATTCTAAGGAGCTTAGTGCTTGTTGGGAAAAACAAAATAAAGCACACAAATCCAGATATTTGAGTCCTATAATGGAAGTACAAAAAATAACGGGAGCATAAAAGCAGAGGTCGATATTGACTGGAAGGATTAAGAGAGGCCTTGTTAAGAAAAATTACCCAAAACATGGAAATAAGGCAAGGAGTGGAGGGATGACCTTCTAACTGGTCACGCTGGGACATGGTTTAACCTGTCTGCCCAAGGATGATTCTCTAGGAGAAGGTACCTGTGTTTGACTTGCTATTTGTTATATGATTAGAGCTCAAACATTGTGAAGTTACTTGAGTTGCAGATTGCTGATAGAAAAGCTAACTCGAAAGTTTATGGTTTTATTGCTCTGTAGGACGCTAACCAGTTTTGTTTAACCTGCAACCTTATTCTAATTCTTATTTTTATGCCTGTAAATATCTAGTTCCTTAAATGCTCCTGGAACCAGCTTTACCATCTTACTGGTTCCCTCGGTGAGTTAAATAAATGAATGCTTGGCTCACGTTAATTTTAAATTGGTGGGAGAATCATGTTTTGAAATTTTTTGAAAATTTTACTTTGATAGCCTCAGAGGTGACAGCAGGAATGAGTGGGAATAGTACATTCCAGGCAAGGATCTTGATAGGTGAAGAGATAGGAACAAGTATATCTAGGTGGAGTTGGCAAACTTTCTGTAAAGGGTCAGATAAGGCCACAAGGTCTCTACTGCAGCTTTTGAACTCTGCTATTGTAGCATGAAATCAACCATAGATAATGTGTAAGCAAATGAGAGTGTGTTGAAAAAAAAACTAAGAATGCTGAAATTTGAATTTTTTATGTCCGCATGTCATATGATTTTCTTTTCCAACCTTTAAAAATGTAAAAATCATTCTTACCTTGAAGGCCATGCAAAAAATTTGCAGCCTGCAGGCTGTAGTTTGCCAATCCCTGGCCTAGGAAGTCCAGAGTGTAGGGAGAAGGTAAGTCACACTGAGTATCAATCAGGCTAACTGTTTTCAACTTATTTCTCTGACAGTGGGAAGCTATTGAAGTTTTTTTGAAGGAGAGTAACACTCTTATGTTCTAGAAAGATTAATTTGGCAACAACATATAAGATTAACTGAAAATGGAGGAACTGAATTGAAGATAGCATTTAGAAGTCTGCAACCCGAAATAACAGGCATTTTCCCTTATCAAAAGAAGTGCTGTGGGAAAAACCATCACACAAGAAATTTTTGAAAATTCAAATCCATTGCATTGTAATTTATAGTTTGTTTACTACCCCCATTGGACATATTTCAAGGGATTTCATGTTAGTGTAGCTCTGGAAATGGCATCTCACCCAGAAGTTTCACAAATAGCTTATAATCAGGTTTATCCATGCCTTTACGTTTTATCTCATTCATTAGCTGATGGGGACCCAAGTTGTACCAGATCTCCTTTTCAAATTCACTGAAAAGTTCTGTATCTAGTAGGGGGCAAAATCTAGATTCAAAGATGTATAGTTAATGGTATCGGGGCTTTGGGGAGAGAAATATGCAACCCGAATTGGCAAAAACTGGAAAATACTTGGTATTAGATGCCATTTCACAAGTTTGATCCCAACAGTCTCCTAAGAGAAAAGAAATTCCCAGGCCAATTTAAAACAGTAGTAAAAAGGAACACAGAATTTGTCAGTTTTAATTGTAGCATCCACCTTCTCCCTGATACTTTACTGAGGACTGAATTTAAATGTGTCCACAGTCACTAATAGCAAAAGAGAACTTTAGAGGCTGATATGAGAAATTTTAAAAATAAAAAAAAAATTATAACAGGTGAGAAAAGTCCAGTTTTATGAGGGGGTTTTCTAAAACGATAAGAACTTAGAGGTGGTTACTTTTGTATTCGTAAGGTAAATATAGGAAAGGGGGCAAAGTAGTAACCTGTTCTAGGTATAGAAAATAAGAAATTGGTCATAAAGTTTAAGGGAGACATCATGATCTAGCTAAATGTAAACATCACATATACCAACTTAAATTACTTTATGTTCTCTGATACCATGATTATCTTCCTACAGTTTTAGAAGCATACCTTGCCAGTCTGGTTTGGCAGTAATAGAAAGGGTCAAGAAATGACTGTGTCTTGTGTTGAGCTTTTTCATATTCTGAGTTTTGCTGCTAGTCTCTCACTGTAGAATGACAAAAGCATGAATAGCTCTCAGTGTAGGAAGCAGCTTTAAAAAGCTAATTCATTTTTAAATAAAATACATTGAAATGTTCTAAAAATGTTCTTCTACCCCAGACGTCACCTTACAGCAGTTCATGTTGTAGAAAATAAGACAATAAATAGAGTGATATATGCTTATTTCTATGTAAATTAGCAGTACTCTCTGGGATCAGAAAAAATCAGATAATAGTTTTTAATTTCATGGTTTTCATGAGAGAGAATGTATTACAGTTCTCGGGTAACTCTGTTTGCCTTAAGTAAATACTTCATTGTGCTCTTTCCATTGTGTAAGGTAGGAAGTGACCAGAAAAAGGTTACATATACATTTAGACATTAGATTTTGGTGGAATATTAACATCATTTTGTTCAGCACCTTGCAGGATAACTGAGTTATGTAATGGGATGATGGAGAAATAGGATTACTTTCAAAGTTAAGGGAGCCTTCTTTTTTTCTGATTTTTTAGTTCACCTGAAATTTTTTTAATGCTCCCTTTTCTAGGAAATAAGGGCTAGGTAATTCCATTTGGGGGAAAATAAGAGAAGACCAAGTGCTAAGAGATTTCATTTAAAAAATATTTGGAGGGAATTCCCTGGGAGTCCAGTGGTTAGGACTCCATGCTTTCACTGCTGTGGGCCAGGGTTCAATCCCTGGTTGGGGAACTAAGACCCCACAAGCCACCCAGTGTGGCAAAATAATATTTTTTTAAACCTTGGAATTTAGAGCCTACCATATGCCTGATACAGCAAAGCAATATTGTTCCTGACCTCAGGAATTTTAGAAAAGGTAAATAAGTAAATAGATAAATTATAATACATGTGACAAGTACTCTATTAGAGCTGTAAACAGAGTACTGTGGGAACAGCAACCCAAAGAACTAAGTAGGGGCATCTGGGAAAGCATCAAAGAGGGGTAATGGGGGCTTCCCTGGTGGCGCAGTGGTTGAGAGCCCGCCTGCCGATGCAGGGGACACGGGTTCGTGCCCCGGTCCGGGAAGATCCCACATGCCGCGGAGCGGCTAGGCCCGTGAGCCATGGCCGCTGAGCCTGTGCGTCCGGAGCCTGTGCTCCGCAACGGGAGAGGCCACAACAGTGAGAGGCCCGCGTACCGCAGGAAAAAAAAAAAAAAAAAAAAGGCGGGTAATGATCAAAGCTGAGTTTCAAAGTCTGAATGAATTTCTCCAAGGCCAATGGTGAGAGGCAGAAGAGGGTATTCCGGGCAGAGAATATAGCATATGTAAAGCAGAGGCAATGGAATTTTCAGGGATCTGTGCAAGGTTCAGTGTGGCCAGAGCCTAAGAGAGACTATAGGTAAAGGAGAGTGATGAGAGAGAAGGCAGGAAGTTCAGTGGGTTCAGGCCAGATGGTAAAGGGCCCTATATGTCTGCTTAAAAGTTTGTACTTAATTCTATTGGCAACAGAAGTTTTTAATAGGAATGATGCTATAGTGTGAGTGGACAAGCTTCTTGTGTATAGGTACTGGTGTCATATTTGTTTGTTTCCAGTGCCAGACACATAATAGATGCTCAGAAGTTTGTGGAATATAATTTGCTGTAAAAAGACTGCAGACAGGCCAGCTATGGTAGTTTAGGCAAGAGAGTAGAGCCAGAACTAAAGCAGTTGCTGAAGGGCTGAAGAGAAATGCTCACCCAGAATTTTGATAAATTTCTGCCCTTGAAGACCAGTTAGAAAAGGGGAGAAGAGATAAAGAGGCAGCAAAGGGGGGAAGAGATAAAGAGGCTTCTAGTTTGGGAGAGGGGGTGAAATGTGACACCATTAGCTGAGACTGAAAGGGACAGATGGAGGAGTAAAAAGAGATAGTTTAATATTGTATATATTTAGTACTTGAGGGAAGGATTTTTATTTTTGTGGCTTGTTTAGGAATGAGGAGTGGTTTTTGTTTTTATCATGTTTGAAGAGTAAGAGAAGAAGCTAGTAGAAAGGGAGGGGTTGAAGACAGGATAACTGAGAGAACAAGGTCTGGTATGAGGCAGGAGAGGATAAAACACAGAGGAAAGAGGGAAGGAGATGAAAGTCTAAGGGCTTTTAAACTAGTATGTAAACAGGTTCTAAACTTCACATACAAAAACTCAAGGCTTGGCTTGTAAGGAGGATCTCTTATGTAGTGTATATAGATAGAACTATTTTGGTACTCTAATCCTGGAATGTTAAAGTTTTGGCTTTGTGTGATAGACTGAATGCTTGTGTCCCCCGCAAAATTCATTGGTTGAAATCCTAACCTCCAGTGTGATGGTATTAGGAGGTGGGGACTTTGAGAGGTAATTAGGTCATGAGGGTGAGCCATCATAAATGGGATTAGTGCCCTTTTAGAAGGGACCCCAGAGAACTCTCTCTTCCCATCTTTCCACCATGTGAGAATACAATGAAAAGTCACAGTCTGCAGCTGGGAAGAGAGCTTTCAGCAGAACCCAACCATGCTAGTACCCTGATCTCAAACTTATAACCTCCAAAACTGTGAGAAATAAAGTTCAATTGTTTATAAGCTACCTAGTATATGGTACTTTGTTAGACCAGCTTAACCTAAGACAATTTGCCAAAGACGATCAAGCATATATCAAAGTGATGATTTCATACAGATCCGATCACCTCTGTATAAACATTAATGATAACCAATAACAGGAATGGGGTATTCTTGTTAGAGTCCAGACACAGACACAAGAATATTTTGTACTGGACTTTCCTGGTGGTCCAGTGGTTGAGAATCTGCCTTCCAATGCAGGGGACGTGGGTTTGATTCCTGGTCGGGGAACTAAGATCCCACATGCCACCAGGCAACTAAACCTACATGCTGCAACTTCTGAGCCCACATGCTCTGGAGCCCACACGCCACAACTAGAGAGCCCACTTGCCACAACTAAGCCCCAACACAGCCAAATAAATATTAAAAAAAAAAATAGTGTGTTACTGGCTTAAAGGCAGACATGTAGACCAATGGAACAGTACAGAGAGCCCAGAAACAAACCTTTGCATAATGGCCGAATAATTTTTAAAAAAGATTTTGTACTGAAACTAATATAATGTTATGTGTCAATTATATCTCAATTAAAAATAATTTAAAATGGTACTTTGTTATCTAAATAGTGAAGTTTTACCACTTTTAATATTTTTATTTTCACTATAAAATTGTAGTTTCCTCGGGACTTCCCTGGTGGTGCAGTGGATAAGACTCCATACTCCCAATGGAGGGGGCCCGGGTTTGATCCCTGGTCAGGGAGCTAGATCCCACATGCATGCCGCAACTAAGAGTTCACATGCCACAACTAAGGAGCCCGCGAGCCACAACTAAGACCCAGCGCAACCAAATAAATAAATATTTTTTTAAATTGTAGTTTCCATAGAGTCAGAGATTTTGCTTTGTTTGTTGTATTCATAGGGCCTGATATGTAATAGGCGTTTCCTCCATTTATTCAACACGTATTTATTGAGCACCTAATATGGCCCAGCTGTTGTAGATGCTGAAGATATAACAATGAACAAAACAAAAGTCCTTACCCTCATAGCTTACATTTTAATGAGGGAAACAATAAAGAAGCAAGAAATATGCTGAGATGCATTATTCAATGTCTTTTACAAAAAGATTTAAGAAATTACAATCACCTCCAAATTATCTAATATATATTAAAATTACACATTCTCAAATATGTGGCCAAAGAAGGTTGCAAGGAAATGAATTGGTGATGACAAGGTTGCAGTTTTTGGTGATGCAGTTATTTGGTGATGACGAGTTGATATGATCATTGAAATGGTGGCTCAGGTATGGTGAAGGAGAATATCATTGGAGGAGAAGAGGTCAAGGAACTTGAAACGCCAAAGTATTGAAGGGATATTGATATCACCAAGAATTCTGATGGCTGTCCCTGGAGAGGGTGATAGCCAGGATCTAAAACCTTAAAGGAATGAGTAGAAGTAACCTAGGGAAAGAGGCAATAAATTACAAGAAGAGCTAGTGTGTAGTATACAGATCTTCCTCAACTTACGATGGGGTTATGTCAAACCCATCGTAAGTTGAAAATACTGTAAGTCAGGACTTCCCTGGTGGCACAGTGGTTGAGAATCCTCCTGCCAATGCAGGGGACACATGGTTTTGAGCCCTGGTCCGGGAAGATCCCACACGCTGCGGAGCAACTAAGCCTGTGCACCACAACTGCTGAGCCTGCGCTCTGGAGCCTGCAAGCCACAACTACTGCAGCCCGCAGGCCTAGAGCCCGTGGTCCGCAACAAGAGAAGTCGCCGCAATGAAACGCTAGCGCACCGCAACGAAGAATAGCCGCCACTCGCCACAACTAGAGAAAGCCCACACGCAGCAATGAAGACCCAATGCAGCCAAAAAAACCCCACAAACAAACAGTATGGAGGTTCCTCAGAAAACTAAAAATAGAACTACCATATGATCTAGCAATCCCACTCCTGGGCATATACCCAGACAAAACTATAATTCAAAAAGATACATGCACCCCTATGTTCATAGCAGTACTATATTCATAGCAGTACTATTCACAATAGCCAAGACATGGAAACAACCTAAATGTCCATCAACAGATGAATGGATAAAGAAGATGTGGGACATAATATACAATGGAATACTACTCAGCCATAAAAAGAACAAAATAATGCCATTTGCAGCAACATGGATGTAACTAGAGATTATCATACTAAGTGAAGTAAGTCAGAAAAAAAGACAAAATACTATATGATATCATTTATATGTGGAATCTAAAATATGGCACAAATGAACCTATCCACAAAACAGAAACAGACACAGATGTAGAGAACAAACTTGTGGTTGCCAAGGGGGAGGGAGGAGGGAGAGGGATGGACTGTGAGTTTAGGATTAGTAGATGTAAACTATTACATTTAGAATGGATAAATAACAAGGTCTTACTGTATATCACAGGGAACTATATCCAATCTCCTGGGATAAACCATAATGGAAAAAATATTTTTAAAAGAATGTAAAAATAAACGAATAAATAAGGGAGTTCCCTGGCGGTCCAGTGATTAGGACTCAGTGCTTTCACTGCCGTGGCCCCGGGTTCAATCTCTGGATCTCTGGTCGGGGAATTAAGATCCCAGAAGCCACATGGCATGGCCAAAAAACAAACAAAGCAAAACTTTAAATAAATAGTAAGGTGTTGAACATCTCATGTAACTTACTGAATACAGGCATGCCTTGGAGATATTACAGGTTTGGTTCCAGACAACCACAATAAAGCAAATGTCAAAATGAGTCACACAAATTTTTTTGTTTCCCAGTGCATATAAAAGTTATGGTTACACTATACTATAGCCTAAATGTGCAATAGCATTATGTCTAAAAAAACAATGTACATACCTTAATTAAAAAATACTTTATTGGTAATTCCCTGGCGGTCCAGTGGTTAGGACTCTGTGCTTCCACTGCAGGGGGCGCAGGTTCGATCCCTGGTTGGGGATCTAAGATCCTGCATGCTGCATGGCATGGCCAAAAAAACCCAAACCTAACCAAAACAACAACAACAAAACTTTATTGCTAAAAAATGCTAACCATCATCTGAGCCTTCAGTGAATCATAAACTTTTTGCAGTAGTAGCATTAAAAATCACTGATCACAGATCACTATAACAAATATGATAATAATGAAAAAGTTTGAAATATTGCAAGAAGTATCAAAATGACATGGAAACAAAGTGCTGTTGGAAAAAAATGGCACCAATAGACATGCTAGATGCAGGGTTGCTACAACCTTTAATTTGTAAAAAATGTAAAGTGAAGCACAATAAAACAAGGTATGCCTGTACTGTACTAAAAGTGAAAAACAGAATAGTTGTATGGGTACAGAATTGTTGTCAGTGTATGGCTTGTTTACCCTTGTGATCAGTGGCTGACTGGGAGCTGTGGGTCACTGCACTGCCCCGCATCACAAGAGAGTATTGTACCACATATTGCTAGCCCAGGAAAAGATCAAAATTCAAAATTTGAAAGTATGGTTTCTACTATATGCATATCACTTTTGCACCATTGTAAAGTTGAAAAATCACCATGTCAAACAATTCTAAGTTGGGGGCTGTCTGTAGTCTGATAACTTATGATTTAAAGAGGAAACTTACCCCACCTCTAGGCCCAATAGTAACAAAGAGTGTAGGAGAATAGCTACATTCAAGAGGGCTGCAGGGGAAACATTGCCATCAAAGGAGAGCCAGGTTACACTTAGAGCAAGAAGGTGATGGAAATGTTCAGAGAAGAGATTGAGGATATAAGGGATTTTGCAGATATTTGATCTTGAGTTCAGTTGTGAAAGGATTTCAAAATGTGGGAAGGCATGTAAAATGGAGTTAGAAGCAATGATATACAGACTGTAGGAATTTTAGAGTCCAGGGTATAAGGCATGGCTGGGGACTCCTGGATTCTAATGATAACTGACTGAACAGGGATAAAGGGCATAATGATCTCAAGGGAGATGGTGGTAGAGAGGCTGTGAATATTGAATACAGTGGGGAATCTTTTTTTTAAATTTAATTAATCAATTAAGGCTGTGCCGGGTCTTAGTTGCAGCATGCAGGATCTTTTAGTTGCAGCATGCAGGATCTTTTATTTGTGGCACGCAGGATCTTTTAGTTGCGGCATTTGGGCTCTTAGTTGTGGCATGAATGCAGGATCTAGTTCCCCGACCAGGTATAGAACCCAGGCCCCCTGCATTGGGAGCATGGAGTCTTACCCACTGGACCACCAGGGAAGTCCCACAGTGGGGAATCTTGCCAGGACATGAAGAGTTCAGGGGTTCCCACTTGACCTCTGCTGATAGAGGTCAGTAGGGAGACATGCAGAAGGGCTGTTCTCACCCTGAGGATACTGACTCCCTCACTTTTTTAAAAATAAGAATTTGGGAATTCCCTGGTGACCTAGTGGTTACGCTTCTGGGCTTTCACTGCTGTGACCTTGGTTCAGTCCCTGGTCGGGGAACTGACATCCTGCAAGCCACACCGCACGGCAAAAAAAAAAAAAAAAATTAAAGTGTACAAATCTGAGTGCCCCTTGACTTCTCAGGAACCTCCACTCCAGGCTTATAGAGGGACATTCTTAATTCTTAGCCCATGGGTCACTCTCTTTTATTTTATTTTTAATTTTAAAAAATTTATATAAATTTTTAAGATCCCGGCATGAGGGATCTTAGATCCCTGACGAGGGATCGAACCCGTTCCCCCTGCATGGAAGCGGGGAGTCTTAACCACTGCACCGCCAGGGAAGTCCCCATGGGTTACTCTTTTGACCCCTGCAGATGCCAACAGCAGTCTTTACAGGACTGGTTTCATTTCTAGTAGCTTTTTTTTTTTTGCCACACCAAGCAGCAAGCGGGATCTTAGTTCCCCAATCAGGGATCGAATCCATGCTGCCTGCAGTGGAAGCGCGGAGTCCTAACAACTGGACCACCAGGGAAGTCCCTATTTCTAGCAGCTTTCTCTTGATTCCTGCTCAATAAATAATTTGTTGAAGGAGTGCATCAGGTGCCAGATCTGTGATAGAAATCATTTTTTACCTCAGAGGACCTCAGATCACTTGCGTTCTGTGTTTCCAGATTTGCAACATGGAAATCAAACTAATATCTAACTCCCACACAATATCTAAGATATATTTCTATATGGGTAACTTTAAGGGCTTTGAAGTCCTCAGGAAAATGCCAAAGAAGCCCTTATGTTTTTTGATCCTCTGTTCAGCATGTATGGCTTATTGCCTGATGCTCATGAATAGAACACTAATTAAGTACTAACAGATATTTATAGCATTCATCAATATGAGGAAAGAGTAGGGATAGATATGATAATTGCTAAATTATTTCTATATCTAGATTGATTTTCTATCATAACTTCTTATCAGCTATATTCCCATCCAAGCTTCATATGTTTAATTCCCCACATTAGAGAAATGATCCTGAAGTGATATTTAATTTCAACTATTTCAGTTTTTAAACACCATATCTTAAGAAGAGCATACTAGGGCTTCCCTGGTGGTGTAGTGGTTGAGAGTCCGCCTGCCGATGCAGGGGACACGGGTTCGTGCCCCGGTCTGGGAAGATCCCACATGCCGCCGAGTGGCTGGGCCCGTGAGCCATGGCTGCTGGGCCTGCGCATCTGAAGCCTGTGCTTTGCAACGGGAGAGGCCACAACAGTGAGAGGCCCGTGTACCGCAAAAAAAAAAAAAAAAAAAAAAAGCATACTAATATTGCGCCAATCTTTATTTTTCTAGGGAAACCCAAGGTTTATGAAATGTGAGGGTGAAGAAGGAAATATTTGAATGCAAGAATAGTGCAGGGCTATCTTCATCTTCACTGAAACTGAGGACAGCCCTAAGTGCCATTTAAAAATTGTGAAGTACACACACACAGGATTCTGAAATGGTATGGAGAGTCTGAGATATCATCAGGAATCCAGATTCTTTAAGTTTTCCACTCCTTGATCCCTAGGGCCCTTGTCCTTATGGTCTAAGATATCTGTTGGATTTCCAGCCATCACATTCATGTTCCAGGCAGTAGGATGGAGGATTGGAGAAAAAGAGAGAGAAAGAGGACATCCCAGCAATCTTTTATTTTTATTTATTTAATTATTGGCTGCATTGGGTCTTCATTGCTGCGTAGTTGCGGCGAGCGGGGGCTACTCTTTGTTGAAGTGCTCGGGCTTCTTATCGCCGTGGCTTCTTTTGTTGCGAAGCACGGCTTCTAGGCACGCGGGCTTCAGTAGTTGCAGCACGTGGGCTCACTAGTTGTGGCACAGGGGCTTAGTTGCTCTGTGGCATGTGGGATCTTCCCTGACCAGGGATCGAACCCGTGTCCCCTGCATTGGCAGGTGGATTCTTAACCACTGTGCCACCAGGGAAGTTCCCCAGCAATCTTTTATTATTTTTTTAATTTATTTTTTACATTCTTTTATTTATTTATTTTTTGGCTGTGTTGGGTCTTCGTTGCTGCGTGCAGGCTTTCTCTAGTTGCGGCGAGCGGGGGCTACTCTTTGTTGCGGTGTCCGGGCTTCTCATTGCCCAGCAATCTTTTAAATCAATCTGCCAAAAGCTGGCACAGAACCTTTCTATTTGCAACTCACTGGCAAGAACTTACGTGGCTACATCTAGTTGCAAGGGACACTGGGAGAATGGGATTGTTTACCCAGGTGATTATGTGCCAAGCTAATATCAGAGATTGTATGATTTAGGAAGATAAAGAGATGTTGGAATAGGTGTTTAACAGTTTCTGTTTCAGATATTTCCATATTATATTCTTATTTTTTAATTAATTAATTTATTTTTTAATTTTTTTTTTGGCCACGCCACTCAGCTTGTGGGTTCTTAGTTCCCCGACCAGGGATCGAACCCGGGCCCTCAGCAGTGAGAGCGCAGAGTCCTAACCACTGGACCGCCAGGGAATTCCCTATACTGTTTTTTAAAAGGTGAAGGAAAAGTGCAGTTCTCAGAAGCTTAAGAAATTTGTTACCAGGGGTGGTTGGAAAAGGGGTAAAAAGAGGAGAATGGGAAGGGGTAGTACAGATGAGGATAGGGTTAACACTTCTTTGAGAATACCTTTTTGTATAGCACCATGGTAATGCTTCACTTGCCCTTCATATTCCCCCAAAATAAATAAATCAAACAAATGAGGGCTTCCCTGGTGGTGCAGTGGTTAAGAATCTGCCTGCCAATGCAGGGGATATGGGTTCGAGCCCTGGTCTGGGAAGATCCCACATGCTGCGGAGCAACTAAGCCTGTGCACCACAACTACTGAGCCCGCGTGCCACAACTACTGACGGCCACACGCCTAGAGCCTGTGCTCTGCAACAAGGGAAGCCACCGCAGTGAGAAGCCTGCGCCCTGCGACAAAGAGTAGCCCCCGCTCTCCACAACTAGAGAAAGCCGCATGCAGCAACGAAGACCCAACGCAGCCAAAAATAAATAAATAAATTTATTTTTTTAAAAAAGAGAGAATGTGGAAGGAACCCAAAATGGTATGCAAACAGTAAATATGGATCTAACTGTATTTTAAATAAAAAAACACAGTCACACTGAAAGAGTGATGAAGAAAAGAACTACCCTGAAGTAACTTTGGGAAACAGTATCTTGTCTGGATACTGCAAGGTTAAAGACAAAAATAACTGTACATAAATTCTGTAATAGAATTAGGAATATGGGCTAGCAATTCTGACACTACTTTATGGGCATGCTAGAGCTGAATAATTAAGTAAAAACACTATTAAAAAATAAACAAAAATTGTGGGCTTCCCTGGTGGCGCAGTGGTTTAGAATCCTCCTGCCAATGCAGGGGACACTGGTTCAAGCCCTGGTCCGGGAACATCCCACATGCCGCGGAGCAACTAACCCCGTGTGCCACAACTACTGAGCCTGTGCTCTAGAGCCCACGAGCCACAACTACTGAGCCCACGTGCAACAAAGACTGAAGCCTGGGCGCTTAGAGCCCGTGCTCCGCAACAAGAGACACCAACGCAATGAGAAGCCCGCTCGCCGCAGGGAAGAGTAGCCCCCGCTCGCTGCAACTAGAGAAAGTCTGCACGCAGCAACGAAGACCCAATGCAGCCCAAAATAAATAAATAAAATTTAAAATAAAATAAATAAACAAAAATTGTGACATCTACTTTTGCTTCCATAGCTAAAGAAGTGTCTTCCTTCAAGCCCAGGATGACCCTTCTCCCTTTGTTCTTTTTTTTTTTTTCCTCTCTCTTTGCTCTTAATCTCAGTGTTTTTTGCCTTTTTCCAAGACTATGCATTTTCAGCTTGTTCCTTTAATCTTTCCCTTCTGCCTACAAATATGCTTAGGTCCTCCATCTTAAAAAGCAAGACAAAAACATAAATCTTTCCTCAGGCCTCCCTTTCATGCTGTGGTCTACAAGACTTTTTCCAGATTTCTGAGGATAATATGCAATCATTTTCACTAAAGACACTTTTTCACTGTCCATTCACTGATTTCCACCAATCCCAAGCTACAAAAATGGATACGTTGAAGGTCACTCAGCTGCCACGTTCAAAGACCTTTTTAAGTCCCCATTCTTGACCTCTTTGAAGCATTTGACATTACTGATCAATCAATCATTCCTTTTTCTTGAAACGGCTCTCTTCTAGTTCTTATCAGTCTCTGTGACTGATGACTGACTGGCCTTTCTCCGTCCTTCACTGACTCTGCTGTCCTCTAAGTGTAGGTGATCTCCCAAATTTTACTCTGGAGCTCTCCACTCCATCACTAGTGGTTGCCAAACTTTCTCGATCACAGTACCTTATTGAGATATATATATAATATATATATTATATATATTTATATATATAATATATATATATCTCAAAACAATATATATATTGATCTGCACATGTCTGTAGATGACCATGAATTCACAAACATGTAATCTGTGAATAATAAGGATTGACTTTATATGCACATATATATGTATATTTATAAATTAAAAACTTGTGCTGCCAGTTATTCATGTACTTGTCTTTGGCACCTACCTCCCTCCAAGAAACACACAAATTCCTTGAGGCAAAGCTACAAACTGATCTTTATATCTCCATCCCAGCAGCACACTATTGACATTTTGGGGGTTCTTTCACCTATGCCCCTTGTATCCAAAGATTCCTGAAAAGATGCAACAGCAGGGACCTACCAGTTAAATGCACAATATTCTTTTTTTTTTTTTTTTGGCTGTGCCGCGCTGCATACAGGATCTTAGTTCTCTGACCAAGGATCACCCGTGCCCCCTGCAGTGGAATCTCAGAGTTCTAACCACTGGACCGCCAGGGAAGTCCCTAAATGCACAATATTCTTGAAAGAATGAATCTTGATTTCCTTTCCTACCCTAATGATCTGCCTTGACTATATAGAAAACTTCATCTACCCTTACCTCAGCTTCTTAAATCCTAGACATAGTCCTAAGTAGTCAAGTCCCTATTCCTTTTCTCTGGGCCCCACCCAGAGTTCTCCATTGAGTACAGAAGCTTCCAAGAAACTTGGAGATCCAAAGCTTCAATGTTTCCCCCCTATTCTAGCAGTCTTTTCCCTTCTGAGTTTCTTAAAGGTGAAATTATTCTCCCCTGCTTGCCTAAGCAAGAGAATAGTGCAGGGGCAGGGCACAGGAGGATGGGCAGTATTGTTTTACTTTCCATTTAAGTTACCTCCTAGAAACAATTTCCTGCATTTCTGTGGTAGCTTTAATACAGACTATACTGTAATTCCTGGGTGGTTCCCATGGCCCTTCCCTAAGGTGGAGGCTGAGAGAACTACTTTACAACTTCAACATTTGATTATATATATATATTTTTTTAATTAATTAATTTTTGGCTGCGTTGGGTCTTCGTGGCTGTGCGCGGGCTTTCTCTAGTTGCGGTGAGCGGGGGCTACTCTTCGTTGCGGTGCGCGGGCTTCTCATTGCGGTGGCTTCTCTTGTTGCGGAGCACGGGCTCTAGGCGCGCAGGCTTCAGTAGTTGTGGCTCACAGGCTTAGTTGCTCTGCGGCATGTGAGATCTTCCCGGACCAGGGCTCGAACCCGTGTCCTCTGCATTGGTAGGCAGATTCTTAACCACTGTGCCACCAAGGAAGTCCCTGATTATATTTTTTTGCAGGGATTTCCAGGAATTGGGTCACCACCCACTTTTTGGTCCTTTTTGGTCATCCTCAGAACTGTCATGGCACCTGTGGGTGTGTCATGTAGCATACGGTAAAGTATTACAATGAGCATATAATGAGGCTCAAGGTCCACTGGAAGTTGACTCTTTCGCCATCTTGGGCCTGATAGGTTATAACCAGTTTTTGTCATGTCCTCTGGCTATGTCATTCTTTTAAAGGTTGTGCCCTGCTCTCTTCCCTCCTGTTTCATAATTTTCTTTAAAATTGTTCAGCAAATAAATAAATATGGCAAAATATCAATTGTTGATTCTGGAAGGGAATATAGCTATTCACTGTACTAATCTTTCTACTTTTCTCTATGTGTGAAAGTTTTCATATTAAGAACCCCCACCTTGGACTTCCCTGGTGGCACAGTGGTTAAGAATCCGCCTGCCAACGCAGGGGACACGGGTTCGATCCCTGGTCCGGGAAGATCCCACATGCTGCGGAGCAACTAAGCCTGTGTGCCACAACTACTGAGCCTGCACTCTAGAGCCCGTGAGCCACAACTACTGAGCCCGTGCGCCACAACTACTGAAGCCCATGTGCCTACAGCCTGTGCTCCGCAGCAAGAGAAGCCACCACAATGAGAAGCTGGCGCACTACAACAAAGGGTAACCCCAGCTCACCACAACTAGAGAAAGTCCACACGCAACAATGAAGACCCAACGCAGCCAAAATAAATAAATAATATAAATAAAATAAATAATATACACAACATAAAATTTTTTTTAAAAAGCACTGAAAAATAAAAAGAACCCCCACCAAAAAAATATATATGGAAAAAAAAAATATATTTATATATATATATATATAAAATATATATATATGTATATAGATATATATACATAAAGAAATCAAGAAAGTAATCTCATCCATTTTCCTATGCTTACTTTAACTCCCTCAGAGAAGTGATAATCCATTCCTCAAAAAGAACCCTACCTACTTCAATTGCCATTTCTCCCCTTCACATTCTGTATTTGGAAGCAAAACTGATGACTCTCCTTTGAATTTGAATATCACCTTTAGGTTTTTCCTTCAGCCTCCTGTCCTCTACTTCATGAGAAACAACTCTCAATTCCTTACATCCCTTCTATCTGCATGATTGGGGGCAGGGAAGAGGAAGAGAGATATTTTGTGCCTTGATTTCGCCACATTCCAAATTATGAGATAACTGGTAATGTTGGAGCTGTCTACTAAATGCTTAAAATTTATTGTTAAACAAAGTTTAACTTTAAAATGGTTTCTTCTAGGGAACTCCCTGGTGGTCCTGTGGTTAGGACTCGGCGCTTTCACTGTGCAGTGTGGCCAAAAATAAATAAAATAAAATAAAATGCTTTCTTCTAATACTTTAGGGCTTCCTTTCCCTGTTGGGTTTGGGAGTAGAATGAGATGTCATATTTTTTTTGGCCGCTCCTCGCAGCCTGTGGGATTTTAGTTCCCTCACCAGGGATTGACCTGGGCCCTCGGCAGTGGGAGTGCAGGGTCCTAACCACTGGACTGCCAGGAAATTCCTGAGATATCATTTTAATAACATGTCATGGGTAAAATATAATGAGAAAAGTGAAACTCAGTATATTCCGAAAAAGAAAAACAAAACAAAAATAAAAATATTTTTCCTCAGGTAAGTTTTAAACTATATTTTACTGGCTTTAACTTCCATTACATGGACAATTGGAAATTGACTTCAATTTCAAGTGCAACTCCTAAGAAGCTTGATATTTTGATATATTCTCCATCCAGTAAGTGTAGGTTTCTTACTCTAGGAGAGGGAAGCAGCCTCTTTGCACCTTAAAGCCAAATTCAAGGAGTAAGATGTTTAAGTCTGAGAACCTGTTCTCTTGTTTGGCTCAGGTCCAACAGACGGAGTATTGGACAAAATGAGATACATTCATGTTTTCTTATATGTGGTCAGAAAAAAAAGAAAGATCTTTGTATCTGGTTTTCTTTATGCTAGTTTTTGGTGGAAAATCTATAATTGGATAAGACAAACTCAAATCAGCCACATGTTTTACTTTATTGCCTCAAGCTTTTTTTTTTTTTTTTCTCGTGCTGCGCAGCTTGTGGGATCTTAGTTCCCCAACCAGGGATTGAACCCGGGCAGTGAAAGCACAGAGTCCTAACCACTGGACCGCCAGGGAATTCCCTCAAGCTCTTTTGTAGACATCTCAAGAACAGTCATCTCTTTATCTGAGGACAACTCCCAAGGATGTGCCCATTCTATCTAAATGTATCTGGCCCATCACAATTCTGTCAGCCATTTCTGCATAACAACCACCACAAAATCTAGTAGCTTAAAGCAAAAACTTATTTCTTACTATTTTGTGGGTTGGATGGGCACAGCTGGTTTTTCTGCTCCATGTCATATCAGCTGGGGTCAGTCATGTGACAGTCTTCTGGAGGCTTGGCTGAGTCTGGGTGATCCAAGATGGCCTAAATACATCGGTTAGTTGGTGTCTGCTGTTGGCCAGAGCTTTTCTCTTCACATAAACTCTCAAGCAGGATAGCTGGACTCCAAGGCTCCAAGAGTGAAAAGTGGAAGTTGCCAAGTCTCTTGTGTCCTAAGCCTGAAATTGTCACAGCTTTATTTCCAACACATTCTCATGGTTAAAGTAAGTAGCAAGGCCAGTCCAGATTCAGGGTGTGGGGAAATAGATGCCACCTCTTGAAGAGAAGAGCAGCATGTATATATAGAAATGAGAGGAATTATTAGTAGCCATCTTTGCAGACAGTCTACCACACATGGGGAAGGAGAAAACTAAAAAGAGGGAAAAAGCTTTTAGTTCAGAAAAGAGGAGAAACATGAGACGAGACAGGGAGTAAAACAATAGAGGTACGCTTCTACAATGCTTCTGTGAGTTAGTATTCTAGAATTCCCCCAGGAAAACTAGCTGAAGGTTTATGTATGTTTGTTTTAATAAGGGAAGGCAACGTCATTCATTTCGTCTGCCCCCTTATTCTTAAGTCCAGGATGTCAGGAAAAATTTATATATAGACATATATATTTATATATTAAGTGTTGTGTTTAGAACAGGGGTTCTCAAGAAAAACTGCTTGAGTTCAACTCCTGCAACCACCACCTAGGCAGTTACCTAATTTCTCTAAGCATTAGTTTCCTCATTTTAAAATGAGCTTAAAAGCTATACCTACATTATTGGATTATTGGGGGGATTAAATAAGATAATATACTTATCACACTATTTAGCAGATAGTAAAAACTGGATGAATGTTAGTTGTTATTATTAAATCTATTGTCTGTCCTCATTTGGTAGAGAATCTTCCACTGGAATAGCATAGGGGAGGGCTACATCCTGGTGCCAGTCTAAGTTAATTATTTTGGCCTTCTGGGTTAAGGATCCATAACTTACTCATTTTGCTTTTTCCCCGTCTCTGTAGACAAAGAGTATCAAAACTGTAATATTTACAATAGGTGAGCATTAGAGGTCACCTGCCCTTCCATGTAATGGACAAATCCTCAAAGGGTCTCAATATAACCTAACCTCTATTAGAGATATTATTATCCAATAATTATGCCAAACATTTGTAGACTGTTTTACAGTTTATAATGCCTTTTCATATTCATTATTTAATTCTCACCATTCTGTGAGATATTAACCTCATTTTACACTAAAGGAAACAATCTCAAGGGGATCAAATTACATTCATGTCCAATATTACATAGATTTTTAAGTGGCATAATTAGTATTTGAATCCAGTGTTACAATATCTATAATTTAGTTTAAAATATTTCAACATAAACAGTGAAATATGGGTATGTTAGCTTAAAATTATACTCTAGGTGTGGCCAGCATTCTAATTGGGAATTCACACTCCATAGGGATTACCAGAAGCTCTTCAGTTGTCTTAACTCTGATCAACATTAGACATCTTGCATATTAAACTAATGAATGTCAGAAATTAACTTATATTGGAGACATTAATGGATTATTAATTGGAATAATGGATGTTAGAAATGAGCTCTGATTGTTTAAAATAGTGGTACTGTGGATTGGCTAAAATACTTAAAACACTCCCCATGCTTACATGAATTGGTAATGGTACACGAAATGATAAAACAAAAAAATTTCAGTTAAAATCAAGCAAGGCCTATAGCCTGTGTCCTTAGGGATGGAACCTAACACTCAGTATCTAAAAGGTTCAATGTCTTGCCACTGCAGTGGGGGATTTGTAGTTGCTTGATAACTCTAAGGGTAATAAAATCCTGATTTTGTAGTATTACTGCAACTATCTTTTTTTAAAAAGTATTTATTTATTTATTTATTTTTGGCTGCGTCGGGTCTTAGTTGCAGCACGTGGAATCTTTCATTGCAGTGTGCAGGCTTCTCTCTAGTTGTGGCCCGCCAGCTCAGTCTCCCCGCAGCATGTGGGATCTTGTTCCCAGACCAGGTATTGAATCCGCGTTCCCTGCGTTGGAAGGTGGATTTTTAACCACTGGACTGCCAGGGAAGTCCCTATTGCATCTATCTTGATTCAAGCTTCATGCCAAATGTGGTGGGAGCATAGAACACGGTGCTTAGATTTTTTTTTTTTTTTTTTTGGCTGTGTTGGGTCTTGTTGCTGTGCGCGGGCTTTCTCTTGATGCGGTGAGCGGGGGCTACTCTTCATTGTGGTGCGTGGGCTTCTCATTGCCGTGGCTTCTCTTGTTGAGGAGCACGGACTCTAGGCACGCAGGCTTCAGTAGCGGTGGTGCGCGGGCTCAGTAGCTGTGGCCCACGGGTTTAGTTGCTCTGCGCCATGTGGGATTTTCCCCAACCAGGGATCGAACCCGTGTCCCCTGCATTGGCAGGTGGATTCTTAACCACTGTGCCATCAGGGAAGTCCCTAGATTTTTAAAAATTGTTTTATTTTGGCTTGCTAGTAAATATTTATTTAACACTGTTGGCCTAAAACAAAAGTTATTTCACCAGCCAAAGGGGATTTATTCAGAAGCAGCACAGAATTGCAATTTGGCACATGCAACTATGTGAACCACAAATAAGTCTGAGTGAAAGCAAAGGAGAAGAAACTTTTATAGATGAGAAGAGGAAGTTGGGAGGAACCTTACAAACAAAAAGTCAGTTGGAGGAAACTAGGAGTTCAAAGTATAGTGGCTTTTCATTGGCTAAGTTGTCACAGTCTTACTGGCTGAGCTGTTGCCAGGTGAGAAGAACATTTTTCTTCCTCCTCCTGCTTTAGTAAAATAGTGTTAGTTCCTTCTGGAGATGCAAAATACGTCTCTTCCTGTTGCGATCTGTATTGATGTCCAGTGGCACCTGCCTGAGAGCTCCCCATTCTGCCCCTGCCACTCAAATTTAGTGAGGTTTCCCTTTATTTTCACAATACTAAATGTCATTTTCTGACTTATAAACTTATGTTCTTTTTATTACATGGCAGCTATTCCAGTTTCTCTACTATCCTCCTGTAGTTTTTTGTTTTTTGTTTTCTTTCTCCTTGTTTAGGCAGTGGCAGCCACCCAGGGGCATTTGAGCTGGCCGACCTGCACCCACAGGCCACCTCGGATCCAGGACTGCCCGTGGGGCCTTGGTAGCCATGGAGGGCAGTGTCTATGAGCACGCAGACCCAACTCCAGAGGAGCAGATGGAGCTGGAGAACGTCTCACTGTTGAAGCAGAAGCTGCTGCTGGAGATCCACTGCCTGCAGGAGGAGCTCAGTGAAGTCATGAGCGAGACTGCCTGGAGGCCAATGAGGGCAGTGCATCCTTGCAACAGGACTGGGACATGGCAATGGTTAGGAAGAACTCCAACAAGGACCCCAAGAAGGGGGATCTAGTTCTTGGTGGAGAACAAACTTCTTCAGTACACACCCAAGGTGTTCACTTCCTGTTTCCTGTTCAAGGGCAAGGGCCTGAACAAGACAGCCATGGAGACTACCTAGGGGAGAGGGAAAAGCTGAACCTAGCAGTGCTCCATACCTTCATGGATCTGCGTGACTGGTGCAGGCCCTCAGGCAATTTCTATGGAGCTTCCTGCCTCCCCAGAGAGGCCCAGAAGATTGACCAGATGATGGAAGCCTTTGCCCAGCGATACTGCAGGTGCAATCTTGGGGTTTTCGAGTCCACAGATGCGTGCTATGTGCTGTCCTTTGCCCGGGATAATGCTGAACACCAGCCTTCACAATCCCAACATCTGGGAACAAGCCAGGCCCAGAGCATTTTGTGACCATGAACCAGCACAGCAAGTAGGGTGGGACCTGCCTGAGGAGCTGATCAGGAACCTCTAGGACCACACCCAAAATGAGCCCTTCAAGATTCCAGAGGATGATGGGGATGATCTGACCTTCTTTAGCCAGCACCTGCAGGGCTGGCTTCTTAAGCTGGGAGGGAAAGGGGGCCACGTGAAGAGTGGAAGCAGCGCTGGTTAATCCTCATAGACAACTGCCTCTACTATTCTTAGTAGACGACAGACAGGGAGCCCAGAGGAATCATCCCCCTGAAGAATCTGAGCATCAGAGAGGTGGATGACACCCAGAAACCTAACTGCTTTGAGCTTTATATCCCTAATAATAAGGAGCAGCTCATCAAAACCTGCAAAATGGAGGCAGATGGTTGGATGGTTGAGGGAAACCATGTGGTATACCTGATCTCGGCCCCCATGCAGGAGGAGAAGGACCAGTGGATCAAGTCCGTCCAGGCAACTGTGAGCACGGGCCCCTTCTAGAGTTGCTGGCAGCAAGGAAGAAGTGGATTTCTGTTAAGAAGTAGGGACAGCCCTGCTCCTTTGCCCCCACTCCATTATTTATTATAGAACTGCCTGCCCTAGTGGCTGGCTGGGCCCTGCAGCTGTGGATCCTGGTGCTCTATTTGGAAAATTCATCACCTCTAGAACCTCTCTCTTATTTGTAATCAACACGCTGTTGGTAATCATTAATTATTTAAACACCAAATAAATAAATAAACAAATAAATAAAAGTGGGAGATTTCCTACTTGGTGGGATGGTTATGCTAAATAAAACATTAGCAAAGAGAATCCATCAGTGTGCAAAAGAATAATACTCTACAACTAAGGAAACATTATTTTTGGAATGTGGGGGTGGTTTAATATTGAGAAAACCAATCACTATAATTTATTATGATCATATTAGGATTATTATTAATAAATACTGAAAAACTTTTCACAAAAGTCAGTGTTTATGCATAAGAATATAAATAAGTAATAATAAGTCTAAGTAAAAAAGAATTCAAGGAAACAAATATAATAAAAGCTATATATCCAAACAAATTACAAATATTATCCTAAATGGTAAAACACTACAGCATTTCATTTAAAATCATAAACTAGTAGGGATGTCTCATTACCATTTACTATTTTGTATTTAAATTTTTAATTTTTATCAAAATTACACAAGCACATGGTTTAAAAGAGTCATTCAACTCTATAATATATGTTATGAAAAAATAACCAGCCCCAACAGTCTCACTCCCTATTTCCACTCAGAGACAATCTCTTATTAAGGAAAACATACAGAAATCAATACCTTTTCTCTGTTTTAGCAATAGGCACCTGGAAAACCAGAGTAGGTTGCTGATGAAGAAAGAGCTATGCAGAAAAAATGCCAGAACTATTGCTCTGGCCAAGATAGAGTAACAGAGATCTGATCTAATCAAACTAGACAATATATGATTGTTTTCAAGACATTGAATGTCAGGTAAAAAAGGACAGTGATTACTTAAGAATGATAAATGAGGGACTTACCTTGTGGCGCAGTGGTTAAGACTCTGCGCTCCCCATGCAGGGGGCCCAGGTTCGATCCCTGGTCAAGGAATTAGATCCCACATGCATGCCGCAACTGAGTTTGCATACCACAACAAAGGAGCCCACAAGCCACAACTAAGGAGCCCACCTGCCACAACTAAGACTCAGCACAACCAAATAAAAATTAAAAACAAAAAAGGGGGCTTCCCCGGTGGCGCAGTGGTTGAGAGTCCACCTGCCGATGCAGGGGACACGGGTTCATGCCCCGGTCCGGGAAGATCCCACATGCCGTGGAGCGGCTGGGCCTGTGAGCCATGGCCACTGAGCCTGCGCGTCCAGAGCCTGTGCTCCGCAACGGGAGAGGCCACAACAGTGAGAGGCCCGCGTACTGAAAAAAAAAAAAAAAAAAAAAAAAGGAACGACAAATGAGGTGAACCCTATGATTGTTTCAGCTTACTGCCCAGAGACAATTTCCAGGTCATGGCACAAGGAGGAAGAACCTAGGAGGAGACTGGCCGTTACCCTGAGTTAAGGAGATGGAGGCCAAGGTAGCTAGGGAGTACAGGGCAAAGTATCAGAAAGGAGAGAGCTATACACTGAGAGATTTCTAGAGATCTTTAGAGGTTCCCCTTAGGTGCTTTCCTGAGTATTGTTTAGTGCATATACATGAGGAAACCACTTAGAGTGGGGAAAGAACTGCCTGAAACAATTAAAGAAAGCAATCTCTGAATCTCACATAAGACCAGGAATAGTGCCTACTCCCACCAGCCAGGGTAGAAAATCTTGTAAATGACTGGGTAGAGTCCTTAGAAGCCTAAGTAGTGGGAAAAAATTAGCCCTAGACCAAACTCTGCTCTGGCCCCATCTAACAGAGCTTAAAAGCAAGACCTGAAAGAATCAAACTATTACCAAGTAATTTAACTGCACCTCAGAACAAATCTCAAGAATATTTATAGAAATACAAAAATATCCAGAACCCAACAAAGTAATATTCATGTCTGGGCACTCAATCAAAAATTAACATGAATGGAAAGATGTAGGAAAATAGGACCCATTATGAGAAGAAAATTCAATCAATTGAAACTAATTCAGAAAGTATTCAGGTGTTAGGCAGTGCCCTCCATTGTCGGGGGGCAGGGTAGGATCTGTTTCTTGCTTCAGATGTGTTTGAATGGAACAGACCCAGGGATGCCCCTTCCTCCAGCCTCCAACCACCCTCCAACATTTTTTCCCAGTCCCAACCTTCAGAACCAACCACTCAGCCATCCTCAGCCTCCAGGACCAGCCAACACGATTTTTTGAGCTTAGCTCCTTATTGCTGATCAATCATGAGCTCCCAGATTTGTCAGAATTATTCCACTGAGATGGAGGTCGCCATTCACTAGTCAAATGCGTCGGCGGGCCTCCTACACCTACCTCTCCCTGGGCTTCTATTTCTTTTTTTTTTTTTTTTTTTTGTGGTATGCGGGCCTCACACTGTTGTGGCCTCTCCCGTTGCGGAGCACAGGCTCCGGACGCGCAGGCTCAGCGGCCATGGCTCACGGGCCCAG
>NC_041219.1:85211009-85260307 GCF_002837175.3 Physeter macrocephalus | reverse complement strand
CAGCTGCTCCGCGGCACGTGGGATCCTCCCAGACCGGGGCGCGAACCCGGTTCCCCTGCATCGGCAGGCGGACGCGCAACCACTGCGCCACCAGGGATGGGCTTCTATTTCGATCAAGACGATGTAGCTCTGGAGGGCGCTGGCCTGGGAGAAGCACTGCGAGGGCACAAAAATGCAAAACCAGCCCTGCAGCTGCACCCTCTTTCAGGATGTGCAGAAACCATCTAAAAAACCCAGGATGCTATGGAAGCTGACATTCTCATGGAGAAGAATATGAACCAGGCCCTTTTGGATCTGCATACCCTGGGTTCTGTCCACACAGACCCCCACCTCTGTGACTTCCTGGAGAGCCACTGCCTAGATGAAACTCATCAAGAAGATGGGTGACACCTGACCACCTGATTAACCTCCACAAGTGGGCTGGTCCCCAGGCTGGCTGGGTGAGTATCTCTTAGAAAGGCTCACCATCAAGCATGACTATGAGCCTCTGGAGCCCAGTGGCCTTTGAGGAGCCCCTCTGGTATCAGGGCTTCTGCCTGAAGCCTCTCTCTGCAGCCACTAGGCAGCTTTTTAACCATCCTGGAGCTCTCTTCCAAGCCTTGGACCAAATGGAAACAATAAAGCTTTTTGAAGAAAAAAAAAGTATATAGACGTTAGAATTAGTAGACAAGGATATTAAAACACTTATTATAACTTTATTCCATATGTTCAAGAAGCTAGAGAGAATTCTGGGAAGATGGTGGAGTAGGAAGGAACAGAGATCTGTCTCTCCTAGACAACAATTGCATTGGCAGCATCTGTCTGATGTAACTATTTTGGAACTCTGGAGTCTACTGAAGGCTTAGAGAGTAAATTGTAGTTAATTTTGGTCATTTTAGCTCTTAACACGGTAGCAGCTACCCATCTTCCACTCCCAGCCCCATGGCAGGCAGCTGTACACGCGTTCAAGGAGCAGCTTGCAGGCAGCTTGTGGGATCCAGAGTGGGCAAAAAGGGCCCCCTCCCCTAAATGTTGGTGATCTGTGCTCTGATCTCTGATTGCTGTTTCTGATCACAGAGGTGCAGACAAAGACGTGGGTGACCATTGTTGTTGCACCTCCCTTCATTTTTCTCTTTTCCTTTTTGGAAACCAAGTAAAGACAAGAACATTCAAAGGTAACTGCATATATGGGGAAAACTAAAAAGTGACCGCACATGCTCAGAGAAAGGTACAGGCCCAGAAAATTCTTGAGAAAACCTTAAGTTTACACCTAGGCTGATCTTGCCACAGAGAATGAATTTGGACTTCTATGGATCAAAGACTTATCATGTAAGAGCTAACACTATAAAACCCTTAGAAGAAAACATAGGTGTAAATCTTGGTGACATTGGATTAGGCAATGGTTGTTTGGATTTGACACCAAATGCATAAGCAACCAAAGAAAAAAAGTAGATAATTAGACTTCAGTAAAATTTAAAAATCTTATGCTTCAAAGGATACTATCCAGAAAGTAAGGCAGAATGGGAGAAAATATTTGCAAATCATATATCTGATAAGGGTCTAGCAACCAGAATATATAAAGAACTACTACAAGTCAACATTCAAAACACAAATAATTTAATTAAAAAATGGGAAAGCCCTCGCACAGAAACGAAGACCCAACACAGCAAAAATAAATAAATTGATTAAAAATTTTTTTTTTTTTAAAAAAGGGCACCAGGGCTTCCCTGGTGGCGCAGTGGTTGAGAGTCTGCTTGCCGATGCAGGGGACACGGGTTCGTGCCCTGGTCCGGGAAGATCCCACATGCCGCGGAGCCGCTGGTCCCGTGAGCCATGGCCGCTGAGCCTGCGCGTCCGGAGCCTGTGCTCCGCAATGGGAGAGGCCACAACAGTGAGAGGCCCGCGTACCCCCAAAAAAAAAAAAAAAAAAGGCACCAGAGAGATATTTATCCAAAGAAAATATACAAATCGCCAGTTAAGCACATGAAAAGATGCTCAACATCAATCTTTAGGGAACTGCAAAACTACAATGAGATACGAATTCACACCCCTTAGGATGGCTAAAATAAAGAGAAACAATAACAAATTTTGGTGAGAATGTGGAGAAATTGGAAACCTCGTACATTGCTGATAGGACTATAAAATAGTGGAGCCACTTTGGAAAACACTTCGTTGAAATGTTAAACATTGAGTTACCATATGACCCGCCAGTTCCACTCCTAGGTGTATACTGAAGAGAAATGAAATGAAGAGAAATGAAAACACACAAAAATCTGTACATGAATGTCATAGCACCATTATTCATAATAGTCAAAAAAGTGGAAACAACCCAAAAGTTCATCAACTAATGAATGGATAAACAAAATGTGGTATACTCACATAATTGTATACTATTTGGCCTTAGACAAAAATGACATATTGATACACACTGCTACATAGATGAAACCTGAAAACAATCTATTGAGTGAAAACAGCCAGACACAAGAGGTGACATATTGTGTGATTCTATTCACATTAAGTGTCCAGGATAGGTACATTTATAGAGACAGAAAGTATTCATGGATGCCTATTATTGGAGTGGGGACTGCAAATGGGGAGTAACTGCTAATGAGTGTGAGGTTTCTTTTTGGGCTGATGAAAACATTCTAAAATTGATTGTAGTGGGAATTCCCTGGCAGTCCACTGGTTAAGACTCCTCGCTTCCACTGCAGGGGGTGCAGGTTCGATCCCTGGTCAGGGACGTTCCACGTGCCATGAACACGACCATAAAAAAAAAACCCTAAATAAATAAATAAATACATTGACTGTGGTGATGGTTGCACAATTCTTATTAAACACCATTGAACTGTATACATGAATGGGTAAATTGTATGATATGTAAATTATATCTCAACAAAACTGTTAAAAAAGGTCAGTGGGGTGGTTACATGAATCTATACATGTGAGAAAAATTGCATAGAATATTACACACACACATCTCACAAATGAGTAAATGAAATCTGACTATTGAATGCACAAATGTTAATTTCCTTGTTTTTATATCATACTATAGTAAAGTAAAATGTTGTCATTGGGAGAAGCTAGATAAAGGGTACATGTGACCTCTCTGTACTACTTTTGCAAATTTCTGTGAGTTTATAATTAGTCAAAAACCTAAATGAATGGGGGAAATGTATATAATACTAGAAGTAATCAAAATACAGCTTGAGTGGCTATATTAATATCAGACAAAGTAGATTTCAGAGCAAAAATTATTACCGGGGTAGAGTCACTTAATAATGATAAAAAGAGGAATTCAGCAAGAAGACATAATAATCCTAAACATTTATACTCCTAATAACAGAGCTTCAAAATACATGAATCAGGGCTTCCCTGGTGGCGCAGTGGTTGGGAGTCCGCCTGCCGATGCAGGGGACGCGGGTTCGTGCCCCGGTCCGGGAAGATCCCACATGCCGCGGAGCGGCTGGGCCCGTGAGCCATGGCCGCTGGGCCTGCGCGTCCGGAGCCTGTGCTCCGCAACGGGAGAGGCCACAACGGTGAGAGGCCCGCGTACCGCAAAAAAAAAAAAAAAAAAAAAAAAAAAACACAACAAAATACATGAATCAAAAATTGATAGAATGTAATGAGAAATAGATAAACCTACAGTTAAAGTAGGATATTTTGGGGCTTCCCTGGTGGCGCGGTGGTTGCGCGTCCGCCTGCGCCACAGCAGAGGGAGGCCCGCATACCACAAAAAAAAAAAAAAAAAGGATATTTTAACGCCCTTCTCTCAATAATTGATAGAATAAGTAGACAACAAACTAGTATAGATAAAGAAGACTTGGGACTTCCCTGGTGGCTCAGTGGTTAAGAATCCACCTGCCAATGCAGGGGACACGGGTTCAAGCCCTGGTCTGGGAGATCCCACATGCCGCGAAGCAACTAAGCCCGTGTGCCGCAACTACTGAGCCTGCGCTCTAGAGCCCATGCTCCACAACAAAAGAAGCCACCGCAATGAGAAGCCCACACACCCCCGCTTGCCACAATTAGAGAAAGCCCGCCCGCAGCAACGAGGACCCAACGCAGCCAAAAATAAATAAATAAAAAAAATTTTTTTTTAAAAAGAACATTACAAACCAACTTAAACTAATTTACATTTATAGGACATTCCACCTAACTCCCCCAGAACACACACTTTTTAGGTGCACATAGCACTTTTACCAAGATGGGGATTAATTCCCTGGCGGTCCAGTGGTTAGGATTCTGAGTTTTTTGTACTCTAATCCAATAACAGGGATATTATAAGGCTGAGTAGTAAAGGCCTAGTTTCTTCAACCAGAGTTTTATGTTAGGATGCTAATTAAGACTTACTTTGAACAAAAAAAAATCATGACTAAAGTTTGAAAGTTGCTGCTTTATTCACAAATGGGATATAATCAAACTTAAAAGATTTTGCACAGGAAAGGAAACCATAAGCGAAACAAAAAAACAACCTATGGACTGGGAGAAAATATTTGCAAACAATGCGACCAACAAGGGGTTACTTTCCAAAATATACAAACAGCTCATACAACTCAATAAAAAAAAAAACAACCCAATCAAAATAATGGGCAGAAGACCTAAACAGACACTCCCCAAAGAAGACATACAGATGACCAACAGGCACATGAAAAGATGCTCAAAATCGCTAATTATTAGAGAAATGCAAATCTACAATGAGATATCACCTCACATAGGTCCGAATGGCCACCATCAAAACGTATAAATAGGGACTTCCCTGGTGGTGCAGGTTAAAGAATCCACCTGCCAATGCAGGGGACACGGGTTCAATCCCTGGTCCAGGAAGATCCCACGTGCCGCAGAGCAACTAAGCCCGTGTGCTACAACTACTGAGTCTGCACCCCTAAAGCCCGTGCTCCTCAACAAGAGAAGCCATCGCAATGAGAAGCCCGCGCACTGCAGCGAAACCCCGCTCACAACTAGAGAAAGCGTGTGTGCAGCAACGAAGACCCAACGCAGCCAAAAATAAATAAATAAATTAATTTATTAAAAAGAAAAAGTACAAATAAATGCTGGAGAGGGTGTGGAGAAAAGGGAACCCTCCTACACTGTTGGTGGGAATGTAAATTGGTGCAGCCACTATGGAAAACAGTATGGAGGTTCCTTAAAAAACTAAAAATAGAGTTACCATATGATCTGGCAATCCCACTCCTGGGCACATATCCAGAAAAGATGAAAACTCTAATTCAAAAAGATACATGCACCCCAGTGTTCATAGCAGCACTATTTGCAAGCTAAGACATGGAAGCAACCTAAATGTCTGTTGACAATGAATGGATAAAGAAGATGTGGTATATATATATATATATATACACACACACACACACACAATGGAATATTACTCAGCCACAAAAAAGAATGAAATATTGCCATTTGCAGCAACGTGGATGGACTTGAATATTATCATACTGAGTGAAGTAAGCCAGACAGAAAAAGACAAATATTATATGTTGTCACTTACATGTGGCATCTAAAAAACGGTACAAATGAATTTATTCACAAAACAGAAACAGACTCACAGACATAGAAAAAAAACTTACGGTTACCAACAGAGAAGAGGGGGAGGGATAAATTAGGAGTATGGCATTAATAGATACACACCACTATATATAAGAATAAACAACAAGGATTTACTGTATAGCACAGGGAACTATATTCAATATCTTATAATAACCTATAATGGAAGAATCTGAAAAAAATATGTATAACTAAATCACTTTGCTGTATACCTGAAATTACTACAATATTGTAAATTAACTATACTTCAATTAAAAAAATATAGTTTCTTAAAACAAAAACAGTAACAAAAAGTTGCTGCTTTATTCAATAGTGCTTTAAGTGGGAGAAGACTTTAGAACCAACCCACTTTCTGGAGGCAAGTGTGGAGGAATTCGGTGGGGAGGATAGACGAACAGTCAGGAGTCTCAATAAGGCTATTATATATTGAGACCCAGGTAGTTTTGTTTTTTTTTAATACATTTATTTTGGCTGCTCCGGGTCTTAGTTGTGGCATGCATGCGGGATCTAGTTTTCTGATCAGGGATCGAACCCGGGCCCCCTGCGTTGGGAGCATGGAGTCTTACCCACTAGGCCATCAGGGAAGTCCTGAGACCCAGGTAGTTTTCAATTAAGGCAATGGCAATGGGAATGAAGGGAGGGGGAAAAACTGAAAATATTTATAAAGTAAAACTACTGGGGAATGGCTTTGAAGAAGGGAAACTGTGACAGGATTAGGATGATATTAAGATTTCTTTCTTAAAAAAATAAACTTAACATAAAATTTACCATCTTAATCTTTTTTTTTTTTTGCTGTACGCGGGCTTCTCACTGTTGTGGCCTCTCCCGTTGCGGAGCACAGGCTCCGGACGCGCAGGCTCAGCGGCCATGGCTCACGGGCCCAGCCGCTCCGCGGCATGTGGGATCTTCCCGGACCAGGGCACGAATCCGTGTCCCCTGCATCAGCAGGCGGACTCTCAACCACTGCGCCACCAGGGAAGCCCCTTAATCATTTTTTAAATGTACAGTTCAGTGGGATTATATTCCTGTCATTGTGCAACCATCACCACCATCCATCTCCAGAACTTTTTCATATTCTCCAGCTAAAATTCTGTACCCATTAAACACTAATTCTCCCTCCCCTTCTCCCCCAACCTTTGGCAACCACTGTTTTATTTTGTTTTTATGAATCTGACTAATCTAGGTACCTCATATAAGTGAAATCATACATATTTGTCTTTTTGTGACTGGCTTATTTCACTTAGCTTAATGTCCTCAAGGTTTACTCATATAGCATGTGCCAGACTTTCCTTCCTTTTAAGGCTGAATAATAGTCCATTATACGTATATACCACATTTTGTTTATTCATTCATCTCCGAGGGACACTTTGGTTGTTTGTACATGTTGGCTATTGGGCATGATGCTGCATGGATGTACAGATGTCTCTGAGGTCCCGATTTCGACTGGAGTATATACCCGTAGTGGAATTGCTAGATCACATAGTAATTCCATTTTTGATTTTTTTGAGAATTGTCATACCATTTTCTATAGCAGCTGCACTACTTTATATTCCTGTCAACAGAGCACAGGGGTTCCAATTTCCTCGCATCCTTACCAACACTCGTTTTTATTTTATTTTTCGATAGTAGACATTCTAATGCTTGTGAGGTGGTCTCTCACAGTAGTTTTGATTTGCATTTCCTTAATGATTAGTGACGTTGAGCATCTTTTCATGTGCTATTGGCTATTTGAATAACCTCTTTGGAGAAATGTCCATTCAAGTCCTTTGTTCATTGAGTTGAAGTTACTGTATTTATATATTCTGGATATTAACCCATTATTAACCCCAAAATTGTCATTTGCAAATACTTTTTCCCAATTTGTGAGTTGCCTTTTTACTCTGTTGATTTGTGTCCTTTGATGCAGAGACATTTTAAATTTTGATGAAATCTAATTTATCTATTTCTTTTGTTGCCTGTGCTGTTGTTGTTATATAAATCATTGTCAAATCCAAGGACATGAAGATTTCCCCCTATGTTTTCTTATGAGTTTTATGATTTTAGGTCTCACATTTAGGTCTTTGATCCATTTGTAGTTTTTTATTTTTTATTTATTTATTTTTTGGCTGCACCGCGAGGCTTGTGGGAACTTAGTTCCCCGACCAGGGATCGAACCTAGGCCCACAGCAGTGAAAGCACCGAGTCTTAACCACTGGACTGCCAGGGAATTCCCTGTAGTTAATTTTTGTACAGTAAGTCCCCTACATACGAATGAGTTCTGTTCTGAGAGTGCATTCATAAGTCCAACAAAGTTAGTCTAGGTACCCAACTAACACAATCTGCTATATAGTACTGTACTGTAATAGATTTATAATACTTTTCACACACATAATATATAACAAACAAACAAACACAAAAACTAAAGAAAACACTTTTAATCTTACAGTACATTACCTTGGACAACAGCTGGCATACAGGGGCTGGCATCAAGTGAACAGGAAAGAAGGGTTAGTTGCGGAGCACAGGCTCCGGACGCGCAGGCTCAGGGGCCACGGCTCACGGGCCCAGCCGCTCCGCGGCACGTGGGATCCTCCCAGACCGGGGCGCGAACCCGGTTCCCCTGCATCGGCAGGCGGACGCGCAACCACTGCGCCACCAGGGAAGCCCTAACTTCATTCTTTTGCATGTGGATATTTAGTTTTCCCAACACAATTTGTTGCAAAGACCAAGTTCCTTGTTTTTAAAAAAAATTTAAAATATTTTATTTATTTATAATTTTAAAAAATATTTATTTATTTGGCTGTGCTGGGTCTTAGTTGAGGCCTATGGGATCCAGTTCCCTGACCAGGGATCCAACCCGGGGCCCCAGCATTGGGAGCGAGGACTCTTAACCACTGGACCACCAGGGAAATCCCTATTTATTTATTTTTGGCTCTACCACGTGGCTTGCAGGATGTTAGTTCCCCAGCCAGGGATTGAACCCGGGCTCTCGGCAGTGAGGGTGCAGAGTCCTAACCACTGGACCCACGGAATTCCTTTTTTTTTTTTTTAATGTGACTGAATGGATAGCTGTGTCGTTCATTAGCTGTGTTAGCAGGAAATACATATAGGAAACTTTTGACAGGATAGATAATAGAACTAATTTTGGGTATCCTGAAACTGAAGATGAACTTGCTAAGTCAGAAAACTAATTTGAAGAAAGACAAATGCAGCCATGCATGGAATATCCACTGGAATTAGCAACTAGGTGAACTGGACAAGAAACATTTGCTGAGAGGCAGAGTTAAACAGCAGACTACAGGGACTTCCCTGGTGGCACAGCGGTTAAGAATCCACCTGCCAATGCAGGGGAAATGGGTCCGAGCCCTGGTCCGGGAAGATCCCACATGCTGCGGAGCAACTAAGCCCATGCGCCACAACTACTGAGCCTGCGATCTAGAGCCTGCGAGCCACAACAATTGAGCCCATATGCCACAACTACTGAAGCCCGTGTGCCTAGAGCCTGCGCTCCACAACAAGAGAAGCCACTGCAATGAGAAGCCTGCACACCGCAACGAAGAGTAGCCCCTGCTCACTGTAATTAGAGAAAGCCCATGTGCAGCAACGAAGACCCAACGCAGCCAAATAAATAAATAAATAAATAAATAAATAAATAAATTAAAAAAAAATCCGGGGCTTCCCTGGTGGCGAGCCACAACAGTGAGAGGCCCACGTACGGCTAAAAAAATTAATAATAATAATAAAATAATTAAAAAAATAATAAAAAAATAAAATCCTTAAAAAGAAAAGAAAAATAGGGAATATTAAAAAAAAAAAAAGAAGGAAAAGGCAGACTACAATGGACCAGGAAGAGAATGAATAGAACTACATCTATCATCATAGATAAATCTTGGAAAGTAAGTTGAAATGAAAGGCAATTTGCATGAAGATATGTAATGCACAATATAATTTTATTTAAAGTTTTAAAACTTGCAGAACACTAATTTTTTTGGGTATATTATAAATATGTATTGAGTAGGAACTCATGTACAGGAATTATAAAACATCAGTTTTTTAAAAATTAATTATTTATTGGCTATGTTGGGTCTTCGTTGCTGCGCACGGGCTTTTCTCTAGTTGCGGCGAGTGGGGGCTTCTCTTCAGTGTGGTGCGTGGGCTTCTCATTGCGGTGGCTTCTCTTGTTGTGGAGCACAGGCTGTAGGCGCGTGGGCTTCAGTAGTTGTGGCATTCAGGCTCAGTAGTTGTGGTGCACAGGCTTAGTTGCTCCACAGCATGTGGGATCTTCCTGGACCAGGGCTCGAACCTGTGTCCCCTGCATTGGCAGGCAGATTCCCAACCACTGCACCACCAGGGAAGCCCAAAACATCAGTTCTTGATAGTGTTTACCTTTAAGGGAGGGAAATAGGACTGAGGAAGAATATACAGGGGTCCCCAACTGTATCTGTAATGTTTCTTAAAAAGGAAACAGCTGTGTAGTAGGTACACATAACCTTTCATCTGCATGTTTTAAGTATTTCCCAATTAAAAAAAATCAATTTGGGGGACTTTCCTGGCAGTCCAGTGGTTAAGACTCTGAGCTCCCAATGCAGGGGGCATGGGTTCGGTTCCTGTTTGGGGAACTAAGATCCCGCGTGCCTAAAAAAAAAACAAACAAAAAAAACCCCAAACCAAAACCAAAACCAACCAATAAAACTCCCAATAATCAATAATCACTTTTTAAGCGAATGGTAGAAACATGTGAAAGTTTAGCTAAGTAACTAAACTGGCCCATTAGGAGGCTTATTTTTTTTTCTTTTAAATCAGAAGGGTCATTTAGCAAATAACCTGTGCCCATTTCAAATTCTTATCAAATGCTTCTAACCATCCTATATGTGTTTTGGGAGTATTAGGTCTATTGTTACAGATGGAGACAGAGATTACTTGAGATATTTTTACATGGCCTATTGAGTATTTGAACACACGTATTTAATCAGTTTGAGAACTAGGAAGGAGTAATTCCTCTTTAAAAGGTTTATTCAAACTATACATTCCCTAATTTGAGAACTAAAAATTTAATCTTTCTGTGGCAGAGGAAGTTAGTTGTACATTTTAAGTGTGGTGGATAAAAAATGGTTGAAAGAAAGGAATTATAGGCATACTTCATTTTATTACTCTTTGCAGACACTGTTTTTTTTACAAATTGAAGGTCTGTGGCAACCCTGCGTCGAGTAAGTCTATCGGTGCCATTTTTCCAACAGCATTTGCTCCCTTCATGTCTGTGTCACATTTTAGTAATTCTCACAATATTTCAAACTTTTA
Source organism: Physeter macrocephalus (assembly GCF_002837175.3). Classification (NCBI taxonomy): domain Eukaryota; kingdom Metazoa; phylum Chordata; class Mammalia; order Artiodactyla; family Physeteridae; genus Physeter; species Physeter macrocephalus. The sequence continues at coordinate 85,249,495 of NC_041219.1, read as the reverse complement.
AATTATTGTATTTGTTATGGTGGTCTGTGATCTCTGATGTTACTATTGTAGTTGTTTAAGGGCACCATGAACCATGGCCATTTAAGACGGCGAACTTAATTGATAAATGTGTGTTGACTGCTTTACCAACCAGCCATCTCTCTTTTTCTTTCTCTCCCTCTCCCCTCAGGGCTCCCTATTTCCTGAGGCACAACAATATTGAAATTAGGGCTAATAAATAACCGAACAATGGCCTCTAAATGTTCAAGTGAAAGGAAGAGCCCCACATCTCTCATTTTATTTATTTATTTTTTAAAATTTAATTTTTGGCTGCGTTGGATCTTCGTTGCAGTGCACGGGCTTCTCATTGCGGTGGCTTCTCTAGTTGTGGAGAACGGGCTCTAGGCGCGTGGGCTTCAGTAGTTGTGGCTCACGGGCTCTAGAGCGCAGGCTCAGTAGTTGTGGCGCACGGGCTTAGTTGCTCCGCGGCATGTGGGATCTTCCCGGACCAGGGCTCGAACCCGTGTCCCCTGCACAGGCGGATTCTTAACCACTGTGCCACCAGGGAAGCCCACATCTCTCTTTTTAAATCAAGAGCTAGAAATGATTAAACTTAGTGAGGAAGCCATGTCAAAAGCAGAGATAGGTCGAAAGCTAGGCCTAAATTACACCAAACAGTTGGCCAAGTTGTGAATGCAATACAAAAGTTCTTAAAGTAAATTAGTGCTGCTCCAGTAACACACAAAAGAAACTGAAACTGTCTTATTGCTGATATGGAGAATTTTTAGTGGTTTGGACAGAAGATCAAACCAGCCACAACATTCCCTTAAACCAAAGCCTAATCCAGAGCAAGGCCCCAACTCTCTTAGATTTGATGAAGGTGCAGAGGTGAGGAAGTTGCAGAAGGAAAATGTGACGTTGGTGGAGGTTGGTTCATAAGGTTTAAGGAAGTAAGCCATCTCCATGACATAAAAGGGCAAGGTGAAGCAGCATGTGCTGATGTAGAAGCTGCAGAAAGTTATCCAGAAGATCTAGCTCAGGTAATTAATGAAGGTGGCTATACTAAACAGATTTTCAGTGTAGACAAAACAGCTTTATATTGGAAGAAGATACCATGCAGGACTTTCATAGGTAGAGAGAAGTCAATGCCTGGCTTCAAAGTTTCAAAGGACAGGCTGACTCTCTTGTTTGGGGATAACGCAGCTGGTGACTTTTAAGTTGAAGCCAATGCTCATTTAGCATCCATTCCAGAAATCCTAGGGCTCTTAAAAATTATGCTAAGTCTACTCTGCCTGTGCTCTGTAACTGGGACAACAGAGCCTGGATAACAGCACATCTGTTTACAACATGGTTTACTGAATATTTTAAGCCCACTGTTGAGACTTACTGTCAGAAAAAAAGATTCCTTTCAAAATACTACTGCTCATTGACAATGCACCTGGTCACCCAAGAGCTCTGACAGATGTACAGTGAAGTTAATGTTGTTTTCACACCTAACACATCCATTCTGCAGTCCAGGAATCAAGGAGTAATTTCAAGTCTTATGACTTAAGAAATACATTTTGTAAGGTTTATAGCTGCCATAGTGATTCCTCTGGTGGATCTGGGCAAAGTGAATTGAAAACCTTCTGGAAAAGATTCACCATTCCAGATGCCATGAAGAACATTAGTGATTCATGAGAAGAGGTCAAAACATCAATATTAACAAGAGTTTGGAAGTTCATTCCAACACTCATGAATGACTTTAAGGGGTTCAAGATTTCAGTGGAGGAAGTAACTGCAGGTTTGGAAACAGCAAGAGAACTAGAATAAGAAGTGGAGCCTGAAGATGTACCTGAATTGCTGCAATCTCATGACAGAACGTGAATGGATGAGTTGCTTCTTATGGATGAGCCAAGTAGTTTCTTGAGATGGAACCTACTCTTGCTGAAGACACTGTGAAGATTTTGAAATGACAACAAAGAATTTAGAATACTACATAAACTTAGTTGATATAGCAGCAGCGGGGCTTGAGAAGATTGATTCCAATTTTGACATGTTCTATGGGTGAAAATGCTATCAAAACAGCATTGCAGAGAAATCGTTCGTGAAGGGAAAAGTCAATCGATGTGGCAAACTTCATTGTTGTCTTATTTAAGAAAGTTACCCCAGGGAGTTCCCTGGTGGTCCAGTGGTTAGGACTCCACACTCTCACTGCTGAGGACCGGGGTTCTATCCCTGGTCAGGGAACTAAGATCCTGCAAGCCGTGTGGTGTGGCCAAAAAAATAGTTACCCCAACCTTCAGAAATCCCTACCTGATCACTCAGTAGCCTTCAACATCAAGACCCTCCACCAGTAAAAAGAAAAATTATGACTCGCTTGAAGTCTCAGATGATAGAATTTTTTAGCAATAAAGTTTTCTTTAAGAAGGTATGTACACTATTTTAATTATTTATTTTTTGTCCATGCTGCACAACATGTTGGATCTTAGTTCCCTGACCAGGGATAGAACCTGCACCCCCTGCAGTGGAAGCGTGGAGTCTTAACCACTGGCCTGCTGGGGAAGTCCGTGTACAGTAAGTCCCCTACATACGAACCTTCAAGTTGAGAACTTTCAAAGATGCAAACATGCGTTCGCTTGCCCAGTCATGTAAGTTAGTTCATGTGTCTGGTGTACGTTGTCACGTGCGTTCATCCAAAAGTGGTTGTGCTTCTGTGTACTTTACTGTACAGTACTGTATACAGTACAGTAGTACAGTATCTTTACCAAGCCCAGGATGTCCAGAAGCAAGCGTAAAAGCAGTGGTGATGTAGCTGGTACTGCTAACAAGCGCCAAGTGGTAACAATGGAATTGGAGGCCCAGAGAAAGGACGAAGAGACAAGAGGAAGAAGTAACTGAAGAACCGAAGATTCACGACACAGGAAATGGCAAGAGGATTTTCTTTACTTGAGGCAGCACTGTTAGTTTTTGAGGCACAGGACCTGAACGTAGAACGGTACATGAAGGCTGCAGCAGCCGTCAGAAAGCGATCCAGTGCTACCGTGTCATCTATGACTAGAAAAAAAGAGCTATTACCCAGACATCACTGGATTGTTTTTTCAAGGGGATGGATGGAATTGAAACCAGCAAGGAACCAGAACCTGTGCCATCAACGTCAGGTGAGTGAAATTGCAGCTTGCCCTGTCTCCTACTGCTGACGGTCCTTCTGCTCTACCATCTCCCACCTCCTCCCCGTCCTCCAGTAACTCTTCTTGCCTGTTCACTCGATGCCAGCCCCTGTATGCCAGCTATTGTACTGTACTACTGTACTTTTCAAGGTACTGTACTGTAAGATTAAAAATGTTTTTTTGTTTGCTTTTTATGTATTGTGTGAAAAATATTATAAACCTGTTACAGTACAGTACTACATAGCCGATTGTTGGGTACCTAGGCTAATTATTGGACTTACGAACAAATTGGACTTATGAATGTGCTCTCAGAACGGAACTCGTTCATATGTAGGGGACTTGCTGTACAGTTTTTTAGACATAATGGTATCACACACTAATAGACTACAATGTAGTGTATATATAACTTTTATATGCACTGGAAAACCAAAAAAAATTCATGACTCACTGCATTGGTATTTATTGTGGTGGTCTGCAACCGAAGCCACATCTGAGGTTTGCCAGTAATACATGGTAGAAGGGGTAGCAATAGCAAGGTCTTTGAGGTGGGAATAAAGAGCATTACAGTTACCCGTGGCAGTAAAAGTCTTCAATAGGATACTTCTCTAAAAATGTAACCAAGAATTGGCAGTTTGTTAACTCTGTAAAGGGTGAGGAAATGAGTTAATATCCCTAATTTCTTCCTGAAATGAGAATACTAGGCTGACTCAGACTTGGCAGACTTTAGCCTCATGAGACTTCGTTCATTTAATAATCTAATTTGTTCTACTCCAGTGAAATGGAAGCAGATCCTCCTCCTCCCCAGACACCCATCTGTGCTTCTCCAGGGTAGCCTACCACAGCGAAAAGGGCTCTGGTCTTTGTGGAAGTCATTTAACCTCTTTGGTCCTCAGCTTTTTTTTTCTTTTTTTTTTTTGCGGTACGCGGGCCTCCCACTGTTGTGGTCTCTCCCGTTGCGGTCTCTCCCGTTGCGGAGCACACGCTCTGGACGCGCAGTCTCAGCAGCCATGGCTCACGGGCCCAGCCGCTCTGCAGCATGTAGGATCTTCCCGGACCGGGGCACGAACCCGTGTCTCCTGCATTGGCAGGCAGTCTCTCAACCAGTGCGCCACCAGGGAAGCCCCTGGTCCTCAGCTTTTAATCACAACTGCTAAAATAATGCCTACTTTCTCAAAGAGATTGAGAAAATAATCAATAATAAAAAGACCTAAACTTTAGTTCCAAAAGCCTTCAGCAATGTTAGTCTAATTTTTTCTTATTCTAATATTCGTTCTAAGTGTCTTACCACTTACTCATTTTAGGATTCTTGACTCTACATTTACTTGTAGGCTTCCTATTTCCAAATTTTAAGTCCTCCACTTTCCCCCAAACCATTTCCTAACAACCTAAACGCAGAAATTTTATTCTTCTTAGGACTTCTATAGAGCTATCTGTATTTATCACAAACTGGCTAATTGTATGTACCAGTTTGCCTGGTACAGTTCTGGTTTTCATTTATTATCCTAGCATAACTATGGCTACCCTAATCATAATTTACTTTGTAGATTAATATATGCCTCTACAGTGTATGTCTTAAGAGCAGAGTGCTTGTACTATATATCAATAGTCAAAATCTCTCCTTCATGAGGTACCTTTTCATTTGCTACAAAGTACTGTCATTTCACCCCCATCCATTATGCATTCTCTCCAACTCTGTCCCAAGCTCTTACATGACAAGATGTAACCAACATGAAATGCTTGCCACAGAGGCCAGACAAGGCCCAATATGTATTCAGAAAGATCGCAGGTCAGAGAAGAGGATAATTATTAAATAAAGAAGAATCAGGGACTTCCCTGGTGGCGCAGTGGTTAAGAATCCGCCTGCCAACGCAGCGGACACAGGTTTGAGCCCTGGTCCGGGAAGATCTCACATGCCGCGGAGCAACTAAGCCCGTGTGCCTCCATGCTCTGCAACGAGAAGCCACCGCAATGAGAAGCCCGCGCACTGCAATGAAGACCCAACGCAGCCAAAAATAAATAATAATAAATAAATAAATTTATTTAAAAAAAAAAAAAAAAGAAGAATCAGGATTTGCTATTAGTTAACATCTGGGAAAGAAATGAGAAACTTACAGTTGTCACTGAGAACAAGAAGTTCCTAACAGATAGCCTGAACAGTATCTTCCCACAAGAGGTGAAAAGGCTGAGGTTTTAAGAGCGGAACCTGCAGTACTAAACCTTTTCATTTCTAGAGCTTTCATGTTTTTTGGGGGGAAGAGATCAAGCACCCACTGAGTTCATCCAACAAGAAGCCATAACTTTATTAATGATAGAAACAGTACAAATTTCAAACCCAGCTGCAGTTACTCTTTTGAAACACCAAAAAAAAGGTCCTCTTTTCAAGATGGTTACATTGTTAATTCCTGTAAGAGAAAAGAGATCATCAGAGGTGGTTACAGGCAAATTGAGAGAATTCAGCTCACTAAAACCTGAGGCAACTCAGAAAAGGTTTTGGAAAGAGGCTTCCTAATTGGCTGATATTAAGCACAGAAAATAAAGTCACCCACGATTGGTTAGGGCAGAGGGAGTCAAGGAATAAAGGCTTGGACACTTACCATAATAGCGTTTACAATATCATTACTGTTGTTCTTCAGGGCTCGGACTGCCTTTGCCCTCGACACATTTGCTTGTGACATGACCAATTCTATGTCCTTAACTTCCACACCTGTTTCATCAACCTAAAAAAGAGAAAAAACACTTAATAAACTAAAGGCAAGAACAACTTCAGTAGTTCTGTCAGGCATCTCCTGAATCCAGTTCTTAATATAACTCAAAAGCTACTTAACTCAATGGAGTTCAAGAGCCTAAAATAATATAGAATCCACCCATCAATACAAACATAATATTATCTTGTGAGGATTAAAAGCACAAAATATTTCTTTATATACCTCTTCCTCTTCACTCTCCTCTTGTACAGTTGGAGTCTGTGTGTTTTCTTGAATGTTTGAGACAGCTTCACCTTGAACTTTGAATTTCTCAGCAGCTGCTAACTGTGCTTGCTGAGATAAATCCTCGATCTATAGGGCAGAAAACACAGAGATTCATGTGAGTAGACCGATCAGCAAACCAAAGAAATCATTTATATCTTTTCCAAACTCCCGCTCTTAAACCCACTTCACATTAACTTACTACGTAGCTTTAAATCACGTGGCCTCACTTGGATTATATATTACTGTAGACAAAGAACTTAAGTCTAAAGCAGCGGTTCTCCACTGGGGGGTGATTTTGTTCCCCAGGGGACACCTGTCAAAAGTCTGGAGATTTTGTTGGTCATCACAACTGCAAGTGATGCTGCTAAACAGACAGCCCTTCCAAAACAAAGAATTATTTGACCCAAAATGTCAATAGCACTGAGGTTGAGAAACCCTGGTCTAGAGCAACTCCTAAGAAAACTTTCCTTACCTTGGCTTCCCCAAAAACTATGTAGGTATCTGAAGCTGGGCTCTTGTATACATCTGGTTTTGTGATGACAAAAAGGATATTCTTAGATTTCCGGATAGTGACTCTAGTAACCCCTGTAACCTGTCGAAGACCCAGTTTGGACATAGCCTAAAGAATAAAAAAGAACATCAGGTTTTCAACTTCTTTAGAAGCAGCTTCAGGAAGTAAGGAACATAATAAAACTACATTCTAAGCAAGACTTTCTGTGGGCTAAGAAAAGTTTATATAGCAATACAGAATTGATTTCCAGGCCTCCTTGGGCTTTCTGCCATAGTTAACTTGTTAGTTTAGCTAAACGTGATTCTACCACTACCAAGAGTTCCACTACAGTTTCCCCTCTCGAAAGGTGCTTCATCAGCACCTTTAATCCTTCTTTATAACTTAAACTCTTACCTTCCGTGCCTTCTTTTCACTCCGGCTCTGTTTTGCTTTACTGACTGGTTCTTCATCGATTTCAGCTGCCGCTGCCAGCTAAGAAGATCAAGCGGCTATGAGTAGACTGGAATGTAAGACCTGGATACCACAATCCTCATGTGGTTTTCCCTTTATGAAGGTTCACAGCTCCAAATACATTAAGTCAGCTTCTCTGATCAACACTGGTTCTCCAATGCTTCCTTGACCCAAGTACTTACACTAGTAAGTTAAGAGAATACCCACCTGGCGCAGTGCTTAAGAATCCGCCTGCCAATGCAGGAGACACAGGTTTGAGCCCTGGTCCGGCAAGATCCCACATGCCGCGGAGCAACTAAGCCCATGCGCCACAACTACTGAGCCTGCGCTCTAGAGCCCGTGAGCCACAACTACTGAGTCCACGTGCCACAACTACTGAAGCCCTGTGCCTAGAGCCCGTGCTCCACAAGAGAAGCCACCGCAATGAGGAGCCCACGCACCGCAACAAGGAGTAACCCTTGCTCGTCCCAACTAGAGAAAGCCCACGTGCAGCAATGAAGACCCAATACAGCCAAAAATAAATAAATAAATAAGTAAATTTTTTTTTTTTTTTTTTTTTTTTTAAAGAGAGAATACCTACCTGGGCTTGTTGTGTGGTTGCCTGTGTAGAATCCTGTTCCTCAAGCTCTGGTACTGATTCATCACTATCAGATTCTGTTCCAGACCCTAAGAAGACAAGTAACTTTTACTATTTTATAGTAAAGATTACAAGGAAGAGGCACCTCACCCTGGCCTCCCCAGACTAGAGGTCACTGGCTTATGCTAGACCTCGCAAAATTAAATGTAAACCAACTGACTTGTATGAAGCCAGCTCGTACTGATATGATAGCCCCCAACTCGGTCACAAACTAGTGTGTACACATCTATTAAAGACCCAGCCCCAGAAATGAGAGGTAATTACTAGATACAGCCGAGCAGTTTATATAACTGCTTCATTTCCCTCAAGGTCTTCACTTCTTGGCACAGGTAAACGCCAATGACTTATGTAACGCCAAATTCTACCCAAGAGCCCAACCATCTTAGAAAGGTTCTGGTAAACAAGGTGCCTCCAGATATACTTAAGTGAAAAAAAAGTAAGATCACATTGTGGAGGCAGACTGGGGGGTGGGGGTGGGGGACGATTTCCCCTCATCCTTTAAACTGGGTTGGGGGAGGCCAAAAGCAGTTGTGTACACACATTTAGCCTTATTTTCAAACCACTCACCCTAGCAGTTTGATCTAATCAACACAGCTTGAAGATTCTCAAAAATGCTGATCTACAGTTCTGTAGCCACCTCTACTAGATACTGTCCTGTGACCTCTTCCATTTCTTCCAAAAATAATTCACATATTTAAGTTTCCCTCAATTCAAAGGCCAAGCATCAACAGACTACTAAGGGAAAAAGCATACACCTGCACCATTCCCAGGCTAGGAAAAATAGGTCTTTTAAGAAAAAGGAGTCCCTGGGCACTGGTTATTACTAAGTCTAAGATGTGAAAAGAAATTCAAGTAGTTCTAGATTTCCCAATATTTTAGCAAATCCCAGGCCCAGGGACAAAGTTAGTGATATAGTAGAGATTAGAGCAAATTAAAGGTCTAGAAGGTCTTGGTTTTCAATGTCAGATCAGTTAGGTAAAAAAGATGACAGATCCAGAGTTAGTCTGAACCACATTACAAACGATGGTATACAACAGACTATCTGAGGTGAAAACCAAGATTCTGTTTCACATTCCTAGAGCTTTTGCATTTAAACTTATCGTTCTACGTCCAAACACAAGCATATATACTGGAGAAAGCGGCGCATCCTACGGTTAGTATTGGTGGGTAGCCCCTGGAGGGTTGTGGGCAACACACCATGCACACGGCAAACCAAGGCAAATACCCTTATTATTCTTCAGAACAGGCTGCTTGGCAGAGGGGGTTGGGGCAGGGATCCCAGCAGGTTTGGGGGTGGGCATGTTGACGAGGACCGGCTGGAAAGGCACTCCCCCCGAGATTGGTTCCGGGGGAATCAGAGGCGGCAGCTCATCCTCATCAGCAGGGGCTGAGGGCTTACGGGGTGATTCCAGCACCAGCCCAGGTGAGGACGGCAGAGATTGCTGTTTAGGGAGCAGAGGGGGAACTGGGGAGGGAGCAAGAGGCAGAGAGACTGATGGTGTAGGTGCTGGAGAGACAGATGCAGATCCAGCTTTAGGAAGGACCTTCTCTGGGGCAGCGGCTGCTGAAGGGGTAGATGTCTCAGACTCAGGAGGAGCCAAGGGGCCCTTTGGGGAATGGAAAGAGTCTTTGCCCTTTAAGAGAGAAACAGGGAGGGGTTTTGGAGCCTTTGGAGAAGAACCTTTCTGAGTGCAGACTGTCAGTAGAGGAGCTGGAGCCACTGTAGGAAGGGATCCTTTAGTACCATTCTGAGCTGAGGGATCTGGGCACACAGGAGGTGATGAAATAGAACTCTTCTTCTGAGTGGGAGCTGTGACGACTGGTGCACTTTCTAGAGCTGGAGCATCAAGCACTGCTTTGAGAGCTGTGGGGCCTTTCTTTATTGGGGGCCCTTTAGATGCCTGAGGTGCAGTGGACCCCAAGGGACATGTGACTGAAACTGGGGAAGTACAGGCCTCTTTGGGGGAGGGAGGAATCACAGCTGGGGGAGTGGGAGCCCCTTTGGAGGATGAGGATGCTGGCCCCCCTTTGGGGGCTAGAGACTTTTGGGGGGAGGGAGGAGTTACAGCTGAGGGAGTAGGGCCCTCTTTGAGGGCTGGAGTTGCTGAGGCTCTTTTTGGGGAGGGAGGAGTCACAGATGGCAGAGTAGGGTCTCCTCTGAGAGGTGGGGCAGCTGGGGCTCTTCTGGGAGATGGAGTTGCTGGGCCCCCTTTGGGGGAGGAAGGAGCCATGGCTGGGGAAGTGGGGACTTCTCTGGGTTCTGGGGTTGCTGGAGACTCTTTGGGGACCAGAGCTGCTGAGGCTCTTTTGGGGGAGCAAGGAGCCACAGATGGGGGAGTAGGGTCTCCTTTGAGAGGTGAAGTAGCTGGGGCTCTTTTGGGAGATGGAGTTGCTGGGCCCCCTTTGGGTGAGGGAGGAGCCACAGCTGAGGGAGTGGGGATTCCTTTGAGTGATGGAGTTGCTGGGGCCTTTTTTGGAGAGGGAGGTGCCGCAGCTGAGGGAGTGGAAGCTCCTTTGAGTGGAGTTGCTGGGGCCTCTTTGGGGGTGTGAGAAGCCATAGCTGGGGGAGTGGAATCTCTTTTGGGAGGTGGAGTAGCTGAGGCTCTTTTGGGAGATGGAGTTGCTGGGCCTCCTTTGGGGGAGGGAGGAGCCACAGCTGGGAGGGTGGAATCCCCTTTGGGAGGTGGGACAGCTGAAGCTCTTATGGGGGCTGGAGTCCCTTTGAGGGAGAAAGGAGTCAGAGCTGAGGGAACAGGAGTCTCTTTGGGAGACGGAGGTGCTGGGTCTCCTTTGGGGGAAGGAGGAGCCACAGCTGGGGGAGTGGAGCCCCCCTTTGGAGGTGGGGTAGCTGGGGCTCTTTGGGGAGATGCGGTTGCTGGGCCCCCTTTGGGAGAGGGAGGAGCCGCAGCTGATGAAGTGAGGGGCTCTTTGGGAGAGGGGGTTGCTGGGCCCCCTTTGGGGGAAGTAAGGGCTCCTTTGGGAGGTGGGGTAGTTGGGGCTCCTTTGGGGGAGGAAGGAGTCACAGCTGGAGGAGTGGGGGTCTCTTTAGGTAATGAGGTTGCTGGTCCCCCTTTGGGGGAAGGAGGAGCCACAACTGAGGGAGTGGGAGCCTCTTTGGGAGATGGGGTAGCTGGGGACTCTCTGGGAGATGGAGTTGCTGGGGTTCCTTTGGGGGAGGAAGGAGTCACAGCTGGAGGAGTTAGGGTTTCTTTAGGGGATGGGGTTGCTGGCCCCGCTTTGGGGGAAGGAGGAGACATAGGTAGGGGAATGGGAGCCTCTTTGGGGGATGGGGGAGTAGGGGAATGCTTCTTGGCTAGTGATCCTTTACGGACATGAAAAGAAAGATTGGCCTCTGGAAGAGAGGAAGCTTCAACTGGAGAAATAGTGAATGACAGATTTCCAGCAGGAGTATCAGGGATAGCAGGTACACTTTTAGAAACAGAAGGAGCAAGACTTAAGGTAGTAGTAGCTGAACCCTTCTTGGTTGGAGTTCTTTTGGTTTGAGGAGACATACTAGTCCCTAAAGGAGATGGGGAGTCAGTTAGGTAAGTTCCTTTGGAAGATGCAATAACAGAAGCACCAGAGCCCTCAGTTGGGTACCCTTCAGGAGAGGAAGCCACAGGTGCCAATGCTGAAGTTTGAGAAATACCATGAACTTTCTTTGCACCTTGAGGAGTACCAGCTGGAGGAAGAGGGGGAAAAGACTCAGACTTGGGAATTTCAGGGACCTGTGCCACAGTAGCTGGAGAAGCAGAAACATTCTGGGGAGATAAAGTCACAGCTGGAGCCACAGGGCAACTCTGAGAGGTTGGAGGGACCAAAGGTAAAGTAGTAAGAGTGGAAGTACTCTTCTTGGCAGGGTGGTTTTTAGAATCTAAAGAGACAGCTCCTTCTAGAAAAGGACTGGCTACAGGTGTAGGAGTGGAGGTAACTTTGGCAGTTGTAGGAGCCATCCCATCAATGGCAGTGCTTTCCAAAGGAAATGTAGTTACAGTTGGGGTAGTGAGAGAATTTTTGAGAAGCAGACTAGTTGGATCTGGGCTTGCGTAAGAATCTGTCTTGATTATAGAGGTTGGGGAGTTGACCCCCAGAGAAGAGGTAGTAGTACTGGCTGGCTTAACTAGAGGGAGAGGCTCTAGAAAGCTTTTCTTTGCTAAGGTGGCTTCAGGAGAAAGAGCTATTTCCAGAGAAGATGATGTACTTTGGAGAGAAGGGAGATTTTTAGGGGCTGCCAGGGCTGGTGAAACAGGGAGACTTTTGGGGTCCTCGGGGGCTGGCAGAGGTTGAGAGACTGGTATCCCCAGAGTGGTGGTTACTTGAGGAGTAGGAAGCTCTTTGGGAGCCACAGGCGCCATAACCAAGGCAGTCTGGGAAACTGAGTCCTTACTGCTCATGGGACCTAATGAAACTGGAAGAGAGACACAAGTAGCTACCTCACAGGTAATAGGTGCTGCAGAAACTGTAGAGGAGTTAGCCATCCCAACTGGGGTGGTTCCAACAGAAGAAACAGGAGCTTCTTTCAAGCCTGGCCTCCCTGGAGAAGAACCAAGAATCTGGGCCACCAAAGGCTGATGAGCGGCACCAGGAGAGTCTCTGAGAATCAGAGAGGCTGTAGGAGATAACAGAGAAGAGGGAGCTACATTGGAAGAGGCTATGTCAGTGACAGTAGAGAGGCCTTTGTCAGCAGACAGAGCCAGAGGGGAAGATGGAGCCCCCACTGGAAGAGAAGCCACAGCAGTAGGAACCACCTCATTTTTGGAAAGAAGGGGAGGAATCAGAGATCTCTGAGAAGGGTAAGAGGTACCCGTGGAAGAATGATCTACAGAAACAGTATCCTCTATGGGATCTGACAGAATATTAGAACCTGAAGGTTGAACAGGAGAACCAAGAGAAGTGAGGAAAACTGGGGGGGCATGAGGAGCCACAGGAATAGACTGAGTTGAAAGAGATAAAGCAGCAGGTGGACTAAGGGGTCCCTTTAGGCTGAGGCTTGCAGGGTTTTGTGGAGAAGTCAGAGCTGAGGAAATAGGGATGCCTTTGACCTGAGGGGAAGGGATGGCTAGGGGAGTGGCAGGTGGTGTCTGAGGACATGAGGCTAGTCCAGACTGAAGAGAGGCCAAAGGAGTTACAAGATGGGAAGGAACAGCACTGACTATACCTGGAGGGCTGGGGGTAACTTTTGGATTAGGGACTACTTGAGAGGGAGCTTGAAGAGGAGAGGGCTTTGGTTCTGAGGAAGCAACTGGAACTGATAGAGATGTCACTGACCCTGACTCAATCACAGCAACTGAAGGAGGTGAACTAAGAGGGTTAGGTGGATAGCCAGAGCTCTTCTGAACTGAGTGGGGAGCCAAGGCCACCAGAGCCAAGGGAGCTGAAGAGGAATGAACACCTTTCAGAGTTGGAGTTATTATGGGAGAGGCCAGAGCTAAGGCAGCTGGGGAGATGGGAGGCCCTATTAGGTTTGGTAGGAAAGCTGGGGTGCCAGCGGGGGCAGGGGCAGCTCCCAAAGGCAGGGATGTCCCAGTGGATGACTCAGGAAAAGGAGCTTCAAAAGGGGTTGAGGCAATAGTAGAGGGAGAAAGGAATGAGGAAGCCTGGTTAGGGGTTGCCAGAGGGCATTGCTGGGAGGCCAGGGAACAAGGAGGGGTAGGGGTAGGGGTAGGTTTAGGCTGCCCTAAAGCAGCAGTGACACTCAAGGCTGAAGACACAGGAAGCAAAGCTGGAGGAGAAAAGCAAAAAAAAAAAAAAAAAAAAAAAAGAGGGATAAAGGAGGAAAGGGAAGGAAAAAAACAAAGGTGAGTTATACAGCCCAACTTGGTACAACATGCCTCACAGAAAACATTGGAATTTTAAATCTGAGAATGAAAAGTCACCACACAGGATTAGACAAAGGTGACAAGCAACAGCAATCTTCCCCAAACATACTTCAGTGGTCAAGTAAGAATACATCCCTCTCCTCATCTCCCACATTTCCCAAGTTCTACTAAAGTAAGTGAAATATTTTAGGGTGAAGAACAGTCTAAGAGCAGCCTATTAGTCTCTAAATGGGGAGCACAGGCCCAGGAGTAAGTTCGGAACAGCATGCTTTCTACCCTTTCCCAGTTGTGCTCTTCCCTTCCCTCCTCAAACAAACCCTAAGTCTTTCTCACAGGCCATAGAATCACCACTAGAACAGTTCTACCCTGTCTACCCAAGGAGCATGAACTAACTGAAACAAATACTGAAAACTGGAACAAGGAAGATAGTCAGTGACAATAACGATGGGGAATCAGAGCTGAATAAAAAACAGGCCTTTTAATGCTCAGGCTTCCACTAAGTCAGGAAAAATCTGACTCTTAATACTATGTATTAAATACTACTTAACTTAGCCTCCCTATACCTCATTTTACTTACCCAAGTCAAACAAAAAACCAACCACAAATGGGTGGACTCTACAGTCTCTAAGTAATGTTAGGTCTCCAAACATCAATCTAAGATGAATTAGACCACGAGAGACAGCTTAGTCACAAGGGTAGGAACTGTATTATGAAACTGTAACCCAACTTGATAAACCAGACTGTGGTTCTATTTTGAAAGCAGGGAACTGGAGTGGAGAAAATACATTGGATCCCCACCCCTTAATCCGGATGAGTTCGCCAGTCTGCCAAAATAGGCACTATTTGCACTAGAGTAAAGCTAAGCAAAAGATTTTCTAAATGATGAAAAAATACCATGCTTACTAATCAGGAGGTAACACAGGATTAGACCAACAAATGCTCAACACCTAGAAGAGAGTATTATTAAAAAAAAAAAAAAAGCTTATAGCATCCAAATTCACTCAACCAAAAGTATCCCACTACAGAAAAGACAAGTGGCTCAACCAGTTTTTCCTCAAGAGTTGGTAGGTCAAAGTCTTATGATTACAGTGCAAATGTTCTCAAACATATTAATCAGAATTTGAAACTTAGAATGTTTTCCTCTCACTGGACCTCAAGATGGGATTAAGGCCCAAATTACTTGCTTTAGACACCATAACCAATCCCGAGTCAGTTCCCTCATTCATTCTAATAATTATTTAATTATAGTTATGTATTAAAAAAACTCCAAGTGTTCATCACTGGCACTTACTTAATATTATCATCTAACCTACTGTGCAATCTCAAAATATTCAGGAATAAGTTTAACAGCACTAAGGATTGCTTCAGAAGCAAATAGCATTAGTTTTGAAGCTTGATCCAGATTATTCTAAATTCACCTGAATTTCAGTCTCCACATTTGTAAAATCAAGTTGAGATTCTCTAGTTTTGTTAGCACTGAAACTACAGAATCTTTTAGAGACCAGTCCTTTATTTTTACCTTCCTTAAGTCCCTTGCAGTTCAAGGATTTCATATAGCTTACTTCCCAGCTCAGAGGCCCCCTCCTTTTTCTTTGCTAGCAGCTGTATTAATCCCTTCAGCTGCTACAATCAGACAGGTGGGCAGAGAGAACCTTAATGCTTTCAACTATAAACAACTCTATTTTAATTCCAGAAGGAGATAAAAATTGCTGTTAAGTCACAGGTGGAGTTAAAAAAAAATAATGAATTTACCATAAAGGGGGGAAAAAAAGGTGAGGATGGAGGTCACAGCCTGAAAATTCCCTTCATTTAGTTCTGCACAACTAATCAGCAGGAAGACTACCATAAAAGTTTTTTCCCCTACCCCTTCTCAAGTTTTATAGAAATGTATTTTAATCAGAATTCAAAACCTGCCTTACACTATGTTCTACATTCATTAATTCCAAAGCCGAAGAGCAGTCAAAGGAAGGCTCTATTTCAATTCTGGGTTCCAGATAAGCTGTTGATGCAGGCACTGTTCCAGCACACTAGAAACATCTCAGCACCAATCCATAAAACAAGTTAACCAATCTAGGAGGGCCCTGGGGCCCAGTAGGACACATTTACCATCAACAAACATCTTATCCAGGCATGTGATGATGGCACAATGCCAAGCACTGCCATCTAAAACCTTGATGCAACCTGCTGGCTGGAACTTCACAAAAGCTCAGGTCTCCTGGACCTGCCAGTGTGTCACCTAGTTCCAACAGGTAAGAATCAGAGTCCCTTTCCTGCTCAGTTTTCCTATGTGAGGGGAGGGTTCCACAACAGAGCTACCTGTGAGGCAGCTGTCATAACCTACAAAGCAAAACAGGGAGCTTCTAATGTTCCCGAATCTTAAATATACGGTTTTTATTCCACTCTCTAAGCAAGTCCTTTCAGGAAAGCTACTATTATGGACTCTACTCCCTGGTAAAGCTACAGCCCCATCTTCTTTAATGAGAGTCAACAATGAAAAACACAAGTATATTCTATTTGTCACTTAACCCACCAAACGGTTTTAGGGTCGATCTTACAATCTTAATCAAGGGCAAGCGGTCTAGGGGAACCTACCTGTCTCAGCCTGGGGCTGTGGCAACTCCTGCTCTGTAGCAGGGACGGTTTCTGTGGCTTCACCGGGCATTTCTGAAGGGAATAAAAAGGAGGCCTGAAATGACTCGGATCCATTCTGCTGCCCAAACCAGAGTCAAGCTTCAAACTGCGGAGGGCTTGTTAGACAACCATAAGCGTGGGACAACCCTCCCCAAAGCAGCTGGAATAGGTGAAAAACACGACGTAACCCTCACATTTTTGATCAGCAGAACCACCACCTTTTACCGCTCCTTTACACTCTGCAGAGAGAGGATTTCCCAGTGCCCAGGGATTCGTTTTATTCCACACTCCAAATCCCACACAGAAGCAATTACCACTGCGTTCTCCACCCGAGGGAGAGGCTCGCGGTCCGGCTCCTGAGCACGGGATGGGAGACTTCAGACGCTACCTTGAACAGTCGTCCCCCCTCGCCCACCCCCCGCCTCCTGGGCTAGGACCTCAAGGACTCCCGTTTGCCGACTTTCGGGACCCAGGAGGGGAAACAGGGTGTCCTAGGTCCCAACAGTCGCTTGTCACAATAAAGGTGTGTGTGTGTGTGTGTGTGTGTGTGTGTGTGTGTGTGTGGGCACGCGCGCGCGCGCGTGCGGGGGGGCTGTTCCAAGGCTGTGAAAAACAGGGAGCTTCTAATGTTCCCGAATCTTAAATATACGGTTTTTATTCCACTCTCTAAGCAAGTCCTTTCAGGAAAGCTACTATTATGGACTCTACTCCCTGGTAAAGCTACAGCCCCATCTTCTTTAATGAGAGTCAACAATGAAAAACACAAGTATATTCTATTTGTCACTTAACCCACCAAACGGTTTTAGGGTCGATCTTACAATCTTAATCAAGGGCAAGCGGTCTAGGGGAACCTACCTGTCTCAGCCTGGGGCTGTGGCAACTCCTGCTCTGTAGCAGGGACGGTTTCTGTGGCTTCACCGGGCATTTCTGAAGGGAATAAAAAGGAGGCCTGAAATGACTCGGATCCATTCTGCTGCCCAAACCAGAGTCAAGCTTCAAACTGCGGAGGGCTTGTTAGACAACCATAAGCGTGGGACAACCCTCCCCAAAGCAGCTGGAATAGGTGAAAAACACGACGTAACCCTCACATTTTTGATCAGCAGAACCACCACCTTTTACCGCTCCTTTACACTCTGCAGAGAGAGGATTTCCCAGTGCCCAGGGATTCGTTTTATTCCACACTCCAAATCCCACACAGAAGCAATTACCACTGCGTTCTCCACCCGAGGGAGAGGCTCGCGGTCCGGCTCCTGAGCACGGGATGGGAGACTTCAGACGCTACCTTGAACAGTCGTCCCCCCTTGCCCACCCCCCGCCTCCTGGGCTAGGACCTCAAGGACTCCCGTTTGCCGACTTTCGGGACCCAGGAGGGGAAACAGGGTGTCCTAGGTCCCAACAGTCGCTTGTCACAATAAAGGTGTGTGTGTGTGTGTGTGTGGGCGCGCGCGCGCGCGCGTGCGGGGGGGCTGTTCCAAGGCTGTGACCCCTTAACCTCCTCTAGGTTCTCGTGAAGCGATTCCCAACACAAGACGCAACCCACTTTCATCCCCACCCACATCCATCCCCGACGCCGCAACGGCTCCCATCTCCCCAGCCCTGGACTCGCGGCCTACGGCCTTTCTACCCTGCTTTTGCCAGGACACCAAAAGCAGACCCCATTTTGTCCGGAGGCCCCAAGGCCACACTGCCCAGGGCTGAGTAGGAACCCGGTGGCCCCATAAAACCTCCAATTCTCCTTAGTTCCCAGTCCTCGGGGCGGCTCAGCCCGCAAGAAAGGCGGATGGCTACGGATAAAAAGTCGTGACGAAGACAGCACTTACTGTGCGGGGAACGCGAAACCAAGATGGCGGCAGAAAGAGAGCGAGCGAGAGCGTGACCCACGCCTGTTGCAGAACGAAGCCTGGCGGAGGGGGCGGGACCAGGATCCGATTCCGGGTCAGGAGCTGCCGAAAGTCACTTCCTTTAACCAGAGAGCTGTCCGGGTGTTTCCAGACCGGCGTAGTGACGAGGTCTAAATAAGGGTATGAATTTAGAACAGGACTCGCTGGCCTGGCAGGAACTCTCTTCTCTGAGCCATGCAGTCCTAAGTCAGCCGACCCCTTCCCGTCCCCCAAGTCGAGGCATTTTTGATACGCGAAGGGCAATTGTAGGAGAAGCAAACTCTGCTCCCCCGTCGGCAAAGTAGCCACAGCAGTATTACTGCTACTTTCTGACTTCCTTTTCTCAAATAATTCAGGAAAATATGGTGTTAAGTAATGGAGTAATGCAGAATGCCACAGAGATTGTGTTCACACCATTGGAAGATAGCTGTGACCTAGGTTAATCCTCAATTTTATTTTTGGAATACATAATTTAGATTATTATAAAGGTGTAAATTCCCCTATTCAGAAAAAAGAACCATAGGCACATATACAATTCTTTTTGCTTCTGTTTTGGACATTATATCCTGAAACTCGTCCGTTCTAGAGGCCCAGGATCCCACGCTTTATACAGTATGATTTTTTAAAAGTAGAATGTAACAGTGTCTTGTTAATGAAGAGGCTAGGGATCCTGACTCCCATATCCTCTCTCCAAAAGGACTCAACACATAAATTACCTAAACCAGCTAACGCTATTTGAGCTAGTGGCTTTAAGACAATGGTGGCTGCCTTTTAAGATAAGCAATGCTTTGAAAGCTACTTTAAAATTTCTGATATTTTACCATAGTGAAGTGAGGATTAGGATTAGTGAATTAAGATTAAATGAGATAGTGGAGTTTACCAGGAATGAAAAATTCTGAAATTCTCTTTAGATAGGAGTGGCAATATTATGGAGTGAATAAGAACATGGATTTTGAAGCCAGACTTCTTTGTTTGAATCTCAGCTAGGTTACCTAATGGCGGCCTTTGGTAATTTAATTAACACATATATGCCTCAGTTTCCTTATCTATGAAATGGGGATAATAGTAGCTGCTTCATAGGACTGTTAGGAAGATTTAAATTATGTACATTACTTAAAAAGTGTTAAAATTGTTAATAGAATTTCTACCTAATAGTGATCTGGGAGACTTGTCAATGCAGTCCATTTACCTTCAGAAGAAAGGGCCAGCAATAGCCAACCATCTCCTTAGACAAACCTACATTTTGACCATTCCCCTTTCTTTCCCAGCAAGCCCACTGATTTTTCTAACTCTGTTAATGATTAGCTAAGGAAGGATGTATTTTCTTTCTTTGGGTTTCTCTATAAACTGGGCAAGTTTGCAGACGGAAACCAGTTCTGTGCCCTTTGTTTCTACAATTCTCATATATGGATGAGAAGGCAAATCAGAGCTAGGGAAGTCAAGTCTTTATGTTTCTGTTGTCTTCAAGAACCAAACGCTCTTTTACAAAAGCACAATATATTCTATATTTTATGGGCAATTATACCGGTTTTTATCAAGGGCTCTAATATTAAAGCATTAAAATGTTTTAATGCTAGACATATTGGAAGCCTAAAACACCTCTTGCTGAAAGCATAATACCAGTCTTTCTACTCATTCTGAGTTAAGATGGACTAATGAGTCTTTAGTAATTAAAAAAAATTCTTTTTTATTTACTTGGCTGTGCTGGGTCTGCGAACTCATAGTTGCAGTATGTGGCATCCAGTTCCCTGAACAGGGATCGAACTGGGGTCCCCTACATTGGGAGCGCAGAGTCAGCCACTGGACCACCAGAGGAATCCTAAGTCTTTAGTAATTTTGTATTCAGGAGTTTTAATTGACCAGTCACTGTTTTCCAAAAAGACTGAACAATACATAGTAAACAGAAGCTCAGATGAAGAATTTTACACAATAGTCTTTAATATTTTTTCTTAAAAAATTAGAAAAGAGAAAGAAATGAAAGGCATTTCAGTGTATTGACTGTATTATAGAATCTGTTTTATATAAATCAAAAAAAAAAGGACTGTGGCAATGGAGAAAACAATGTTATAGGTAGTGCAAAGGAAGGAAAATTTTCATAACGCAAGGAAAGCACCAGCCTGATAACTTGCTTCTCAGCGTTTCTCAAAAGACAGAATGTAAACCAGAATGACTGTTTTGTTAGGTTGGTTGTAAAACCAGGCAAAAGAAATCTGACACTTCAGAATCTATCACACAAAATCAAATACAGAAGAAATGAAACCTTTAAAATTAAATTTAAGTGTCTGGAGATATAGAGTCCAAGTGTTTTGACAAGTACAAAAGGTTTTATGCTGGTGGAGTTGGTTATTTTTTCTAAATTGCTTAGAAAATTGTTCTGAGGGAAGAAGTTAGGAGCTACAATTGCCAACAGTTGTAAAAAATACTCTACTAGGCCCTAATATTGTAACATAGTAACTCGTATCTTTTGAACTAAAGTTTTAGTAGGTGTAGATGCTCATCTTAAAATGATTTTTTTAAAAGACAAGCAGCGGGGTGTGGCCTGACCAATAAAAATACCAGTAAGCAAAATTAGGGAGTGACTGAATACACACTCCAGGTACAATTGACTTAAGTGTCTAAGACTTAAGAACAAAACCCTCATTCACCTAGAAATATGGAGGCTGAATCTGGTGAACTGACATCAAAGTCTTGGGCATTTTCTGCTCACTTACCTCTATATATGGCAACTGGTAGAAGTGAGTACCTATATCAGAAATCTTAGAATTATATTAAATTTTACAAATTAATCTGCAGTCCACTTATATCCTCCCATTATTGTTCCTTCCAGGAACCTGAATATTCTCCTTTGGTGGTCTCAGGAATCTTTTCAACATAATTATTTTTCAAGAAAAGAAAATTTTGCTTTGAGCATTAAGACACATACAGTTCTGCTATATTTATTAAATGGCTCTTGAAGTATTTGATTCTTGGTTGAAGGGAGAAGATATCCACATTGGTAAAAAGGGAGTTGTTATCTTCAGAAGTCTTTTTGTAAATCTAAAATAGAACAGATTTTTATCAAGGATAGTAAAGGAAAACAAAACAAAGCCCATTTATTTCACATCCTGATTTGCTTAATGCTTCCATTAAATTCACATCATGCATAAAGATTTGCTTTCACATTTGCTGAAGCCCACATTATAAGCTGAGCTAGTACAGAACAAGAATACAAAGGACTTAATATGACCAGTTGGAATGGCAGCTTCAATGAGGCTTTCCAAGTTCAGAGTCATCACTGTTCATTCAACAAGCACATATTTGAGTGGCTACTATGAGTAGAGCATTATCTTAGGCACTACTTTTTAACCACCACACATTTTATTAAAAAATGAAGTGGAAAGGGAGTTTGTATTTTCATAACACTGCCAGTTTTCTATGGTACATCAATCTCTTGAATAATATTCACTGTTGATTTTTTTCCTTTTGGCTTACACATATGCTCAGGTGTCTCCTATTCAAAGAACTCTTCCTTTGACACTGCTATCCTCCTAGCACCTCCTTCTTTCTCACTCTCAACAGGATTTTATCAGTTCCCTACTGCATTTGACACTTGATAATCTCCTTGAAACTTTCCTTTCCCTTGGCTTCTGTGACACTTTTACTTAGATCTTTCAACTTCCAAAAAATCATTACCAAGTTTCAAGGATGGCTCCAGTATTTGCACTTTTTGGAGATCTCCAATTCTACTGTCCTAATACTAATAGCTCAATTGATCTCTTGGGCTCTAGTCTATCCCCTGCTTCTCCCCAGATATACTGTTGCTAGATTTATCTTTCCATTATAGATAAAACTACAAATCATGGCACTCCCTTTCTCAAAAACCTTTAATAGCTTCCCTGTCCCATTTGAATTAAGCTCAAACTCCCAAGACTGGAATTCGAGGCCGTCTATACTCTGGCTTCAGTCTGCTTCTTCGGATTTCTCTCCCATCACTTCCTGATGCATCTTTTACCAGATAAGCTGTACTACTTGATGGCCTCTAGAGTGACTTGATGCTTTCCTGCTTCTATGCCTTTGTTTCTGCTGTTCCTTCAAGAATGAACAACCTGTCTCCTTTTTCCACTCCTGTACCTTTATCTCATCAAATCTCTGCTTGTGGAAATCCTACTCATACCTCAAGGTATGATATATTAGCACTGGGGATTAGAATTCGTACAGCAGCTCACTGAAATAGAGTTCAAATACCACCCTTTTCATATAAAATCTTCCCAGGTTCTCTCAATCAGATGAGATCTCTTCGCATTTTGTACTTTTTTGTTTTGTACCAGTTAGTTCTCCTTAAGGGCAGGGGAGCCATGACGTGGAATTCATCTTTGTATAATTCATTTTTGTTTCCCTCATAGTACCTGACACATAGAAGGTATTAAAATGAGTATGTGCTGAATTGAATTAAGGGACCTCAGTTTTCAAAATACTAAGGATAGTGAGATAAACTAGTAACTTTTTTTGAGAGGGCAAAGATTACAGCTCTAAAAATTGTTCACTTGCTGGATGTTTTAAACTACCTGTACTAAGACCTAAATAGCTATAAGGGAAAGGTATAGAATCTTACCACTCTTCTTGAGAAGTTCTCCTTTTCGAGATTTATCCAGGTTTTCAAGAAACTGCTCAAAAACTTTTACAAAAGGAGCTAGACTGGTCTTCTTGTAATCTAAATTATGAAGACCATGAATTATAATTAGCATTTTGGCAGCAAGAATAACATGAAAGTATAAGTTTCTTGTAAAAATTCTCTAGAATAGCACTGTCCAATAGAAATATAATAAGAAATGTGTAATTTAAAACATTCTAGTAGCCATATTAAAAAGGTGAAATTAATTTTAATAATGTATTTTATTTAACCCATTATATCTAAAATATCATTTCAACATGTGATAAAGATTGAAATCGTTTACATTCTTTCACACTGTCTTTGAAATCTAGTATTTTGTACTTAAAGTACATCTCAATTTAGATACTATATTATCATTGGAAATATTTGATCTAGATTTAAATTATAAAATGTATAGATAAAAAAGCTCATATAACTAATTTTTCCAAACATACTTAAAAGTTTTCCAATTGGGCTTCCCTGGTGGCACAGTGGTTGAGAGTCCGCCTGCCGATGCAGGGGACACAGGTTCGCGCCCCGGTCCGGGAGGATCCCACATGCCGCGGAGCGGCTGGGCCTGTGAGCCATGGCCGCTAAGCCTGTGCATCCGGAGCCTGTGCTCCGCAACGGGACAGGCCACAGCAGTGAGGGGCCCGTGTACCGCAAAAAAAAAAAACGTTTTCCAATAATTGAATCGATTATCAGTTTTTAAGTTTAAATTAATTACAATTTAAAAAATCTGTGGCTAATAGCCACATGTGGCTAATGTATTAGACAGTGCTGCTCTAAAACATCCAAACCACGTGTATACATCTACTCTAGCAGTCAGTCATAGCATCATCTACTGCTATGTGTTAAGTCCCATCAAACATTCCTTTCTTTAGAAATTGTGGCTTCAATAATAAATAGTTTTACCAACAGAGCAAAACATTAAAAATGTGAAGTCAGGGCCATGCCTTCTGGAAACAATCAGAAGTTGATAGTCACATGCATTAAGTACAGGTATTCTTTGATCTATAAAACAGTCTTAAAAATGTACATAAAATTTTGAATACACAATCTTAATCATCCATTTAATTAAACAATCTATAATTAATACCCAAAGGAGGCAAAAATTAATTGAGGTCAAAATGAGATTTGGATTTTGTCTGCATGGAATTAAGAGTCCTCATAATAGTTTACTGGAAAGAGTAAAAAAAAGAAACTAGGGACTTCGCCCTTGGTCCAGTGGTTAAGACTCCACACTTCCACTGCAGGGGGTGTAGGTTCGATCCCTGGTGGGGGAACTAAGATCATGCACGCCATGTGGCCAAAAAATTAAACAAACAAACAAAAAATTTTAAAACAAAAAACAAAACAAAAAAAAGAAACTATACTTAAAAATTTTTTTAGTAAATGTTATCTGACTTACTTGGGACTGGAAAAGGAATCTTGATGACAGTATTAAGGATGAATATCTCAATTGTGGCAATTAGGAAAGTAGATTATAATTTTGTTCTAAATTTTTAATATATAAATTTTCTTAAGATAAATAAACTTATACCAAAGAAACAATTTAGTTTGGGTTCAACCACATTGTACTTTGAACCTTTAATTCAAGATTGTAAGCTCCTTGGATGAAAGCCTCTATATATGTTTCACCATTGCGGAATATAATAATAAGCTCTCCATATAATTATTAAACAAATATTTACAAATAAAACAAATATTTACAACTGCCTATTATACAATATATTGAGTACTATGCTAAATTATAAAAAGGTATAAACCATACTACTTGGTCTCAAGAAGTTTTTACTTTTAAAAATTTATTTATTTGGGCCATGCTGTGCGGCTTGCAGGATCTTAGTTCCCTGACCAGGGATGGAACCCGGGGCCCAGTGGAAGCTCGGAGTCCTAACCACTGGACTGCCAGGGAATTCCCTCAAGTTTTGGAATGAACTGGAAAAACACCTCCTATATGTAGTGATAGAAAACAATATATAATTAAAGGCCAAACAGGCATATGGATAATTATGAGTCCAAAGAATTGACCAGGGCTTCCCTGGTGGCGCAGTGGTTGAGAATCTGCCTGCCAGTGCAGGGGACGTGGGTTCGAGCCCTGGTCTGGGAAGATCCCACATGCCACGGAGCAGCTAAGCCCATGCGCCACAACTACTGAGCCTGCGCTCTAAAACCTGTGAGCCA
Source organism: Physeter macrocephalus (assembly GCF_002837175.3). Lineage (NCBI taxonomy): Eukaryota > Metazoa > Chordata > Mammalia > Artiodactyla > Physeteridae > Physeter > Physeter macrocephalus. The sequence continues at coordinate 85,224,653 of NC_041219.1, read as the reverse complement.
CAACTACTGAACCCACGTGCCACAACTACTGAAGCCCATACGCCTAGAGCCTGTGCTCCACAACAAGAGAAGCCACCACAACGAGAAGCCTATGCACCTCTACGAAGTGTAGCCCGCGCTTGCCGCAGCTAGAGAAACACCGCACGCAGCAACGAAGACCCAACACAGCCAAAAATAAATAAATAAAATTAATTAATTTTAAAAAAAATAATAATATTTGACCAATCAAAGTTGACTGAGGTGGCTATGAACTGGGTCTTAGAAAAAAGATTTAATTAGATAGAGAGGAGAGTGGAGAACATTCCAGGATTTGAGAAGTAGAAGGGAAGGAGCAAATGGTACTAATCTGAAAATGGACAAAAGCTTAGAATCACAGAAACTAAAGAAATAATAAGGAACTTACATATCACCTATTCCAGCCTCCCACCACCTGTAGAGCATCCCTGATTTACTGATAGCTATTAGCCTTTATGAATACTTGAAATGATAGGCAGTGCAGTTTATGTTTGAACACTTGTATTTATTACAAAGCTTCTCCTTACAGGGAGCCAAAACTTGCTTGCTTAAAACCTCTGAACAAAGGAAAAAGATGTCCACAAAGAGATAATATTAAATTTAAAAAGTTGTGTTAACAGTAATATATGCACTTTGTTAAAAAAAGTAAAGTAGTCCTAACAGGTTTATAGTGGAAAAAAATAGCAGCCCCCTGCCCTAATTCTGACCTCTCCATCTTCTTGAATGGCAACTACTTTTTTCTTTCCTAGCATTCACTTCTAAAAATGAATACTTCCATTGTTACTTAGAAATCTAAGGCCATTCTTCCTAGCTCTATGGCTTTTTTGCTGGGGAGGGATAGTAGGAAGGGGTCTGAAAGCTCTTAAGATCTTAATTCTCAGTGTTAAATTTCAAAATCATGTGCCTTGGTGTAGGCACATCATTCTTATTATGCTGAGCCCTTTCAGCAAAGGGCTCATTTCTGGGATGTTGTCCTATATAATTTTGACAATTTTTTCCTCCCTGTTTTATATATTCTTTTTCTGTCAGATATTAGACCGCCTGAACCAGTCTTTAATTTTAGACCTCCTGAACTAGTATTTAATTTCATCTTTTTCCTCCTTAAAAAAAAACAACTAACTTGTCTTTTTTGTATTACTTTCTGGGAAATCTCAACTTTTCTCTTCCAGCCCTTCCACTGAACTTTTTATTCAAATGGTGATTTTTTTTGATTTTTAAAGACTTCTTTCTTGTTCTCTGAGTGTTTCTTTTTCATAGCATTCTGGTCTTGTTTCATGGATACACTATCTTCTCTTATTCTCTGAGGATATCGTTTTTCTTTTTAATGTAAATTTATTTATTTAATTTATTTTTATTTTTGGCTGTGTTGGGTCTTCGTTGCTGTGCATGGGCCCTAGGTGTGCAGGCTTCAATAGATGTGGCACGCAGGCTCCGCAGCCGTGGATTCTTAACCACGGCGCCACCAGGGAAGACCAGATATCGTTTTTTTTAAAAAAGGTTTCCTTTGTTCCTTGCATTGTCTGTTTTCCCTGAGTTCTTTTTTCCAGTTTATTATTATCCAGTTTATTTATGTTGGAGACTTTTTTCCAATATTTTAAACAGAATGCTTGTAATCATTCTACAAATAATGATGGTGGAATGCACTTGTTTACGTATTATGTTAGAGCTAGAATATATGAAGTGATATTCGAACTTGGATTCTGAAAGAAGGGTAGCAGCATTTGACTAAAAAGGTCAGAGATGAGAGATCTGCACTGCCCATTACAGTAGTCACTAGCCACATGAGGCTATTTAAATTAAAGTTAAATGAAATTAAAAATCCAGTTTCTCACACTTCAAGTGCTCAAAAGCCACATATGACTAGTGATTACCATTTGGGTCATGCATAACATTTCCATCATCACAGAAAGTGCTATTGGACTCTACTGCTATAGTGTCTCTTGGGTATTGGTATAAGAAGATTTGACTTTCACTAACGGGAAGTTTTATATTCCCAGCTCCTTCAAATTCTTGAATATACAATTTAATCACAGTTTAGACATGTATTTAACAGAACACTCATCTAGATATAAAAACAAAGTAGAGAACAAAATATTGCATATATAGTAGTTGTTAAATAAATAGTTGTTGAATATAAGACTGTGAGATTCACTACTGGGCATATACCCAGAGAAAATCATAATTCAAAAAGACACATGCACCCCAATGTTCATTGCAGCACTATTTACAATAGCCAGGACATGGAACCAACCTAAATGGCCATCGACAGATGAATGGATAAAAAAGACGTGGTACATATATACAATGGAACATTACTCAGCCATAAAAGAAATGGAATTGGGTCATTTGTAGAGACGTGGATGGATCTAGAGACTGTCATACAGAGTGAAGTTAAGTCAGAAAGAAAATAACAAATATCGTATATTAATGCATATATGTGGAACCTAGAAAAATGGTACAGATGAACTGGTGACCAGGGCAGAAATAGAGACACAGATGTAAAGAACAAACGTATGGACACCAAGTGGGGGAAGTGGCGGGTGGGCGTGATAGTGGTGGGATGAATTGGGAGATTGGGATTGACATATATACACTAATATGTATAAAATGGATAACTAATAAGAACCTGCTGTATTATAAAAAAAAAAAAAAGACTGTGAGATTCAAACAACTATCAAAACCAACTGACAATTTAATCTTACAATATAGATCCTGGCATTCAGATGTTACTTGTGAATACTGGTTGACTCAAATTGGATTCAACAGCACCGTTTGGGCAACTGATGAAGGACAGAAACATTGCTATAATATTATTTGTTACTGAGCTGGTTTCAGGATAAACATTTATCTATTCTGGTCTGAATCCAAGAGGAGTTAATTACTGGAGTCACAGAAAGATGTCTATATAAAAAGATTATGTTAAAGTGAGACTTCAATATATTAACCTACCTCTGGTTCTATGTTTGATATCAGATTCAGCTCCATTCTCTTTTTCTTCTTCTTTAGTGGAAATAACATCCAATTCATGGCAAATGGAACTACACATAGTAGAATAAGATAATTTTAAAGTTGGTTCTTGGTCAACATTACCCAGTGTATGAAAGCACATGAATCTCACAAGATTTTCTGTGAAAAAATTATGTGGCCAACTAAATTTGGGATATTCTAAAAACCATAATCTCTTCTTGGAGTTTTCCATGCACATTAGCATATTAAAGACCAGGAAATTTTGCAGTAAAGAATTTTTAATCTGCTTAAGTCAGCATTTCCCAAACTTATTTGAACTCTTTTTTTGCATAATAGCAGCTGAAAAACTTGTGTTCTATGGAACTCACTAGGAAATGTTGCTCTACTAGGGCATCATCATACAGCCTCAGAGAAGCTGCCTCTCTTGAAGGGATCTAATCCAACATACGTCACATTTAGAACAACAATCACAAACAAAAAAGGAGTGATCAGTGATCTGGAACATACCTTATGGTTGGAACAGTAAATGGATCAAACTGATCCACTTTCTGTAAATCAATAGGCACAGAAATGCGACCTGTGAGAACCAAAAGTTATAAACTGAAGACTGTGGAATACGGATCATTATAAGCTGTCTCCTATGAGTTATTTTTGGCTAAAATTTTAATCCAAGGCTTAGAAAGAGGGTTAGACTCATCTGTTAAGAACAGTATTTAGACACATTAGGTGTGTCTTTTATTTCTCTTAACAAAACACCAAAAAATAGATGTGAAAGACTGTTGAGCTATTACCTAGTTGCTGTTATTTCTACTTTTATTTCTATCTTCCTCTTCCCTATATCCTCCTATATTTAAGTACAACAGTCTCAAATTTAGAGTCCTCAAAATGGAACAGAATAGATGGAAATAGTTCATTTCATTACCTTGAGTTATTTGCTGAAATTGAAAAGACACCTATGTGTTGGCAGGTCTGAAAAGGGGCTGTATAAATGTATACACTACAGAGTCACTGTAGATTATTAAAGGAAACAAGGCAATTTGGGAGTAAAGAAAAAATTATTTATGGGACTTCCCTGGTGGCACAGCGGTTAAGAATCCGCCTGTCAGTGCAGGGGACACGGGTTCGAGCCCTGGTCCAGAAAGATCCCACATGCCGTGGAGCAACTAAACCCATGTGCCACAACTACTGAGCCTGCGCTCTAGAGCCCACGAGCCACACCTACTGAGCCCGTGTGCTACAACTACTGAAGCCCCCGCACCTAGAGCCCATGCTCTGCAACAAGGGAAGCCAACGCAATGAGAAGCCCGCGCACTGAAGAGTAGCCTCTGCTCGCTGCAACTAGAGAGGGCCACGTGCAGCAACGAAGACCCAATGCAACCAAAAATAAATAAAATAAAATAAATAAATTTAGTGCTCGCTTCAGCAGCACATATACTAAAATTGGAACGATACAGAGAAGATTAGTATGACCCCTGCGCAAGGATGATACGCAAATTCGTGAAGCGTTCCATATTTTTAGACGCAGACGTAGAGAATGGACTTGAGGACATGGGGAGGGGGAAGGGTAAGCTGGGATGAAGTGAGAGAGAGGCAAGGACATACATACACTACCAAATGTAAAATAGATAGCTAGTGGGAAGCAGCCACATAGCACAGGGAGATCAGCTCGTGCTTTGTGACCACCTAGAGGGGTGGGATAGGGAGGATGGGAGGGAGATGCAAGAGGGAGGAGATATGGGGATATATGTATATGCATAGCTGATTCACTTTGTTATAAAGCAGAAACTAACACACCATTGTAAAGCAATTATACTCTAATAAAGATGTTAAAAAAATAATAAATTAATTAATTTAAAATATTATTTATTTATTTGGCTGCACCGGGTCTTAGTTGCGGCACGTGGGATCTTCGATCTTCGTTGTGGCATGCGGGATCTTTAGCTGTGGTATGTGGACTCTTAGTTGTGGCATGTGGGATCTAATTCCCTGACCAGGGATCAAACCTAGGCCCCCTACATTGGGAGTGTGGAGTCTTAGCCACTGGACCACCAGGGAAGTCCCAATTTGGGAGTATTGAATATATGAAAGACACTTTTCTAAGCACTTTACATTTTAGATCTTCACCATAACCCACTGAGGTAGGTACTATTATTATCTCCATTTTACAAATGCTAAAACCAAGAGTAATTTGCTTAACATCCCACAGCAAGTGGCAGAGTTGGATTGTTGACACTAAAAAGGACTAGATACTTCTTTAATTGTGTCCCCTGTTTGGATGGGGCAAAGTTTATGCCAATATACCACTGCCATATTTATTTTAAAGTCAGTTTCAGTCCATCAAATCTTATCTAAGAGAAATGTGAAAGAGGAAAGCTAAATCTATTGAAAAAGAACTGAGGGAGGCAGCATAGTGGAAAAAGCATGGAACTTTGAGTTTTAAGAACTGAACTCTATTACTAGCTCTGACACAATATGTCTGTTGCTGGCTGCACTGCGAGGCTTGCAGGATCTTAGTTCCCTGACCAGGGATCGAACCCGGGCCCCATGAGTGAAAGTGCCAAGTCCTAACCACTGGACCATCAGGGTATTATTCCCCACTATTTGTTTTAAGACTGTGGACAAGTCACTTTAACATCTTGGGCCAATGAGAGCTATTGTTCTGTGATTTCTAAGTTCCTCTCCAACTCTACTTCTAAAAATGAACCTCAGAAACCCAACTAAAAAGTATTTACATAGTGGAAACTCATCAGGCAGCTACTAATCAACAACTGAAAAGTCAGTGAACGCGGGCATTAGCTGACAGAACAATTCTTCAACCTTTACTATTTCAGACATTCACACCCAGTGATATGCTTTCTAAAACAAAAAATAACTTTGATTTTTCTTTTATTTTCCTTACTTTCTTTACATAGTACCTGTTTTAGGATGAACACTAAAAGGGCTCTTCAGTAAATGATTGATTCCTTTGCTAACATTGATATCCAGTCGTGGAAAACAGTACTGGAGCATGATCTCCCACTCAAGCCAGGGTCCACATTTGTCATTTTTGCTGTTATTCTAAAAGTAGATGCAAGTCCAGCATGAGGATCAGTAGGAATTTTTGAGGATTTCTTTAAAGTGGTTAAAAAGTGATCTTCAACCATCTTTAACTTAGTAAGCAAAACAATAAGAATTTAATTAAAAGTTGCATTATTGTATTTGTAATACAGATTTCAATGGAATATACCTGACATCTGCTGGCTGCTTTCTTCAAATGCTCCCAGCGCTGAAGTGAATTGTGATGCTTTTGGAAGCTTTGTTGAAGTTCATCATGCATTGGTGATGGGTCATTAAGGAACACACTCATTTAGGGCACATCAACGAACAACTTATTTTCAGTATGTATTACCACAAGGATATCTAAAGTTCACATAGAAAGTAATGATTGTTTTCTAAAATGCAAATATTAAACACATATCCTTAGAGAAATTCCACTGTTAAACTATATTAGATATAACAAAGAATGCCAAAATAACTGTAAAGTTTAAGGTAAAACTGGTCCCTGGTCTGTACATATTTTGAGGATGATCCCACATCCTTTAAGCAGTCATTAATTTTAGGAGGATCAACTTCCAAAATGAGGAAATTTATTTACAAAATGGCCTCACTTCTTATTGTATTCCAGACTAGAGATTTAAAAACGCAGAAACACAGGAGATGTTTTGTGTAAAAACATTAGACTTATAAGCATATGAGAATATGTAGGCAGAACACATTTATAATATCATAGATCAATACAAGTAGCTCACATAGAAATGGTCTTGGGAAAGGATATTTTCAGGAACAAGGGCTAAAATCTTATCCCAGCTTTCTTTATTCTCAAGAATATCTTGATCAACCAAGGCATAGTCTTCAAAGTATTTTTTTATTATGTTTATAGATTTTCTGTAGGAATAACAATAACAAAGTCCCAACACTATTAGCAACACATATGCCACATGGCTTTTGTCCACTTGGAAGGCTAGTACTTATTTTCACTGAATTTCTAAAACTTAACTAGGTAAAACTGGAATTACATCTCTTCACAGGGTTATAAGAGTTAAATGAGACACTCTAAGGGGAAAGAACCTAGCATAGTACTTGGTTTAGACCAGATATTCAAGAAATGTTTACTTTTTAAACTCCAAAATTTAGAAGATAATAGCATCATAAGTATGTAACAAGGGTGGAAAGCAACCAAGTCAGGACAGCATAATAATACATCAGTAGTAGGATGTGGGATACAGTCTATAGTTTCTACTCTGAATTGCTTGCTTTAACACCTCAACACTTATATAGTGCTTAGCAGTTTGAAAATAGACTTCACATCTACTGTTTATTTATTTACCCGCACCCCCTGCAGTGGAAGCGCAGAGTCTTAACCACTGGACCGCCAGGGAAGTCCCTCTACTGTTTCATTTTATCTTTGCCACAACTCTGTGAGATAGATGGAGCAGACATTGTTCTCCCTATACTGTTAAGAAACAGAGGCTCTAATATTTATCAAGGTTATATTAAACTGGCAGAATAGGGATTCTTACTCCTAATGCAAATCCTCTTTCCATTATCCTGGAGAAGTAGTGAATTCAGTGGAATCAAGCAGACCAGGACATGAATCCTGAATTTAATAATTACTTGTGTGAAGCCAAGCAAATTATACAATCTCTCCAAATCTCACTTCTCTCATCTGTAAATGGAGATACGATCATGTATCTAATGAGGTTGTTGTGAAGACCAATGAGAATATTTGTGAAGCACCTATCATGAATAACGGAGCGTATAAAATAGACACTCAATTAACTCTAGCTATTATTATTTTAAAATGCTACCCCAGCAGAGAAAATTGATCAGGTAATTCTAAAAGCACATGTAGGTATATCAGACACAACTTAAACTTCATGGAGTCTTTTCCAACAGACCTGACAAAAGGATGAATTTTTTCACTTAGGTGAACTTTCTTTTTAACATCTTGACCACCCTGAAAAACAAACCATCAAAAAAACACTTCGTGTATATTATGTAACATAAATGAAATAATTAAAACTTTCTTTAACGTGTTCTAAAGATATTGATTAAATTCTGTCAAAGTATAGAACCTTGGATGCCATTTTATATAGTCTCAATACCTGTAACTTTCTGGGTTAACTTTACTTGACATACTTGAACCAGAAAAGTAAACTAATCTTCCTTATGCCACAAAAGAGGATGCTTAACAGCAAAATATGAAGCATCTTAAAAAATGTAGCTACTCTGATTTTAATTGATCTACTGGTAAAATCATCTACTCTGAAATACGAATTCTTAAAAGATAGTTTAATTTTGTTACTAAACATACCAGGCTTGGTAATATCTAGCAAACAAAGAAATGTAAATATCATTAAGAAGACCTTACCTTTACAACACTCAAATATTCAACTATCCCAGAACGTACTGCAGAGGACAGTTTTCTAACTGATTCATCACAGACCCAGCAATGAACACCTCTCCTTCCAGAATATACCCAGAGACGATGTTTAAATCCAAAGTCCTCTGAGGAGGGGAGAAATAGGTTTTAAAACAAATCTATGAATTCCTGGTTCTTGCTTACTTCTTTAGCTTTTTTTAACCTCTTATCCACATGTACTCATCTTAAGTATATTACAGTTGACCCTTGAACAAAGTGGGGATTGGGGTGCCAACGCTCCCCAGTCGAAAATCTATGTATAACTTATAGTGGGCCCTCCATAGAAACAGTTCCTCTGCATCAGTTCCTCTGTGTTTGCGGTTCCACATCTGCACATTTAAACAACTACAGATCATATAGTACTGTAGAATTTACTATTGAAAAAAAATCTGTTTAAGTGGACATGCGCTGTTCAAACCCATGTCGTTCAAGGGTCAACTGTACATTATTCGTATTGGGTTGGCCAAAAAGTTCATTAGGGTCTTGCATATCCTCTTACAGAAAAACCCGAATGAACTTTTTGGCCACCCCAATAGTTTCCCACGCCCCCCATGCTCTTGCCTTCAGTTCTTTACCTATCCTGGTCTCTCTGCTAAGAATGTCTTCATGCCCCAGTACTTCCATTTCTCTCCCTGACCAACTGCCATTTATCTCTAAAGACCCAGTCTAGGGATATTAAGAGAGTTAATACATTTAAAGTGTTTGGAACAGTGCCTGGTACATCATAAGCCCCCTATATAAGAGTTAGCTATTATTACTATAATTATCATCCTCATCATCACCTCTTCTAGGAAGCCTTTTCTCATCTAATCTCTTCCCATTCCTGTATGCACTCCTGCTGTTCTATATCCCCATAGCATCCTGTGCATATTAATGCATATGTAATCCTGAATTTTCTTGTTTCCTCCTTAGACTGCATAACCTACCTGAGGTAAGAATTGTTATCTTTCATAGTTCCCTCATCTAGCACAGTACCCAGCTTGCAAGAGTTGCTCAACAGATGATTGAATTGGGAAAAAATTAAATGATTTGATCAGTAGCTTTATCAAAGTTTTAACTACAACTTTATTCTAATCTTTTATTTTCCCTAGCATATGTTTCAAAGAAACATGTCAGGAATTTATGAGATTTGATTACAAAATGGTATAGATAGGTTAATATTCAGAGGAAAACAGATTCTCGCGTTTGACCCCACTCAGATACTGTTAATACTTGCCCTTCAATGCTCGGTCGATGATGTGTATGGCCATCGTCATGAGGGTCCAGCACTTAGAACATATGTCTGCAGAACTGGAGCAGAATCATCATTACTCATTGTCAGTGATACCACCCACCTACCATCAAAACATGTGGAACTCACCTACAACATCTCCTCACATCGTCGTAGTCTGTCATGTCAATGTCAAACACCAGTTCTTTTTCCTGAGCCTGGAAAGCTCCCAGCTTCACTGTATTGTGTTGATTGGGCTACAAGTACAAAATAACAATGTTTCTATAACAGCTGCCATGCTGCCAGATATGCTTATTTTCTACCTACACAGAAAAAGTGGCCAAAGAGAAGTGAAGAAACCATATGCCAAGTCTATGTCAGTTGAAGGTCACTGACTCAATCCTATACATCCAGAATTGATGACAGTGTAACTTTCATCTACTTAAAACAAGATGTGATAAATACACATTACCATATTTTTTTTGGTTCTATTGAGATATAATTGATATATATGACATTGTATAATAAACATCTGTTGATCAATAGAAATCATGAGTTTTTAGGTTTCTGATAAGGAAAAGTACATACAAATAATTAATGCCCTACTGCAAGGTATTTTAAGGACCTTTAATTGTTACTGGACATATAAGTAACAGAAATGTATTTAAAAATTTTCAATAATTCAAAAAGATCTCTCAATTAGCCTGGTTCAAGCTGTAAGTAATCTCCTTTGAGGCGATGGACTACCTGGTAAAGAAAGTGGACTGAATACAAATACTTATTTGGCTTCCTCTAAACCTGTGCAAAAATAAAAGGTTTTTTTTTTTTAAGGCACAAGTCTTTTATTCATTCACTTACTTTTTAATTCTTATTGAAGTATAGTTGATTTTAAATGTTGTGTTAGTTTCTGCTGTACAGCAAAGTGAATGTTTTACATATACATATATCCACTTTTTTAAAAAAATTTATTTATTTTTGGCTGTGTTGGGTCTTCGTTGCTGCGTGAGGGCTTTCTCTAGCTGTGGCGAGAGGGGGCTACTCTTCATTGCAGTGCACAGGCTTCTTATTGTGGTGGCTTCTCTCGTGGAGCACGGGCTCTAGGCGCGTGGGCTTCAGTAGTTGTGGCTCGCGGGCTCAGTAGTTGTGGCACACGGGCTCTAGAGCACAGGCTCAGTAGCCGTGGTGCACGGGCTTAGCTGCTCCATGACGTGGGATCTTCCCGGACCAGGGATTGAACCCATGTCCCCTGCATTGTCAGGCGGATTTTCAACCACTATGCATAATGGAAGCCCCTATCCACTCTTTTTTTTTTTTTGGCATGCAGGATCTTAGTTCCCCGACCAGGGATGGAACTCGAGCCCCCTGCAGTGGAAGTGCAGAGTCCCATGGGCCGCCAGGGAAGTCCCTATCCACTCTTTAGATTCTTTTCATATATAGGTCATTACAGAGTATTGAGTAGAGTTCCCTGTGCTATACAGTAGGTCCTTATTAGTTATCTATTTTATATATAGTAGTGCGTACATGTCAATTCCAATCTCCCAATTTATCCCTCTCCCCTCCTTCCCCCGCCGGTAACCGTAAGTTTGTTTTCTACATCCATGTCTCTATTTCCTTTTTTTATTTCTGGCTGCGCCCCGCAGCATATGTAATCTTAGTTCCCTGACCAGGGATCAAACCCACACCCCCTGCGTTGGAAGCGTGGAGTCTTAACCACTGGACTGCCAGTGAAGTCCCTGTGATTGTATTTCTGTTTTGTAAGTAAGTTCATTGGCATAAGTCTTTTAAAAAAAGAACCAGAGAGGGGCCTGGTGCTGACCCGAGCAGCCCCTTTCCCTGCCTGACCTGCATGACCAGGCCCCTCCCCAGGAGGCACAGCTGGCTGAGGGACGGGCACTGGGTACCTCACGGTGAGCAAAGGCCACAGGGCTAGGGGCACAGCCTGTACTCCCACCCTGAAGTTCCCCAACTGCACCTTTGTCGAATTGTGGTAGCTAGGAGGATCTTGGGGTGAAGAATGATGTCTTGGCAGCTGAAGCTGGGGCAAGAACCCTGGGGTCAGGTAAGGAGCAGGGGGAAGAAAATATTCTGGTCTTAAGGCCAGCTCTGTCCTCAGTAGGCTCTGGCTTCCTGCCCTGGCTTTCCTCTGATGCTATAAATTTTCTGGTCCCCCTGGGTCTGGGGACAGTGTTGCCTTCCATGTCTAGAGAAACTGTTGTAACCAACCTTTTCTAACACAATAAAGAGGTGTCTTGGAAAAAAAAAAAAAAAAAAGAACCAGAGAGGAGACAATACCACGCTCCGGACGTGCAGGCTCAGCGGCCATGGCTCACAGGCCTAGCCGCTCCGCAGCATGTGGGATCCTCCCGGACTGGGGCATGAACCCGCGTCCCCTGCATCGGCAGGCGGACCCTCAACCACTGTGCCACCAGGGAAGCCCCCACCACAATTTTTATAAGGAGAACCAAAAAACTGAATCTTCAGCTCTCAGTAAAGGATAAGAAGGAACCCAATTTACACCTCAGAATCCCCAAAAGTCTCAGGAATAGGTGACAACAGGTATCTCTGGAGGTGAGATTAAAAACAAGAGGACTGATTTAAAATCTACTTCTGAAGCAGTTAGTTCCCCCATAGTGCTACACTTACTCTGTGGAGCTAGGTGACTGTGCTTCCATTTCTCTGGCAAAGATACCTGAATTATTATCTGCAGAGCATAAAACAGAGGGTCTCTGGGCTGGGGAGGGGACAACAGGCACAGCTGAAGAAGGATGTGTTGTACAGATACTCAGAGGATTAATTAGACCTTTACATGGGGACTGCTGAGACCCAGCCCTCTCCTCTGTACCCTTCCACTAACACCCCAGGCAGGAGACGGGAAGATTCCTTTCTGAAGACTCTGTCCAAGTGTGTCAGGCACTGTTATTAGGCTCTAGGAATAGATCAGTGATCAAGTGGAGTTTTCATTCTAGCAAATATCTAGAGAAATTGACATCAGAGATTCGCCCCAATAAAACAGCCCAGCCAGATCACTCTGTAGTAAAGAAATCTCAGCCATGTATACAGAGTCTCCAATCAGCCTTTTAGTACTCTATTCTTAAATATAAGCAACAAGCAAGAAACTACCAGACATATGAGGAAAACCTCTGATATGAAAGAGTGGAAAAAAACAGAAAAAATGCACCTTTAGAGAAAAGAGCCTGTGGAACAGAAAAAAATTTTTAAAAACTATCATTGATATCTCAGTGAGAGAAGATGTATCAATGAAAAAAGTACAAGATGTGCTAAAAAAAAAGTTCTTGGAAATGAAAATATAATAGCAGAAATGAAAAACTTTATAGGAAATTCCCCAGAAAGTAGAGAAAAAGGAGACTAAAATATAGGAAGAAAAAAAATAGAATTAGGGGCTTCCCTGGTGGCGCAGTGGTTGAGAGTCCGCCTGCCAATGCAAGGGACACGGGTTCGTGCCCCGGTCAGGGAAGATCCCACATGCCGCGGAGCGGCTGGGCCCGTAAGCCGTGGCCGCTGAGCCTGCATGTCCGGAGCCTGTGCTCTGCAACGGGAGAGGCCCCAACAGTGAGAGGCCCGCGTACTGCCAAAAAAAAAAAAAAAAAAAAAAAAAAGAATTAGAAGACCAGTATAAGACATAAAATCCGCCTTTAGGATTTCTAGAGACCAGAGAAAATAGGTAGGAAAAAATATATTAAAAATAAAAAGGGTCAGACCAGAGGGCAGATAGCAGAAGCAAGAAGAACTACAATCCTACAGCCTGTGGAACAAAAACCACATTCACAGAAAGACAAGATGAAAAGGCAGAGGGCTATGTATCAGATGAAGGAACAACATAAAACCTCAGAAAAACAATTAAATGAAGTGGAGATAGGCAACCTTCCAGAAAAAGAATTCAGAATAATGATAGTGAAGATGATCCAGGACATTGGAAAAAGAATGGAGGCAAAGATCGAGAAGATGCAAGAAATGTTTAACAAAGACCTAG
>NC_041219.1:85209811-85210208 GCF_002837175.3 Physeter macrocephalus | reverse complement strand
TATTGAAAGCAGCAAGGGAAAAACAACAAATAACATACAAGGGAACTCCCATAAGGTTAACAGCTGATTTCTCAGCAGAAACTCTACCAGCCAGAAGAGAGTGGCGTGCCATATTTAAAGTAATGAAAGGGAAAAACCTACAACCAAGATTACTCTACCTGGCAAGGATCTCATCCAGATTCCATGGAGAAATCAAAAGTTTTACAGACAAGCAAAAGCTAAGAGAATTCAGCACCACCAAACCAGCTCTACAACAAATGCTAAAGGAACTTCTCTACGTGGGAAACACAAGAGAAGAAAAGGACTTACAATAACAAACCCAAAACAATTAAGAAAATGGTAATAGGAACATACATATTGATAATTACCTTAAACGTGAATGGATTAAATGCTCCAA
>NC_041219.1:85200413-85209473 GCF_002837175.3 Physeter macrocephalus | reverse complement strand
TGAAGAAATCAAAGAGGAAATCAAAAAATACCTAGAGACAAATGACAATGAAAACATGACGATCCAAAACCTATGGGATGCAGCAAAAGCACCTCTAAGAGGGAAGTTTATAATACAATCCTACCTCAAGAAACAACAAACATCTCAAATAAACAATCTAACCTTACACCTAAAGGAACTAGAGAAAGAAGAACAAACAAAACCCAAAGTTACTAGAAGGAAAGAAATCATAAAGATCAGAGCAGAAATAAATGAAATAGAAACAAAGAAAACAATAGCAAAGATCAATAAAACTAAAAAATAAATTTTAAAAAATAAAAAGGGTCAGAATGGCCATTATCAAAAAATCTAGGAACAATAAATGCTGGAAAGGGTGTGGTGAAAAGGGAAACCTCCTACACTGTTGGTAGAAACGTAAATTGATACAACCACTATGGAAAACAGTATGGAGGTTCCTTAAAAAACTAAAAATAGAACTACCATACAACCCAGCGATCCCACTACTGGGCATATACCCTGAGAAAACCATAATTCAAAAAGAGACATGTACCACAATGTTCAACGCAGCACTACTTACAATAGCCAGGACTTGGAACCAACCTAAATGTCCATCGAGAGATGAATGGATAAAGACGATGTGGCACATATATGAAATGGAGTATTACTCAGTCATAAAAAAGAAACGAAATTGAGTTATTTAGTCAGGTGGATGGACTTAGAGTCTGTCATACAGAGTGAAGTAAGTCAGAAAGAGAAAAACAAATACCATATGCTAACGCATATATATGGAATCTAAAAAAAAAATATGGTACTGATGAACCTAGTTGCAGGGCAGGAATAAAGATGTAGACATAGAGAATGGACTTGAGGACACAGGGTGGGAGGGGAAAGCTGGGGCAAAGTGAGAGTAGCACTGACATATATACACTACCGAATGTAAAATAGTTAGCTAGTGGGAAGCAGCAGCATAGCACAGAGAGATCAGCTCGGTGCTTAGCGATGACCTAGAGGGGTGGGATAGTGAGGATGGGAGGGAGGCTCAAGAGGGAGGGGATATGGGGACATATGTATGCATATGGCTGATTCACTTTGCTGTACAACAGAAACTAACACAGTATTGTGAAGCAATTATACTCCAATAAAGATCTATTAAAGAAAAAAAAAAAAGGAAAATTTCCCAGGATTGAAGGATACGAGCTCATGATCATATGGGTCCATCAGGTATCTAGCACAATAGATGAAAAAAGATGTACACCAAGGTACACCATTAGGGATAGAGGGGATAGATAGAAAATCCTAAGAGCGGGGCTTCCCTGGTGGCGCAGCGGTTAAGAATCTGCCTGCCAATGCAGGGGACACGTATTTGAGCCCTGGTGCGGGAAGATCCCACATGCCGTGAAGCAACTAAGCCCTTGCGCCACAACTACTGAGCCTGCACTCCAGAGCTCGCGAGCCACAACTACTGAAGCCCACGTGCCTAGAGCCTGTGCTCCGCAACACGAGAAGCCACCTCAATGAGAAGCCCGTGCACCGCAACGAAGAGTAGACCCCGCTCGCCCCAACTAGAGAAAGCCCGCACACAGCAACGAAGACCCAACACAGCCAGAAATAAATAAAATAGATACAACATTAAAGAAATAAAAAAATTTTTTTTTTAAAAAAAGAAAATCCTAAGAGCTTCCAGGTCCAACACAATGGAAGAGGAATCAGAATGCCATTAGTCTTAACAGCAACATTGGAAGCTCGAAGATAATGTAGCAATGTTTCAAAATTCTGAGGGAAAATGATTTACAAACTCAATCATTAGTTAAGCATAAAGATAGAGTGAAGACATTTTCCAGATACAGAAGGTATGAAATATTTTGTCTTCCATGCACCTTTTCTTAGGAAGCTCCTGGAGGATGTGTTCCACCAAAACAAGGGAGTAAACCAAAAAGATAACATAGGATCTAGGCAACAAGGATCACAGGAGAGAGGTGAAAGGAAACCAGGGTGATTACAAGATCATATTTATCCGTTAGGCTTAGAGAGGAATCAATCCAGATTGGAGTTAAGAAGCCTGCAGGAGAAATTTCTTCAGGATGAAACTGACAAAATACTTGATGGATCTGAATACATTGGGAGATTTATATAATTGGCAGTTTGGGGTTGAATTAGTGATCTAATCCTAATTTTTAACAAACATACTAAGAACATGTAGCAATAGGAAGGTTCTCTGTGTGGTGAGGGTAGGGGGTGAGATTAAAAAAACCCTAAACTCTCATCTGCCAGAGTGGAAGGTCAGTAGATAATGCTTAAAATGGAAAAATAGAAGAAATATAATCATGTTATTTAGAGACAAGGAGGCAAATACCTTAACAATCAGCAAAAAGAAAATGCTTGCCTCTGGGGAGCAAAAAATAGGGGGAACAGTAGGAGACCTTAAAAAAAGAAAAAAGCCTAATTAATAGTAGTTGATTCTGTAAACTACGCACATATATAACTGATAAAAATCACAAACAAAACACACAAAAAAGGTGTATAGATGCCTCTGTCTTGGTCCAATTAAAAAAATGACACTTTCCCCCCACTTCTGTGCTAGGGAGAAGGAGTAGAGTGACAACTTGACCCTTCAACAGAGACTTTGGTTTTAATCTCCACCTCTGACGAGGAGTAAACTGTTCCAAAGCATTTTCCCTGCCTGCCTTATCTTACCTCTTCTTCTCCCCTTCCCCTGGGATTTAGAGTCAGAAAACCTGGATTCAGGTCCCATCTCCCTCATTTAGAAATTGTGTGACCTAGGGCAAATAATCGAAGTTCTCCTTTGTAAAAAGAATAATGAGGATTGATATGAAAAACAAGTTATACAACATATGAAAAAGCTCCATACAAAAGCTATTATTTCATGTGTATAATTTCCCCACCATGTGTGTATTTTTAAGGAGAGGAAGAGGGCAATTTTGGTATGTTCATTCATTCAACAGATAATTACTGTGTACTCTCTGCCTAGCAGTATTCTAGGCACTTAGAATGTATCAGTGAGGTGAGCGGGTAGGAGGAATGGCAGGCTGCAGAGGCCTCACTGAGTAAGGACTTGAAGGAGGTGAGGGAATGAACCAAGAAGATATTTGGGGAAATGGGTTCTAGGCAGTGGAAACTGCTTGAGCACAGGCCAGTGTGGCAGGTGAGGAGTGACTGAGCAGGAGAGAGGGGCTCTTACTCGGAGTGAAATGGGGAGCCACTGGAGAATGGTTTTGAGCAGAGGAATCATGACAATCTTACCTGTTTTAAAAGGATCCTTCTGGCTGCTGTGTTGAGAATAGAGTCTAGAGTCTACAGGAGCAAAGTGTTAGAAAGTTTTTACAGTAATTTAGATTAGAGATGGTGATGATGATGGTAGCAGCACTAGTAGCAGTGGTTGGATTTTAAATATTATTATGGTAGAGCTAAAGAGATTTCCTAGTGAAACAGATACAGGTGTGAAAGAAATAGAGAAATCAAGAATGATTCTCTCCAATGCCCTCTGTGCTCAACCACGCTGACTCCCTAGTCTTTTAGCCAGATATTCTTTTTTTTGTCCTAGTGAGAATACAACCAATTCA
Organism: Physeter macrocephalus; assembly: GCF_002837175.3. Lineage (NCBI taxonomy): Eukaryota > Metazoa > Chordata > Mammalia > Artiodactyla > Physeteridae > Physeter > Physeter macrocephalus. Next base: position 85,205,892 of record NC_041219.1, on the reverse strand, counting down.
CTTCCAAACAATTTCCAGTCAGTAATGTAGAGCATCAAAGGACAATTTGTGGCTCATCAACTAAAATAAGCTCTGAAAATTTATCTCAAAATGCTAGAGGCACCAATCCATTCTTGGTTTAAAAAACAACAAACTACATAAAAAATCGATTCCTTACTCTGTGGGAATATACCGCGCCTATATCAATCTTGTACGGATTCATTTTCTGCATCTCCTTTTCCAGATCACTCTGGTTGTTGAAGGATTGGTAACGAATGTAAATATCATCTTTCAATGTGAAGGAAAATTCACGGTGTTGAAAGTAATTCTTTACCACTGCAAAATAAATGTACACTTTAAAAGTTAATTTGGTACTTCACCCAGCTCAGAGCATTAAAACATTAACCAATGAGAAGATATTTTTAATGAGTCCTCTGTGCTCAGCACTGTGCTACATGTTAAAAAAAAACAAAAAAGACAAGAACTAGTTCCTAATTTGAAGGGGTTTACCATCCCGCATCTAACAGGGAAAAGTAAAAATGAGGAAAAAGATGCAGAAATATTTTCAATATGTAATACCACCTCTCTTTCCTCGGTGGGCACTAGTAAATTCCTGGGAAGAGTTAAGTACCTCTCCTCTTTTAGGAGATGCCTCTCTGTCCCTGAGCAGATCACGCCTCTGCAGCTTCATGCTATGACCCGGTAACCCCCCTTGGCTGCAGATAAACACCGAACCGAAAGTGAGTCCGACCACTTGAGTCTGACCAAGGAGTGATAGGAGCAGCGGTTCTGCCTTACAATGCGTAGCGTAGGCTGGTCATTACAACCTCTCTCGGCCCATTTACACCTCAGAGGTGAGGGGGAGGGCTCAAATTAACGCACGACGGTGCCCGGCACAATGCCTGGCGCACAGGAAGCACTTCAAATTGTCATTCCAAGGTAACCTCCTGAAACCTCCTCACGTTCCCCTCCCAACCCACTACCCACCCCGCTCCCCGCCTCCATCACCTCCGCCATAGTTGAGCCAGCGATAGTACTGGGCGTAGGGAAAGAGCCTCCGGTAATAAAGCTTAAGCAGCTCGGGCAGCTCGGCGGGGTCAAACGCCTCCATGAAGCGCGGAACTCAACCCAGGGAGGACTGCAGCGAGAAATGGCGGGAACCACACAGCCGGAGCCCCCTCCACTGCGCAGGCGCATAGTGGCCGCGGCCGGCGGTCTGCAGGGGCCACTGGGAATTGTAGTTCCCATTCGCAGGTCTGCCTGAGCGTGGGAGGCGCTCCCGCGGTCTCCGCCCGCCCGCTTCGACACTATGTCCACTGCTCAGGGGGGCAGAAGGAGGCTGCACCCATTCCAGGGATATCTTCTGCCGAAAGGTGAGCCTTGGAGCATATAGATTTAGGTTATTAAGATGAAGTAAAAGAGATGTTCTCCTCTAACTTTATGACTGTTTTAGAAACAACACATTTAAACAATGTTAACCAATATCTTTTTTTTAAGATTAAAAAAATTTTATTTATCTTTGGCTGAGTTGGGTCTTCGTTGCTGCGCCTGGGCTTCCTCTAGTTGCGGGAATGGGGGCTACTCTTCGTTGCGGTGCGCGGGCTTCACTGCGGTGCAGTGGCTTCTCTTGTTGTGGAGCATGGGCTCTAGGCGTGCAGGCTTCAGTAGTTGTGGTACATGGGCTCAGTAGTCGTGGCTCGCGGGCTGTAGAATGCAGGCTCAGTAGTTGTGGCGCACGGGCTTAGTTGCTCCGCGGCATGTGGGATCTTCCCGGAGCAGGGCTCGAACCTGTGACCCCTGTGTTGGCAGGCGGATTCTTAACTACTGTGCCACCAGGGAAACCCAACCAATATCTTTTAAAGAGGGTTTGGAAATTAGTTCTTTGTAGAATTACTAGGTCCAATATGTGGAAATAAATGATGACCAACCAAATGAGAAAAGCAAAATCTATTTATTCAAGAGCTTGCTATATTTAGAAAGGGAGTCAGCCACCATCACTTGTATTTTGGCAGAGACTCATAGGCAGGCAGAGGAGTGGGAAAGCTTAATAGTGAAAAAAGGGAAGGTTTCAGGTATGTCCTGATTCAAGGCTGTTTTTATGGGTAGGTTGTAGGTGGGCTAACTCAAGAGAGGGGCACCCTATGTGATTGGTTAGGGGTGCATATGTGGCTTTCTCTGGTTGGTCCTAAGCTGGAAGTGGGAACAAAAATTAGGGAAGCTCTCAGTTGTTAATCAAGTCCTGGCTATTTTGAGCGGATTGTTATATGGGTTATTTGGCTTCCTGTACTATCACTAGACACCGCAGTCTGACTTCCTACAAGTCTGACTTAAAGCAGGCCGGCTTCCTGGGCTGTTTATTATAGATAAGGGGGTTGGTTTCCTGGGTAGGCTTCGGGCAGGTTGTGGGTCAGAGTTCTGTTTTTAAATATGGTCTGGTCATTGTTTGTTTGTATATTCAGTCTCTCAAATAGAACACCCAGGAATACTAAAACCTGAATCAGAGGAAGCTTGCAGAAGCATGGAGAGCTTTACAAGTATGAAAGGAGCCTGTTTGCTATCGATGTGCAGATCTGCCAATAAGTCTTACCAGGTAAAGATACATCTCATCTCAAAGGTGGACTGGGGTGGGCAGCAGTCTGATAATCACATCACTGTTGTGTCACTTGAAAACTATCATTTTCATGAATTTTATTTTTACAATAATAGTAGGAAAGCAACGAGAGAATAGACTCTCTAGTAGGTTATTATTAGCCCAATCGTGAAAGTGATCATGGTCCTTTAGCTTCTGTGGGCAAAGTGGTAAAAAATAGGCTCTGGACAGATCATATTTATTTGAATATTTCTAGAAATGTGACATCCTGCACAAATCTTAGTTGATTTTCACAATCTCCGTGCATCCTGTTTTGAGTAGAGTGAATTTCATTGCTGGGAAGGTCTTCACTCTAGTAACAGTAACAAGAGTGCCAGTAGAGTTCTCTTTTCCAGAACCACATGCCCTGGGCTTTTTAATGGAGGTTTCTCAGTTTCTTTACTGGAGATTCGTTTTTGCTCCCTTTAGGAACTGACTTCTTTGAGCTATTTGGGAGTCCCCTATTTAAATTTCAGGACCATTAAGGAGGGCACACTGTAAAGAGCTAAGACATAAGGGGAGAAAACAAAGGAAGTTTATTTATTGAGTTCCTATTGTATGCTTGATTTATTTAACATAAGTTTTCCTCACCAGGCAAAAGGGCATAATAATAGCTAACGTTTATATAGCATTTGCTATGCTGTCAAGGATGTATGTGATAGGTACTAATATTATCCCTATTTTACAGATGGGAACATATGCTGAGAATTAAAGTAATTTGTCCCAGGTCATGAACCTAGTAAGTAGGAGAGCCAGACATCCTGACTCCAGAGTCTGTGTGATTAACTCCTAATCTACAAGCTATGTGTCTACAAGGGATTGTTGTCAGGGTTAAATGAGATAAAGTAAGAGGTGCCTGGCCCAGCTCATAGCCCAGAACCACTCAAAGTGAGAAAGCTATTATTTTGTGAAAGTGCTCTGGTATAGAGGCTTTTATCCCAAGGGCCACTGGGAGGCAGTATTGCCATTCAGTTGGTTTCCCCTTGTGCTTTCATCCTCATAGGTGCAAAACCCCTTTGTCCTTCAAGCCTTATGCTATCTACCATACCCTTTACATTTACTATTTATGTCTACTATCAACCTCTTTGGGTAATCTGTCAGCCCTAGGTCTCTCTCTTCAAGTTCTTTGCAGACTTAGACACCTACTTCATGGACTTCCAGTCCAGCTCCTGTTGTTATTCTGGATGTTTTTAGCATGTAAAAGGATGATCTGTTTGGGAAAGATATAGTTCATTCAGTCATTCTTTAACTTATTCATTTATTCCACAAAGAGTTAATGAAAATTTGTGTTGGACATTTAGCTAGGCTCTGGGGAGAAAAAGTGATATGGGTTCTACTTCCGAGAAAGTTATAGTCTAGTAGGGGCAAAGGACCCAGATCAAGAAGTAGAATGAAATGTTACAGATGAATTTATAACCCAGCTGTCTATTGGCATCAGCATTTTTTAAAAAACATCTTTATTGGAATATAATTACTTTACAATGTTGTGTTAGTTTCTGCTATGTAACAAAGTGAATCAGCTATACGTATAAATATATCCCTATATCACCTCCCTCTTGAGCCTCCATCCCACCCTCCCTATCCCACGCTGCTAGGTGGTTTAGGTTCTTCAGAACCAGTTTTTTTTTTTTAGATTCCATATATATGTGTTAGCATACAATATTTTGTTTTTCTCTTTCTGACTTACTTCACTCTGTATGACAGATGCTAGATCCATCCACCTCACTACAAATAACTCAATTTTGTTTCCTTTTATGGCTGAGTAATATTCCATTGTATATATGTGCCACATCTTCTTTATCCATTCATCTGTTGATGGACGTTTAGGTTGGTTCCATGTCCTGGCTGTTGTAAATAGTGCTGCAATGAACATTGTGGTACATCTCTCTCTTTTTTTTTTTTATTGTTGAATTTTATTTTATTTATTTTTTTATACAGTAGGCTCTTACTAGTTATCCATTTTATACATATGAGAGTATACATGTCAATCCCAATCTCCCAATTCATCACACCACCCCTCACCCTTACCACTTTCCCCCTTAGTGTCCATACGTTTGTTCTCTGCATCTGTGTCTCTATTTCTGCCCTGCAAACTGGTTCATCTGTACCATTTTTCTAGGTTCCACATATATGCATTAATATACGATATTTGTTTTTCTCTTTCTGACTTACTTCACTCTGTATGACAGTCTCTAGATACATCCACGTCTCTACAAATGACCCAATTTCGTTCCCTTTAATGGCTGAGTAATATTCCATTGTATATATGTACCACATCTTCTTTATCCGTTCATCTGTCGATGGACATTTAGGTTGGTTCCATGTCCTGGCTATTGTAAATAATGTTGCAATGAACATTTTGGTACATGACTCTTTGAATTATGGTTTTCTCAGGGTATATGCCCAGTAGTGGGATTGCTGGGTCCTATGGTAGTTCTGTTTTTAGTTTTTTAAGGAACCTCCATACTGTTCTCCATAGTGGCTGTACCAATTCACATTCCCACCAGCAGTGCAAGAGTGTTCCCTTTTCTCCACAACCTCTCCAGCATTTATTGTTCCTGGATTTTTTGATGATGGCCATTCTGACTGGTGTGAGATGACATCTCATTGTAGTTTTGATTTGCATTTCTCTAATGATTAATGATGTTGAGCATTCTTTCATGTGTTTGTTGGCAATCTGTATATCTTCTTTGGAGAAATGTCTATTTAGGTCTTCTGCCCATTTTTGGATTGGGTTGTTTGATTTTTGTTATTGAGCTGCATGAGTTGCTGGTAAATTTTGGAGATTAATCCTTTGTAAGTGTCCACCAACAGATGAATGGATAAAGAAGATGTGGCACATATATACAATGGAATATTACTCAGCCATAA
>NC_041219.1:85198599-85199431 GCF_002837175.3 Physeter macrocephalus | reverse complement strand
GTTTTTATCATAAATGGGTGTTGAATTTTGTCAAAAGCTTTTTCTGCATCTATTGAGATGATCATATGGTTTTTATCCTTCAGTTTGTTAATATGGTGTATCACATTGATTGACTTGCATATATTGAAGAATCCTTGCATTCCTGGGATAAACCCCAGTTGATCATGGTGTATGATCCTTTTAATGTGGCATCAGCATTTTTTTAAAGACTTGGACAAGATTGGTACAGGGAGCAAAGGCACAAAAGCGGAAATGGCATGGTGCTTTCAGGAACCTGCCAGTAATAGTTCCATATGGTCAGAACTCAGACTTCAAGGGAAGGCATAGTGAGAGATGGGGCTAAGAGGCAAGCTATGGCCAGAGCATTGCATGCCAAACTAAAGAGTGTGGAAATAAAAGTTATTCATCTTCCCCCTGGTCAGGGAAATTCTGCATGCCACAAGGTTTGGCCAAAAAAAGTTATCCGTCTTCCATTTTAATTCAGTTTTGGTTAAAATTATAATAAAATATTGATCATATCTGTATTTGATGAGAAGCCTTGGGAGTGAATAATATTGTTGAAACAAATTGAAAATTTGAAGTACTCCTGTGCTAGTTATTTTCCTCCTCAATAAAATAAAAGAAGATTAATGTTCTGTTGACAGAAGAGCATCATAAACAAAGGGAGACTATCTAGGTGGAGCCAAGGTCATATTTTAGTTTATGATAGGTTTTTTTTTTGTTTGTTTTGTTTTTGCGGTACGCGGGCCTCTCACTGTTGCGGCCTCTCCCGTTGCGGAGCACAGGCTCCGGACGCGCAGGCTCAGCGGCCATGGCTCACGGGCCCAGCCGC
>NC_041219.1:85195673-85198216 GCF_002837175.3 Physeter macrocephalus | reverse complement strand
GCGCAGGCGCAGCGGCCATGGCTCACGGGCCCAGCCGCTCCGCGGCATGTGGGATCTTCCCGGACCGGGCCACGAACCCGCGTCCCCTGCATCGGCAGGCGGCCTCTCAACCACTGCGCCACCAGGGAAGCCCTATGATGGATTTTACCACTTGTTATCATCAACTACTGAAAAGTAATAAAGAGTACCCTCATATTTGTTTAAATGACAAAGTTTTAGTTTAATCTCACAGGAATGATTCTTTTAACCACAAAGCAAATGATGACTTCAAAGCTGATAAAACATGTGTTATAAGATACTGCAATTGTTTTTTAATCTATATGATGGATATAATATATGAAATTGAATTTTTCACTTAAGCTATAAATGAACCTAGCAGATTTTTGATAAGTAACCTGCCAATATACATATTGTATAGGTTTTTTTGTTAATCATAAAGCTATATACTGTTGGGATCTAGCTTCCTCCTTGCAGACTGCTTAAAATAAAGGATGGCAGATTCAGATCAAAACACAGTATCAAACCTTGTTCCTCCACAGGAATTCGGATTTGTCTGAAGACAGTGGGGAGTCTTGGAAGGCTTTTAAGCAGGGGAGAAACATAATCAGAATTGTGTTTTAGAAATAAACTCTGGAGCCCTGTAAAGGGCAAATAGAAGGGGAAAGAGCAAACAGGGAGAGCAGTCCCAAGAAACTATTGCTGGAATCCAGGGCACAAATACTTGTGGCCTGAAGTAAGGAAGTAAAGTAGAGATGAATGTGACTGTGTGGACATAAGTGACTTAAGAGATATTACTAAGAATTAATATTGATTGGATGTGGGGGATGAGGAAGTGGTCTAGGATGATTTCCCAGGTTTCAGGATTGGGCAACTGGTTGGAAGGGGTTGTTTGGCACCTAGTGAGCAATCATTAAATGTGTTGAGTATTTGTTGAATACATGTAGGGATAGGAAATAATGTGAAAATAAGGAGGAGGATCAGATTGCACTGAATCATCATTATTTCAGTTTTGAAAAGTTGAGTTTGAGTTGCTACTGTGATACTCCCTAAGCTCTCTATGCTTTTCTTTCATAGCCCTCATCACAGTGTGTAATTATATATTTATTTGTGGGAATATATATTTAATGTCTATTTTTCCTACTAAAATAATAAGTTCTAAGATTTCAAATATCATGTCTATTTTACTCACCTCTTTTATCTCCAGTGACTAGCATTGGACCTAGCACATAGTAGGGACTCTATGTTTATGGAATGAATGGATGAATTCAAGTGGAAGATGCCCAGCAGGTAGTTGGATACGAGGAGCTAGATGTCAGGAGAGGTCTTGACCGAAGGCAGAGATTTGCAAGTCATTAGAACTCGGATCAGGGTTGAAGCTGATGATGACTGAGGTCCTCAAACAAGTAGGGTGTGTACAGTGAGAAGAGAGGAAGGGCCAGGATAGAACTCTTAAAGATATTGACTTTAAAAATTGGGTAGAGGAAGAGAAACCAGCAAAGGACAATGAGAACAAATAGGAATAGAAGCAGGAGAGCTAGGAGAGTGTGATTTCATAGGAGCCGAGAGAGGAGAGAGTTGTGAAAGGATGCTGAAGGACTCTGATACCAGTTCCATTGTGGGGCATGGGTGTGTTTCCCCACACATCCAAACCAATTCTTTGGATTCCAGCCTAGGTGTCCTATAGTTCAACTCAATTCTGACACTATCCAGAGATAGTGTCAGATTCCACAGGTTAAGGGTTCAGACTCCCCCGCCCACTTCAGATGCCAACTGCAAGCCCAGGTTGTTACCTGTGCTTCTGACTGACTGGCTTTAAATCGAAGGTTCCCACGACTCCCTCCTTGGGTTTGATTAATTTGCTAGAGCGGATTAGGACACAAAGCAGCTGCAGCTCTTTTTTTAAAAATTTTTTAACATCTTTATTGGAGTATAATTGCTTTACAATGGTGTGTTAGTTTCTGCTGTACAACAAAGTGAATCAGCTATACATATACATATATCCCCACATCTCCTCCCTCTTGCGTCTCCCTCCCAGCCTCCCTATCCCCCCCCTCTAGTGGACACAAAGCACCGAGCTGATCTCCCTGTGCTATGTGGCTGCTTCCCGCTAGCTATCTATTTTACATTTGGTAGTGTATATATGTCCATGCCACTCTCTCACTTCGTCTCAGCTTCCCCTTCCCCCTCCTCGTGTCCTCAAGTCCATTCTCTATGTCTGCGTCTTTATTCCTGTCCAGCTGCAGCTCTTTTGGAAAGGTGTCTGACAGCATTAAGGCTGAGAGCCCCAGTTTGCATAAGCTGATCTCAGGTTGGCAATCTAAAAGGGTACTCTGCTTCCCCGATCCCTGACTCCAGCAGAGGCTCCAACTTACTCAGAGGATGGGGGCTTTCTACTTTTAATTTTGGCTGTAACAGATCTGATTCTCCAGTTGAGCAAGAATGACACTGGTGAGGACTGTGGGCTTGGCACAAAGGAGTGGAGCAGCCTGGACTCTGACCACAAGAGGGCAGTGTTGTGAAGGAGGCGAGAAAGCGGGGTTGGG
>NC_041219.1:85186881-85195609 GCF_002837175.3 Physeter macrocephalus | reverse complement strand
TGGGGGGGGGGGGGGGGGGGGGGCGGTGGGCAGCGTGGGGGAAAGGAAAGGAACCCTGCCCAGTGGGGATTCATGAAGTCCTCTGAAGTCTCCAGGACGGGACTCTTCCTGAGCAAATGGTGTGTGTGTGTGTGTGTGTGTGTGTGTGTGTGTGTGTGTGTGTGTGTGTGTGTGTGTTGGGTTGGGGATAAGATCTGTTTGTTGGGTTGGGGATAAGATCTGTTTGGAGAAAGGTTTTTTAAATAAATTTATTTATTTATTTATTTTTGGCTGTGTTGGGTCAGGTCTTCGTTGCTGCGTGGACTTTCTCTAGTTGCGGCGAGCGGTGGCTTCTCTTGTTGCAGAGCATGGGCTCTAGGCGTGCGGGCTTCAGTAGTTGTGGCACGCAGGCTCAGTAGTTGTGGCTCACAGGCTCTAGAGCACAGGCTCAGTAGTTGCGGCACACAGGCTTAGTTGCTCCGCAGCATGTGGGATCTTCCTGGACCAGGGCTTGAACCCATGTCCCCTGCATTGGCAGGCGGATTCTTAACCACTGCACCACCAGGGAGGTCCCGAGAAAGATGTTTTTAAAAAAAATTTTTTTAAAGATCTTGATTATGGTTTTTAATTTTCTTAAAAGACCCTTCAACTTTGATTTCTGAAAGAAATTTCATCGCCATTGTGTTCTCTGCTTTTTTGATCTTTATTCTTTTGCAGTTCAAGAAAGTATTGTTTAGAAGTTGAGAGTGATTTTATACTTATAAATAGGACCCCGTGGGTATGCTCTGTAAATTGGAATTCTTGACAGTGTGGAAAACCAGCTCTTTTATGGTAACGCTGGGAGCTGTGGGGTAAGTTTGTGAACTTTTGGGTAAGCAAGAGCGGCCTTATATAATTAAGTCCTGAGAACTGTGTTGCTGAAGCTCTGTGATCTAGTTTGTGTCCTGACCTAACCCTACCCCCATCTCCTACTGTGAGCAAGCTCTTTGCAGTGGGAGTGGCGAAATTGTTTTTTCTTTCTTTTTTTTAACCCACGTGACCAGTAAACAAGGGTTTAATAGTCCCATTATTCCTTCTCACTTGTTACATTTCTAATCCTGTGGAGAACAGAGAAGAAGTAAAGTTCCAAAGGTAGGTGAAATCTGATGTACATCCCCAAACAAGAATTCCTCAGGTAACATTTTTCCTTTCTCTTTGTGGAATCTCATATACTGATATGAAATGAAGTATGATATATATATGTGTGTATATATACATTTACTATATTTCATATATATGTGTGTGTGTGTGTGTGTGTATATATTTATTTATTTATTTATTTATTTATTTATTTATTTATGTATGCCAGTACAAGGCATCAGCTGCTGGAGTATTTGCTAATTTTTTCCCACTTGGCAGAGGGATTGAGTCAGCTTTTGGGATGAGACTGAGTTTGGAAAATCTTTTAAGTTTTATGCTTGGACAATGTAGCATCTTCAAAAAGAGTTTGAGGTAACTTATAGTAAAAGACATATATACAAAAAAGTTATTAAAATGCAGATGGAAACATAAAAAGAAATAGAAAATCAAAGTGATGAAAGAGAGCAGAGAAGAAAAAAATGCTGTCTACAAGGACTAACAGAATTACTATGATTGAACATTAAATTTGGCCTTAAACTTCTAAGATAATATGCAGAACTAGATAATTTAAAAATAATCAATAGTATACTATTTACTTAGAAAAGACAAAATCTTCCCTGGTACTAAATGCATGACAGGATTTATCATGTGGGATCTTGCACAGTGTATAGATGCACAGTGTTCTTGATAAGAATTTTATAGCAAACACAGAAGTGATTTTCTTCACACTGTTTCTTTTCTTCTCTTTTTAATAAAAGCGGTATTTTTATTTTTCTAATTTGAGTTGAGAACACACAGGTAGATGGTTCAATGAATTTTCACAAAATTAGTACTTCTGTTAACAGCCACACAGGTCAAGTAATAGAACATTATGAGCACTGTAAACAACCCACTAATACCTTTCTCAATCGTGGACCCCTACCTCCTCCCCAAAGGTAACAAGTAATCTTTTGTAGCAACCTAGATTAGTTTTGTCTCTTTAAAACTTTGTGTAGATGGAATAATATGGTATGTGTTCTTTTGTGTCACAGTATTATGTTTATGAGATTCATTCATGTAATTGTGTGTAGCTATAGTTTGTTTTTGTCACCGTATAGCATTCCATTACAGAACATATCTCAACTTATTTATCCATTCTACTCTTTGTGCATGTTTGGGTTGTTTCCAGCTTTTGGCTATCACAAATAATGCTGCTGCAAACCCATCTTATGGTGCATATATTTTGTTGTTGTTGTTAAATACCTAAAATGGAATCTATGAGTATAGAGAAAGTGGATCTTTATCTTCAATAGATAATGACAAACTGTTTTTTTCAAATTGATTGAATGAATTTACTCTTTCAATAGCAGTGCTTGATTGTTCTTGCCAACACTTGACATAGTCAGCCTTTTTCAGTTAAAACATTATGGTGGGTGCATAGTGGCATCTAACTGTGATAAACAATTGTTGGCTTGAGTATGTCAACTGAAAGAAAAACACACAATGTAAGAGCTGTGAGTTGAATTTATTCAAGGTCTTACTGAGGACTATAGCCTGGAGACAGCCTCTCAGACAGCTCTGAGAAACTGCTCCAAAGGGGTAGGGGGAGAAGCCAGTATATGTATGATTTTGGCTAGGGAATGTGTGCAGTCAAGCATACATCTTGGTAAAATGTTACTACTAATCGTGAGGATCAGATATCTTACTTAATGATTTTAGTGTTTATCTCTGTATGAGAAGATGCAAGAATCTGGGTTCATTAAAATTTTCCCCCCTGAGATATCTCTGTCTATCTAAGGCGTCTGTTTTTCCAAAGCATAGAGTGCCTTATCACATTTTTCATCCTGAATTCTTTTCAGGGTGTACTGCCGGTCAGTGACTGCAGAGACTAATGACTTGATCCTTGTAGAGCTGGATGGTGGGCAACATTCTTTGTTTTAAAGTAACACCTAGTCTGTACGCCCAATGTGAGAGCAAAGAATGTCACGATGGATCTATCGGTCCATGAATCCATGTGCTCTTAGGATCAGTGACTAGACTGATTGGAGCTTATAGCCATGCCCAGGTCTGAAGATTTAAAAGAAGGGAATAAAAGCTATTCTTTACTTTGCCATGTGCTATGGTGCAGAGAGAGAAGTCTTCTGCTTGAGACTGAAGAGAGTCAGGGTGAACCAGTATGGCCCAACGTCGTGATAAAAAGCAGATAGAAATGACTAAGGATGTTGCTGTACCTGGAGTTGCACATATTGTGAAAAAGTGGAAGTGGTAGGGCTCAGGGAGAAAGGCCCAGAATGGCAATAATAAAACAACAACCACCAAAATAATACTAATAATATCTAACAATTACATAGTGCTTTACACGCGTTAACTCATTTAACTCGCCCAACAAATCACTGAAGGGTTCTTTTCCCATTTTGAAGATGAGCACACAGGTAGAGAGGTTAATTCACTTGCCCAAGGCCACACAACAAGTAAATGGTAAAGCCTGATTTGAACCCAAGTAATCTGGCTTCAGAATCCATGCTCATATTTCTATGTTATCCACAAAGTCAGGGTTGGGGACAGGGGAACTCATGCAGAGAGATTCTTGGAAAGGAATAAAAGGAAAAGTAGGCAGGGAATTAGCCATGTAGTCTCATTGGTATCATAACAGACTCCAAAAAAAGTGTTCTGAGTAATGGAATATGTTCTGCACTGTTGCTGAAGAGGAAAATCATGGAAGCCTGAAACACCTCCAGGTTTGGATATGAGAGTCTTCAGCACACCCCAAGCACAATGACTGGGTGGGGAAGCCCAGTTTAGCAGAGAGCGTAAAGCACTGAGGATTGCCAATCTCCCTAGGATGTTCCCTTGGTTTTCCCTTTCATTTTCACACCTGTGTCAGGTCTTTGTGGTTTGCTCTACTGACAGACAGATGGCATAGCATCATGGCTAGTTTCTGTTGGGTTTCCAGGTTGTAGAGAAACCAATCAGGGGTAGTAGTCAATATTAACATTTCTAATATCCGTACCAATGGCTTGTGACCCTATGTTCACCCCAGATTCCAAGGCAACCAGAGAGGTCAATTCATGGGGCCCCAAACCTTCCTGCTTCCTCCCTGGGGCCCTGTCACTGACCAAGACCTGGGCTGGTGAGGATGGGATCTGGAGACTGATGATGGGGAGGGAGGAGCAAAGAAGGAACACCCTGGTGGGTGCTTAGGCAGAGATTAAGCCATCTCTGCTTCCTCCTGGAGCCTCTGGACACTTCCTACTTCTCCACACCTTTTTATACCTTTCTTTCCTCTTCCCCTAGACTGTACTTTTTCCCCCCATGCTTACATTGCCCCATCCACAAAAATAAATACCCTTCCCTTGGAGAAGAGCTCACTCTGCTAAGTGGGGAGAGCAGAAAGGGACTCTCAGGCTGGGGGATGGCCAGATGACCTCTATAGTTCATTGTAGATAGTCCCAGGATGAAGTCTGCAAGACAGAATGGGCCAATGACTTCACTGTTGGTAAAGAAAAGTCTCAGGGGAAACACCTACAGAGTCATGTTTAGATTTGAGCATCTTCATCCCAAGGAGGTGGCTCAGTGACGACACCTGCTAAGCAGAGCTCAGCTCTCAGTATTGCCCATCTCTCTGAGGCTTCTCTCAGGCTTTCCCTTTCTTTCTTCCAATCTCCTTCAGGTGGTTCTAGTTGTTCAGCCTCAGGACTGATGACACAGGTGGATTTTTCCCCCCATCTTTGCAAACACTTGTTATCCCTTGTCTTTTTGATAACAGCCATTCTAACATGAAGTGATAGGTTTGATTTGCATTTCCCTGATGATTAGTGATATTGAGCATCTTTTCATGTACCTTTTGGTCATTTATATGACTTCTTTGGAAAAATGTCCATTCAGATTCTCTGCCCATTTTTTAATTGGATTTTTTTTTTGCTATTGAGTTTTATGAGTTCCTTATATATTTTGGATATTAACTCCTTAGCAGATACATGGTTTGCAGATATTCTATATTCTCTCATTCTATAGGTTGCCTTTCTTCCCTGTTGCGTCTCCCTCCCTCCCACCCTCCCTATCCCACCCCTCTAGGTGGTCACAAACCACCTAGCTGATCTCCCTGTGCCATGTGGCTGCTTCCCACTAGCTATCCACCCTATAGGTTGCTTTTTCATTTTGTTAGTTGTTTCTTTCATTGTACAGAAACTTTCTAGTCTGATGTCCCACTTATTTTTGCCTTTATTGCTTTTGCTTTTGGTATCATATCCAAACACATTGTTGCCAAGACCAATGTCAAGGAATTTTTCCCTGTGTTTTCTTCTAGGAGTTTTATGGTTTCAGGTGTTACATTTAAGTCTTTAATCCATTTTGAATTAATTTCTGTGAGTGGTGAAAATAGGGTCCAATTTCCTTCTTTTATGTGTGAATATTCCACCACCATTTATTGAGGAGATAATCCTTTCCCCACTGGCTTCTTTATCAAATATTAGTTGACCATATATGTGTGGGTTTATTTCTGGGCTCTTGATTCTGTTCCATTGGTCAATGTGTCTATTTTTATGCCGGTACTATATTGCTTTGATTACTGTAGCTTTGTAGTATAGTTTGAATTCAGGAATTGTGAAGTCTCCAGCTTTATTCTGCTTTCTCAGAATTGCATTAGTTGTTCAGGGTCTCTTGTGGTTCCATAAGAATATTAGGATTGTTTTTTCTATTTCTGTGAAAAATGACATTGGAATTTTGATAGGGATCATATTGAATCTATAGATGGTTTGGGTAGTATGGACATTTAACAATATGAATTCTTGGGACTTCCCTGGTGACACAGTGGTTAAGAATCCACCTGCCAATGCATGGGACATGGGTTCAAGCCCTGGTCCGGAAAGATCCCACATGCCACGGAGCAACTAAGCCCGTGTGCCACAACTACTGAGCCTGCGCTCTAGAGCCCGCGAGCCACAACTACTGAAGGCCGCACTCCTAGAGCCCGTGCTCCGCAACAAGAGAAGGCACCACAATGAGAAGCCCTCGCACCACAACAAAGAGTAACCCCCACTCACTGCAACTAGAGAAAGCCCACATGCAGCAATGAAGATCCAACACAGCCATAAATAAATAAATAAATAAATAAATAAATAAATAAATAAAATTAAAAGAAAAAAACCCCAAAAATAATATGGGGCTTCCCTGGTGGCGCAGTGGTTGAGAATCCGCCTGCCGATGCAGGGGACACGGGTTCGTGCCCCAGTCCAGGAAGATCCTACATGCCATGGAGTGGCTGGGCCTGTGAGCCATGGCCGCTGAGCCTGTGCATCTGGAGCCTGTGCTCTGCAATGGGAGAGGCCACAACAGTGAGAGGACCACATACCACACACACACACACAAAAAAATGATAATAATATGAATTGTTCTGATTTATGAATATGAGATATCTTTCCATTTGTTTGTGTCTTCTACAGTTTCTTTAGTCAAGTCTTGTAGTTTTCAGTGTATAGTTCTTTCACCTCCTTGGTTAAATTATTCCTAAGTATTTTCTTGTTTTTGATACTATGGTAAATAGAATTTTTCTTTTTCAGATAGTTCATTGTTAGTGTATAGAAATGCAACTCATTTTTTCTGTGTTTCTTTTTTTTAATCCTGAAACTTTACTGAATTTTTTCATTAGTTCTAACAGATTTTTGTGGAGTGTTTAGCATTTTCTATATACAAGATCATATTATCTGCACATGGAGATAATTTTACTTCTTCCTTTCTGATTTGGATGCCTTTTATTCTTTCTCATGCCTGATTGCTCTAGCTAGGGCTTCTAGTACTACATTGAATAGGAGTGGTGAGAGTGGGCACCTTGTCTTGCTCCTGATCTTAGAGGAAAAAGCCTTCAGTCTAACCACTGAGTGTGATGTTAGCTGTGGGCTTGTCATATATGGCCTTTATTATGTTGAAGCATGTTCCTTCTATACCCAATTTGTTGAGAGTTTTCATCCTGAAAGGATGTTGAATTTTGTCAAATGCTTTTTCTGCATCTATTGAGATGATCATATGATATTAATCTTTCCGTTAATGTGCTATGTCACATTTATTAATACATTCTTGTGTATATTCAACCATCCTTGCATCTCAGGGATTTTAAACTGGGAATTTTCCTAGGACTATCCCATCTAATTACTAGATCCTAGGGCATCTGCCTCTTGCATATTTCAAATTCTTCCCTTCCTGCTCATACCTGTTTCATGTTCAACTCTTCTGCCTCCTGTCTGTCTTTGCTCAGATGTTGCTTTCTCAGTGAGGCCTACTCTGATCACAATATTTAATGCTGCAAACTGCCCCCGCTTCAGCCCTCTTGATCCCCCTTACTCTGCTATTTTTCTTTATTTTTGGTTGTGAGGTGTGGCATGTGGGATCTTAGTTCCCCGACCTAGGATCGAACCCATGCCCCCTGAAGTGGAAGCATGGAGTCTTAACCACTGGACCACCAGGGAAGTCCCTGCTTTTTTTTTTTTTCCAAAGTGCATACCCTCTTATAACATATTTATTATGTCTATTTTATTTATTTAAAAACTTTATTGAGGTATAATTCACACATACAATTCACCCATTTAAAGTATACAATTCATTAGCTCTTAGTATATTCACAGAATTGTGTGACCATCACTACAATCAATTTTAGAACATTTTCATTACTTCCAAAAGAATTCCCTTACACGTTAGCAGTCACCCTCCCTATTTTCCCCCAACTCCCTCAATCCAGTCCTAGGCAACCACTCACCTACTTTCTGTTTCTATAGGTTTGCCTATGCTGGAAATTTCATATAAATTGAATAATACAATATGTGATCTTTTTCAACTAAGCATAATGTTTTCAAGGTTCCAGTGCAGCTATACCATTTTACGTTGCCATCAGCAGTATATGAGTGGTCAGCACCTAACAGTGCCTGGCACACAGTGGGTGCTCAAAAAATGTTGATTGAATGCATAAAGGACAAAATTCAGGACACAATCTACATTCGTTTTTATTTTTGGCTGCGTTGGGTCTTTGTTGCTTCACGCAGGCTTTCTCTAGTTGCGGCGAGCAGGGGCTACTCTTCGTTACGGTGCATGGGCTTCTCATTGTGGTGGCTTCTCTTGTTGCGGAGCATGGGCTCTAGGCACGTGAGCTTCACTAGTTACGGCACATGGGCTCAGTAGCTGTGGCTTGTGGGCTCTAGAGCGCAGACTCAGTAGTTGTGGCGCACGGGCTTATTTGCTCCGTGGCATGTGGGATCTTCCCAGACCAGGGATCGAACCCATGTCCCCTGCATTGGCAGGCGGACTCTCAACCACTGTGCCACCAGGGAAGTCCTACATTCTTTAGTATGCCAACCAAGGGCTTTCATGATCAGGCCGCTACCTGTCTTTGCAGCATCACCTCTTGCTACTCCATGGCATATAGCCTTATAAACCTCTGTGCCGTCTCCCATCCTGTTCCTGCTGCCTGAGGTATGCTTCTTTTCATTCTGCTTAGTGCGCTGAGCTTCTGTTCACCTCAAATGCTACCTCTTCCATGACACCTTGGGCAAAAATAAGCACTTTCTCTTGTTGTCCTTTCCATATTTTCTTAATAATTTATTTCTATTTTTGGGCTTCCCTGGTGGCGCAGTGGTTGAGAGTCCGCCTGCCGATGCAGGGGACA
>NC_041219.1:85174462-85186803 GCF_002837175.3 Physeter macrocephalus | reverse complement strand
GGAAGATCCCACATGCCGCGGAGCGGCTAGGCCCGTGAGCCATGGCCGCTGAGCCTGCACGTCCGGAGCCTGTGCTCCGCAACGGGAGAGGCCACAACAGTGAGAGGCCCGCGTACCGCAAAAAAATATATAATAATAATAATTTATTTCTATTTTTATATCCCCCACTAGTTCTGTGAGCTCCTTAAGGGTAGGCACTAGGTTACGCTCATTTCTGTATTCTCAGCACTTACCCAGAACTTGGTGCAGATTTGATATTTAATAACTGCTTGAACGAGCAGAGGAAATAGCAAGATCAAAGCCCTAGAGGCCAAAATACACTGGCAGGTTTGAGAAACAGTGAGTTTCCTAACTAGACTGCAAGCTGACATTTGTGAGATGGACTACAGTGGAGGGCCTAGAATCATCTGGTGAGGAGTTTATCCTGTATTTGGTGGACCACTGGGGACTGCTGAAAGGGAATGGCATGACAGGAATTGAGAAAAATTCATCTAGCAGTGGTGTGTAGAATGAACTGGAAATGGGGAGATAATTTAGGAGGCTTTAGGCCAGGTAAGAAGAGTGAAGGTAAAAACCAGGGTAAAATGTAAGGAAGGGCAGAGATGTAAGAGATAATATTAAAGAATCTCTAGGGTTTGGAACGTGACTGAATATGAAGAGTGAGGAAGATGGAGGAGCCAAAGACTAGTCAAAGGCTTTGTACCAGGGGCCAGACAGAATGGTCAGGGTGAGGCAGCACATTCTTGGCTTACATTTGCTTCTCTGTGTCTTCGTGAAGTTAGACACTTTCTAAATATCTATAGAGAAGGAAAAAACTTGTAGAAACACTTACTATGTATTATATTAGAGTTGCCACTTTCAAGAAAAAGAAAAATAATGCAGCAAATAAAATGGTGATGTACAACCATAGTTGATCAATTGGGTACAGTGGCACTGTTTTCTGAATATATATTAAAAACAAACAGGCTCTTCCAGAAGTGGTAACTGTTTATTCAGTTCAACTATATACTGGACCAAAGCCCTGAAGTAGGTGCTGTGTATAAAGATGAATTGGTCACAGAACTACCCCAGGAGTACCAGTCCAGTTGGAGAGATGAGCTACACAGGAGAGGTATGAATAGATTGTTATGGGAGAGCAGACCTGCTGTTGATAATTCAGAGATGGCTTTATATGGAGGAAGTGTGATTTGCTGAGTCTTGCAGGACAGGTAGTGTACTGACATGCATAGATGAGCAAGAAGGGCATTTCAGGCAAAGGGAATGGTGAGACCACAGATCTGGAGCATGGAAAGAGCAGAGAATGAATAAATGGAGAGCAGCAGGCTGTTTGGTTTGGATGGAACATAGGCCATGTGAGTGGGAGGAGCGGGAGATAAGGTTGAGGCCCAATCATGGATTAAGATGATTTAGATTTTATTTAGTAGGTTGGATCCTTTTCAGGTAGTGACATCACCAGAGCTGTGCTTTAGGAAAATTAACCAGACAGCACCATGTGGAGGAGACGGGAAGGGACTGACACTGTGGGGATGGTGAGAAGGCTTCTATGATAGGCCAGGCAAGAGGTACTGAATGTTGAAGGCTTGAACAATGGATGTGGCCATAGGAATGAAGGGGAGGGGACAGGTGCTCCAGATACTGGAGAGCGAGACTCTACAGCCTGGTCTTCTGAGGGAATGCATGGGGCAATGAAGAGGAAGTGTCAGAGCCTTAAGACTAAAAAGTAATACAAATAGAAATTGGGAATACTGGAGGAGAAACAGTTTTAGGAGAAAATATGATGTGTTCTATCTCAGATATATTGAGTTTCTGGCTACACAGCTGGCTGGAGAGTACTTAAGGAAATTAGAAATACAGGACAGAACCTCAGAAAATGGTCAGGTCAAGGGATATAGATATTTGAAATAGTCAAGGCATCTGCAGGTATTTGATTAATGTTCACTTTTGACTCACGTTTCGGGATTCTGCCTGGCCTGGCATATTTCTTCTGCAGGTTTAGTCTTCTTGCTCTGTGATGGTTGAATAGTAATACCTAGAGAGGCTGTGGGTTCCAAGCTTCTTCCTAATGGGGGAAATGGATTTTCATCTTTGACTGGTATGAGGAAATTACCCTTTTAGTCAGTAAACAGGCAGGATGAAGCTCTGGTACTACAGTGCACCAGAGAATGACAGTTGGGCAGAACAGAGGCAGCTGGCTAGAGAACACAGAGCTCTCAGATTGGAGAGAGCAGAAAGCTTGGGGGAGGGGAGAGAATAGGGAGGTGGGGGGAGGGGGAAAAGGAGAGACAGAGAAGAGGAGGGAGGGAGTATTAAATGTCTCTATCCACTGTTTTCTCCCCTTCACTGCCTCCTCTAATTTTATTCCCCTATACCCTTAACAGTTCTGGACCCAATTACAACAAGCAATTCTCTGCAACACCAGCTAGGTGTCCCACAATTCAACTCAGTTCTGACACTAACTACCAGGAGACAGCATCAGATTCCACAGGTTAAGGGTTCAGTCCTACAAGACTACCCTCTTCACCCCTCACTTCAGACACCAGTTGCAAGCCCAGATTATCATCTGTGCTTTTGACGGACTGGCTATAGATTGGAGGATCCAACGACCCCATCCTTGGGTTCGATTAATTTGCTAGAGTGGCTAACAAAACTCACAGAAACATTTTACTTATCTGATTACTAGTTTATTAAAAAAGCATACAACTCAGGAGCAGCCAGGTGGAAGAGATGCTTAGGGCAAGTTATGGGGAAAGGGCACAGAGCTTCCATGCCCTCTCCAAGTACACCACTTTCTCTGAATCTCCATATGTTCACCTGGAAGCTCTCTGAACCCTGTTCGTTTTGGTTTTGATGAGGCTTCATTACTTAGGAATAATTGATTTAAATCATTAGCAATTAGTGATTAAACTCAATCTCCAGCCCCTCTCCTCTCCCTGAAGGTGGGACTGAAAGTTCTAACCAGTTTGGCCCAATGTGGGACTCTACTGGCAGTCTTTGCTCAAGGACCCTCATCAGCCTGGCTGAGACTTTCTCAGGGCTGAACTGTAGTTAAAGTTTCTTCCTTTTAATTCCTTCTTTCTTCTCTCTCTTCTTTCAGAGGTGTCAGACATGTATTGGCACCTATTCCTGCACTTTCCCCCTTTATTCTCTATAGGTTGTTTCCCTCAATGAGTCCCTTGCATGTCTAGTTCTGTCTTGGCATCTGAACCGACACACAGGGATATTGACAGGACCTGCCTTATGGGGCTGTTGTGAGAATTCAATAAGTTAATATATGTGAAATGCTTAGAACAGGGCCTGATATACAGCAAGTGCTATGCAAGCGTTAGCTGCTTTTGTTATTACTTTATTATGCTTTAGATCTCAAGTTATATTTTACTCTCACTAGGAAACTTCTCAGATCTCCCTGGACTGGCTTAGAAGCCTCTCCTGAATGCTCCAACAGCATCCTGCCCTTACTTCTATTATGGTTGGCCCTCCATATCTATGAGTTTTGCACCTGCAGAGTCAACCATCCACAGATCAAAAATATTAGAAAAAAAATTTCCAGAAAGTTCCAAAAGGCAAAACTTGAATTTGCATGCCAGCAACTATTTACATAGCATTTACATTGTTTTTATAACTAATTATCGATACATAGCATTTACATTGTTTACAACTATTCCATAGCACTTAGATTGAATTAAGTATTATACGTAATCTAGAGATGATTTAAAGTGTACAGGAGGATGTTCATAGGTTATATGCAAATACTATGCCATTTTACATAAGGGATGTAAACATCTTCAGATTTTGGTATCTGTGAAGGGTCCTGTAACCAGTCCTCTGTGGATACCAAGGGACGACTGTATATTGCATTGTTTTCTTGTCAGTCTTTACACTTAGACTGTGAATTCAATGAATAATGGAACCTTGTTTTGTTCACTTATGTGTATCAGTGCCTAACATCATGTCTGACTCATAGTAGATGTTGAGTTGATGTTTGTTGAATGAAAATGATGGTTCAGTGGAGGCTTAACAGATGAGTATTATTTGTCAAGTGGATGAGAGCTGGGAAAGAAGGAATTGTAAAGAGAGTTGTATACTGAAGCATGAAAAGCCTGTATTGTGTGGAGTACTGCAAGGTGCTTGTTATGACTAAAGAGTAGGCTGCAAAAGAGGTGTGGTAAGAGAAAGCTAAGAAGGAAATCAAGGGCCAGAGCACTGGTAAGACCTTAAAGCCAAGCTAAGGTAGGCATTGTGTAGGCCTTATGATGTCCTAGTGGGCCCACACCCATCTTTGACCTCTACCTATGACTTTATGAGTCATATGTTAGTTCAGCCAACAACTATAGATTGCCCCAAATGGTGGGTGTTTCTCTAGAACTACATATAGAAAGGTAGGCATCTCTGAACATTCATTTCAATAATGTATCTGATTGGTCTATATTTACAAACTGCTTTGGCTGCAATGTCTCACCCAAACTGCTGGGTCTCTTAACTAATCTCTTTGCCTTCATCACACCCCTCCCTGTTTAATCCATCCTCCACTCCCACTGTGAGACAGAACTTTCTAAAGCTAAATCTGGACATCTTAGTCTTCAGTTTAATACTTTCTAATGGCACACCCTTGTTGCCTATAAGATAACCTCCAGATTCCTTAGTGTGACCCACAGGACCATTCCTAGTCTGGCCCTTCACTACCTCATCTTCCATCTCTCCCTCCGTGTGCTCTCTGCATCACCTGAACTTCTCATAGGTATCAGGAAGTTTTATGCTGCTTACCACTCCATTCATGTACACACTGTTGCTGCCTGGAATGTCCTTTTATCCTTGTCCACTTTTTTTTTTTAGAATTTTATTTATTTTTTTATACAGCAGGTTCTTATTAGTTATCCGTTTTATACATATTAGTGTATATAAGTCAATCCCTATCCCCCAATTCATCACACCACCACCCCCTGCCACCTGCCTTGTCCACTTTTTGAACTCTTAACTATTTTGTTGGAAGTAGTTCCAAAATCACTGCCTCTGTGAATCTGTTTCTAACTTTGCAGGTAGTGGGTCACCCTTCTTTATACTTCTGTTTGGCACCTACCACATTGCAGTGCATTTGTTTGGTTACTTCCCTGACTCCCCCCTCTAGACTGTGGCGAGAGGGTAGGACCAAGTATTAGTTAATACAGAGTCCCAGCACTTAGTGCAATGCCTGGCACATAGTCAATACTCAGTAAATACTAGTTAAAGAAAAAAGGAAGGAATAAAATGAAAGCTCTTCTTTTTCTTTTCTTTTTTTTTTTTTTCGCGGTATGCGGGCCTCTCTCACTGTTGTGGCCTCTCCCGTTGCGGACCACAGGCTCCGGACGTGCAGGCTCGGCGGCCATGGCTCACGGGCCCAGCCGCTCCGCGGCATGTGGGATCTTCCCGGACCGGGGCACGAACCCGTGTCCCCTGCATCGGCAGGCGGACTCTCAACCACTGCGCCACCAGGGAAGCCCCTTTTCTTTTTTTAAAAAATTATTTATTTTTGGCTGCATTGGATCTTCGTTTCTGCGCGCGGGCTTTCTCTAGTTGCGACAAGAGGGGGCTACTCTTCAATGCAGTGCGCAGGCTTCTTATTGCAGCAGCTTCTCTTGTTGCGGAGCACGGGCTCTAGGCCCGCAGGCTTCAGTAGTTGTGGCGCACAGGCTTAGTTGCTCTGCAGCATGTGGGATCTTTCTGGACCAGGGCTTGAACCCATGTCCCTGCATTGGCAGGCGGATTCTTAGCCACTGCGCCACCAGGGAAGTCCCTCTTCTTTTTCTTTTGAAGGAGGTCCGCTCACCATGTGGCTGTACCTGGCGGTCCTCGTGGGCCTGTACTACCTCCTGCGCTGGTACCGGGAGAGGCAGGTAGTGAGCCACCTCCAGGAGAAGTTCGTCTTCATCACGGGCTGTGACTCGGGCTTCGGGAACCTGCTGGCCAGGCAGCTGCACCTGCGAGGCTTGAGGGTTCTGGCTGCGTGTCTGACGGAGCAGGGGGCCGAGCAGCTGAGGAACCAGACGTCAGACAGGCTGGAGACAGTGATCCTGGACGTCACCAAGACTGAGAGCATCGCTGCGGCCACCGAGTGGGTGAAGGAGCGTGTGGGGGACAGAGGTATGGAGAAGTATTTTCTTCTTTCATTTACTTAGGAATGAAGATGTTAAAGTTTTATGTGTATATATGTATATTATATATATATAATCTCAAAAGCAGGGCTTGAAAAGCTGGCTTTGTCATTTGAAGGACAGTTGTGATCTTCTGCAGTGTTTCATTTCCTTAACAATGTTACATTGAAAAATGAACCCAGTAGATTTGAGGCTGTTATCTCACCTTGCAAGTGGAGTATTTACAACCGCAATTCTTTATGTCTGAAGAATTTTCAGGTGTTCTTAAGAATCTGATTCTTCTTCCCTTGGCTACTATCTAAAATATAGACATCCCTGGAAGTCAGCCTTTGGTCCTCTTCTTTTTTTAAAAAAAGTTTTCATTTTATTTTACTTTTTCTAATTAATAGACTGTATTTCTTAGAGCAGTTATAAGTTTATAAAAAAGTTGAAAAGTACAGAGTTCCCATATACAACCCCCCCTTACAGTTTCTCCTGTTATTAATATCTTGCATTGGTGTAGTACATTTATTACATTGATAAACCAATATTGATACATTATCATTAGCTAAGGTCCATAGTTTACATTAGGATCCACTTTGTGTTGTACGGTTCTATGGGTTTTGCCAAGTGTAAAATATCCTGTATCTACCGTTATAGTACAATATAATGTAGAATAATTTCAGTGCCCTAAAAATCCTCTGTGCTCCACCTATTCATCTCCTCTGCTCTCCCCACCTCCCCCCAAACCCTGGCAACTACACAGCTTTTTACTGTTTCCATAGTTTTGCCTTTTCCCAAATGTCATGCAGTTGGAATCATATTGTATGTAGTCTTTTAGACTGGCTTCTTTCATTTAACAATATGCATTTAATGTCCCTCCATGTTTTTCTGTGGCTTGATAGCTCATTTCATTTTATCACTGAATAATATTCCATTGTATTACCACAGTTTGTGTATCCATTCACTTACTGAAGGACATCTTGGTTGGTTTTAATTTTTGGCAATTATGGATAAATCCTCTTTTCTAAGTTTCATTTTCTCTGGATATTATCCAAATCCTCTTTGATCCCCTTCTTTTTCCTCCACTTGTTTTATGATTCAATAGATCCTGATAATTGGACCTCTTAAATATATATTCGTCCTAGGAGTTGCAAACTAGTAATAAAATTATTTTGTTTGGATTGAAGAATTTTTTTTTAAATTTACTTTAAATTAGAAAATTGACTTTAAAATATTACTACTACCTGAGGATGTTCTTGACTCTAGAGTCAGGAGTTATGGGTAGTTATAGCCTCTGTGCTGTGCACAGTGGTTTATTTCTACTGTATTGTTATTATTTTTATTGTTTTCCCATCTGTTAGAGAGTGTGCTCTTTGAGGACATGGACCTCTCTTACCCATTATTGTATTTCCAGTTTCCGACATATTGTCTGGTACATGTTAAGTCTCAACAAACGTTGAATGGACCCTAGTTACCCATAGTTTAACCTATTACCTTTTTGTCCTTGATTTCTAAATTATTTCTTCCCTGAATTCCCAACTACTTGCTGGCTTACTCATCTGGAAATTCTGCTGGAAACTCAAATTCACCAAATCTAAAAGAGGAAGGACTCCTTATCTCATCTCCACCAAATCTTCTTTTCTTTTTGGTCCTTGGGGCTGATTCTTCCCTCCTCCCCCCAACACCAGAGCTCAAGGTAGGCAGTTTTACTTTCAGTCCTTTGGAAGTCCTTTCTATCTCTATCCCTAAAGTGATAGTGTAGCCATTTAGGATTCCATTTTAATGCAGAAGGTGTCTTTTATTAGACTCCCTACCTTAGCTAGGCCCTGGACTTCATGTCTTCTTATTGTATATGTTTTTTGATGCTATAAATACTAAAGTTCAAATTCACACTGGTTGGCAAATTCCCTCGAATCAAAAGCTAGCATCAGGGTTCTGTTTATCCTCTCTGGATTCGTGCCTTCTCTTAGTTTTTGGCCTGAACTTCCTTTACCTTCTTAGTGATAGATGTGTTTAAGAATGAAAAAATATGTTTTGTCTAGCATTTTTAGTTGTCTTCAGCAGGAAGACTGATCAAGGTAGAAGTCTGTCATTTTTGTGTGAAACTGAACTCCTGCTTTGATTTTTATTGTTTCAGGGCTCTGGGGTCTGGTCAACAACGCAGGCACTTTTCACGCACATGGCTACATTGAGTGGCTGAAGATTGAGGCCTGTATGAATACCCTCAAAGTGAACCTCATTGGTTTGATAGAGGTGACCTTGAGCATGCTTCCCTTGGTAAGGAGAGCACAGGGGAGGATTGTCAATGTCTCCAGCATTCTGGGAAGAATTGCTGTCTTTGGAGGAGTCTACTCTTCCACCAAGTATGGAGTGGAAGCCTTTTCAGATATTCTGAGGTAACTCTCAAGTTAAAACAAAAGCAGCTACTGAGCACTTAAATATGTCTTAGACACCATGCTAGTCACTTTCACCTACATTATCTTTTTTTTTTAATTTTTAAAATTAAAAAAATATTTATTTTTGGCTGCGTTGGGTCTTCGTTGCTGTGCGCAGGCTTTCTCTAGTTGCGGAGAGCGGGGGCTACTCTTCCTTGCGGTGTGTGGGCTTCTCGTTGCGAGGGCTTCTCTTGCTGCGGAGCACCGGCTCTAGGCACGCGGGCTTCAGTAGTTGTGGCATGTGGGCTCAGTAGTTGTGGCTTGCGGGCTCTAGAGTGCAGGCTCAATAGTTGTAGTGCACAGGCTTAGTTGCTCCGCGGCATGTAGTATTTTCCCAGACCAGGGCTCGAACCCGTGTCCCCTGCATTGGAAGGCGGATTCTTAACCACTGCACCACCAGGGAAGTCCCAGCAGGTGGATTCTTAACCACTGCTCCACCAGGGAAGCCCTCATCTGCATTATCTTATTTCATCACTTCCAAAATCTGATGTGTAGGTATTATTACTAGTCTGTTTTATACAGGAAATGGAGGCTCAGATTTTGGTATCTTTCTCAAAGTTCAGCTGCAATGACCATGATTTGGCAGACCTGTGTTTTGACCCCAAGTCTCTGTCTCCTGTCACCACATCACATTTTTTTTTTTTTTTTTTTTGCGTTACGCGGGCCTCTCACTGTTGTGGCCTCTCCCACTGCAGAGCACAGGCTCCAGACGTGCAGGCTCAGCGGCCATGGCTCACGGGCCCAGCCGCTCCGCGGCATGTGGGATCTTCCCGGACCGGGGCACGAACCCGTGTCCCCTGCATCAGCAGGCGGACTCTCAACCACTGCGCCACCAGGGAAGCCTACCACATCACATTTTAACTCTCAAGATTTATCCTTAAGAAAATTTCATTTCTGAAGAGAGGATGACTGTCTTCTTTCCTCCTTAAAGTAAACCTGTCCTCGTTTCTTCACAGTGACTCTTTCTGGTGCTCATCTGCTTCTAACTAACTTTTTCCATCCCTTTACTCTGTATATCTTTTCTTTATCTAATAGCTTCTTTTCTTTCTTATAGCTTCAGTTTGCCACAATCCCTAATCGCCCTGCCTCTACCTCCTGGTTTTTTAAAATACATCATTTCAGCTTCATTCCCCTCTATCAGCTGCTCCTTCTTTATAGTTCCCCTTATATTTTAATTTCTGAGACAGAGATTCCTACTGGCTGAGTTCATTTTTTGTGTGCCGGGTGACCCCGCATCATGTGATATTTTTTGCACTTATTATGTGTCAGGCACTGTTGTGAGTACTTTCCATCTAATAAATCATTTAATTTTCATGGCAACCCAATGAGGAAGGAATTATTTTATCTTTATTGTATTGACTATATCTAGGGAAACTGAGGCACAGAGGTTCAGTAATTTGCCCAGGCCATATAGGTAATAACAGGCAGAGTCACTGTCTAGTCCTGAGAGGGGCTCCCCTCCCATCAAGTACTATTCCTGGTCCAGTCAGCTATAGACATGAGGGTGCAGTCACATGGTACAAAATAGTGCTGCACAGACTCTTCTTTAGCAGGGGCTGACTCTAGGGCAGTTTCACTTGAAAATGAGCTATCAATATTATAGGCACCATGTATTAGCTTCCTATGGCTGCTGTAATAAATTACCACAAGTAATTTATGGTGTATGGTGTCCTATAACAACACATATTTATTCCCTCACAGTTCTGGAGTCTAGAAGTCTGAAATCAGTATCACTGGGCTAAAATCAGTTGTTGACAGGGCCATGTTCCTTCCTGAGGCTCTAGGAGAGAATTCATTACTTGCCTCTTCCAGCTTCTGGTGGCCGCCAGTATTCCTTGGCTTGTGGCCACATCACTCCAATCTCTGCTTTCATGATCACGCTGCCTTCTCTTCCTCTGTTGGTCTTCAAATCTACCTCTGCCTCTCTCATAAGGATAGTTGTGATTGCATTTAGGACGCACCCAGATAATCTGGCACAGTTTTCCTATCTCAAGATCCTTAACTCAATCAAACTTGCAAAATCTTTGCCACATAAGGTAACATTTACAGGTTCCGGGGATTAGGACCTGATACCTTTGGGGGCCATTATTTAGCCTACCACATGCCATGACTGGTATATATCTAATACACTGTGCATATGTTATCTGCTTAGGAAGGGAATAGGGAAATAACCGTGGACACTACGTGAGTTGTTACTATGTGGCAGGCACCTTGCCTGGCTTTCTGCCTACCCAACATCCTGTCTACTTCCACAGGGCTGCTGCCTGCAGATTTACTACCACTTATGACTCTTGGACTCCTTGACTCATTCCCAGACCAAGAGCAAAGATATGCCCTTCCAACCTTTAAATCACTAATTCCTTTAGAAAAGTCCAGTTTGCCTTGATTGTGCTAAGGATAAACAGGAAAAGGAAGTTTTGTCCCACATTTGAACTGGAGTCTTAGAGGGGCTGGAGATGTTGTGGTGTGCTGGGAATCTGTGAGAAACTGCAAGGGGAAGTGCAATGTAGAGGGCTGAAGCACCCCTGGCTTGCGTAGCCCCTCCTTCTTCCCCAGCACACAGAGGCACCTGGAGAATCATTTTCTGAAGTTCTGACGTGGAAAGTTTTAGGTTTTGGTTTGATAAGGGAGGCTTTTCCTTTAGAGCAGTGGTTCTTAACTTTTAGCATGCCTCAGAGCCACCTGAAGGGCTTGTTCAAACAGATTATTGGTTCTCACCCCCAGAGTTTCTGACTGTGGACTGGGGCTCAATAATCTGCATTTCCAACAAGCTCCCAGATGCTGATGCTGTTGATCTGGGGTCTACACTCTGAGAACCACTCATGGCTTTAGAGGCTCATGATGCTTTATGTTTTACATTCTTATGGACCATGGTTCCAAACATTTCTCCTTGACATCAGCTTGGGCTTCATCTTCTCGAGCAAGGCTGCTTGAACCTCTAGATCAGGGAGCACCCCTCATCACTGTCCCTTGAGTACTGAGAGAATACCTCTCACATGGTACACCATGTCATCTTACTTTACTTGGTGAAGGCAGCACTTAGCACAGTGCCTGGTACATACACAGCTCCTGATAAGTATTTTTGGAACTGTTTTTTGAACTAACCCGAATATTCTGGAATGATCAATGGCCTGTAATTTTAATGCCCACATCATATTCCACTAATGGTCTCTTGCAGTCTTTGAACACACTGTAATTTTGCACAGCCCCCCGCTCTGTGTGTGCGGTTTCTGCTGCCTGGTATACCATTCCACCTCTTTCCTCACTGGGAAATTTCCTCTTTATCCTTCGAGGCTCAACTGAAACATTTTCTCCTCACTGAAGCCTTCTCTGACTCCCTCAGAAAATCTACATCCTCCTCTGTACTTATGTAGCCCCTTGAATACCTCTCCTTTAAATTCTTTTGAATTGTATTGCAATTATTCGCTTGTCAGACTTACCCACTGTGAGCTTTTTGGGGTGGTAAACAGAGTCTTAATTTACTGAGATTGTGCATGTAAAACACTTAGCACAGTAGATGCCATAAAAATGCTAATTTTCTTTATTATTCCTTGTATTTTTCATATTTCCAGTGTATAGCACATGGTAGAAGCTTAATGACTCTGTTAAATGAGTGGGTGTGGGATTGAATGGTTATGGTAGTTTGTATAATCATGTCCCAATTGTTGCATCTAGGGATGTTTAAAATTTTATTTTTTTCCTTTCCATTTCTTTATTCTTTAAAATATTCAGTAAAGGTGTTTTTTTTTGTTGTTTTTTTTTTGTGGTATGCGGGCCTCCCTCTGCTGAGGCCTCTCCC
>NC_041219.1:85166495-85174397 GCF_002837175.3 Physeter macrocephalus | reverse complement strand
GGCCATGACTCACGTGCCCAGCCGCTCCGCGGCATGTGGGATCCTCCCGGACCGGGGCGCGAACCCGGTTCCCCTGCATCGGCAGGCGGACGCGCAACCACTGCGCCACCAGGGAAGCCCAGTAAAGGTGTTTTTATAACTATTTTTTGTTTTGTTTTGTTTTTTTCCCTGAGAACATTGAAATTGTGGTATCTTTCAATCAGAGGAATTAACTTGAGGATTTTTTTTTTCCTAGGCGTGAGCTTCAACATTTTGGGGTGAAAATCAGCATAGTTGAACCTGGCTACTTCAGAACAGGAATGACAGATATGCAGAAGTCCTCAGAGGCAGTGAAACAAGTCTGGAAAGAAGTCCCTGTGCACATTAAGGAGTCCTATGGACAGAAGTTTTTTGATACTTGTGAGCTTTTCTTTTGATGGTATAATGGATAACCTTGCATGAGAAGGACAAAGAGGGTTGGTGGAGAATGATTGGTAGATCTTCTGAGAAAAAAGCTCCTTAAACAAAGCCTTCCCAAGACAAGAGGGGTTCAGGAAGGTCCCAGTGCCTTCATGGTTGGCTTGGTGATGGCTGTTTTGGCTGAGGAAGAGGCCATATAGGCAGCCTAGGGCCAGGGCCTGCCTTGCCTTTTCACCTATGAGCCTGGCCACCTGAGCACCAGGGAGGTATTACATGGTTAGAGGCATGGAGCCTCTGGGTCTTGGGAGGGGGTGCCCCTCCACAGTTCGTCAGGACTGGTGTGGGGGGCCTGCTTAACTAAAGTTCAGCCTTCAATATTATCTACCCTTTGGGTAACAGCCTAGCCACAAACCCCACGTTTATTGTGAGGGGAGGGAGGGTATATATAGGTGGGGAGAGGTAAGTGAGTTAGGACCGGATTTGCAGGGCCCTACTGGCCATTCCCAGAGGCTAGACCTCATGTGCAGGCCCTGGGAGCCTTGTAGGAGTGAGATGGTTTAATTTCGTGTAAGGATGCCATTCTGATGATCTGGAGGAGGAGGCAGTTTTGGGGGAACAGGGAAGGCAGTCCTCTAAGTAGAATTAAGCCATGCACACTGTGTGGGTCTGCACCTTCCTGGGGGGAAGGGATGCTTTTTCTTCACACAGAGAAGTCAGCAGCTTGCCAAGGGCAAAGGGAGCAGCTCTCTTTTCCCTTTCACAAAAAGGCCCCGTGGTGGGTAGCAGTAGCCCTGTCCCTGGCTTTGGGTGATATTGCGGTACAGAGAAAAGAAGAACGGGGATGTGCAGACAGAAGAGTCCCGACCTACAACCCTGTCTTCTGGGTGCATCAGGCCTAAGAGGGTCACCATCAACAGAGGGGAGAGAAATTGGAACAAGGAAAAGCTGATAGAAAACTTCCTCAGCCTCTCAGAACTCAAGCTAGAGAACTACAGTTCCTAACATGTCAGGGGCACAGCCATTGTTCTAAGCTCTTCTCCACCTAAAGTTGTTTTTTTTTTAACCTTTTTTTTTTTTTGGTATGCGGACCTCTCATCGCTGTGGCCTCTCCCGTTGCGGAGCACAGGCTCAGCGGCCATGGCTCACGGGCCCAGCCGCTCTGCGGCATGTGGGATCTTCCCGGACCGGGGCACAAACCCGTGTGCCCTGCATCGGTAGGCGGATTCTCAACCACTGCGCCACCAGGGAAGCCCCCACCTAAAGTTTTAAACTATTAGGGAATTCGTTTCCCCTTGCGAGTACATGTAATTTGACAATAGAAATCAAAGGAAAATAGAATTTACTAAGAAGTGACCATATGTAAAAGGAGGGATATATGTATTTCATGATTTAAGGAGTTGAAATTGTTCATATACTTGTCCATGGATCAGAATAATCTAGATCAGTGCTGTCCAACAGATATATGAGAGCCACATATGTAATCTTAAATTTTCTAGTAGCTACATTTTAAAAAAGGAAAAGAAACAGGTTAAATAAATTTTAATAATACATTTTATTTAAGACCGATATATCCAAAATACTATCATTTCAACATTTATTATCAATATAAAAGCTATAAATAAGATATTTTATATTCTTTTTCCTATTAGTCTTTGAAAATTGGTGTGTATTTTACACTTATAGCACATCTCAACTTGCATGCTAAATTTTCCTAGGAGGTACTTCTTCTGTATTTGGATTAATACAATTTATGGTTACCAGCAGCATTATTCATAAAAGCCCCAGAGTGGAAACAATTCAAATGCCCATCGACTGTTGAATGGGTAAACAAAATGTGGTATAGCCCTACAATGGAATATTACTTGGCAATTAAAAGAAATGAACTACTGATCCATGCTATGACAGGATGAACCTTGACAACATTTTGCCCCTGAAAGAAGTCAGTCACAAAAGACCACAATGTATGATTCTATTTACATGAAGTGTCCAGAAAAGGCAAGCCATAGAGACAGAAAGTAGATTGGTGGTTGCCTAGGGCTGGGTGGGTTGGCAGGAAATGGGAGTGATTGCTAATGGGTATGGGGTTTCTTTTTGGGATGATGAAAATGTCCTAAACTTAGATTGTGGTGATGGTTGCACAACTCTCGATATACTAAAAGTCATTGATTTGTATACTTTAAATGGATGGTTTTTATGAATGTGAATTATCTCAATAAAGATGTTAAAAAATTTCCAGTTGAAAAAGTAGATTCACATACCTATATTTTTCCAAACATACTTAAAAGTTTTCTAATAACAGAATTGAGTTTTAAAATTAAAACTAATTAAATTTAAAAATTCAGTTTTCAGGGAATTCCCTGGCAGTCCAGTGGTTAGGACTTGGCGCTTTCACTGCTGGGGCCCGGCTTCAGTCGCTGGTCGGGGAGCTAAGATACCACAAGCTGTGCTGCGCGGCCACACCTCCCACCCCCCAAAAATTCAGTTTTCAGTCATGCTAGCTGTATTTTAAGCGCTCATTAGCTGCATGTGGCTAGTGGCTGTCATATTGGGAAGCACAGGTCTGATTGGCCTAATCCTTGTGGCAATTAAATGTAGTTAGACTTCTGTGACTGCATGCAACAGGATCTTAAAAATATAAGCAATAAGATTGCTGACCGCCATTTTTCTTTTTGTATACAGATCACGATCTCCTGAAACAAGGGATGTTGAGTTGTAGCGCAAACCTGAACCTGGTTACTGACTGTATGGAACATGCCCTGACATCTGTGCATCCCCGCACTCGATACTCAGCTGGCTGGGATGCTCAATTTTTCTTCATCCCTCTATCTTATTTACCTACATCACTGGCAGACTACATATTGACTAGATCTTGGCCCAAACCAGCCCAGGCAGTCTAAAGAAAACTGGTTGGTGGCTCTTGAAATGAAGAAGACAAAAATCTGAAATTGATTTTTAGTGTCCCAGTAATCTTTATGTATCATCTATACTTTTTGTAACAATAAGCTTTCTTGCCTAAACTCATTTATCTGGCACCATCAGAGAACCAATAGGTTTTTATTCCAGATATCCAAAGCTTACTCCTTTAGGTGATGAATCTTTACTATTTTAACCATTTTTTGTTGATAGTATTTCCAAAATGCATTAATCTTCCTTGCCCTATTAAACAGAGTAGACCGGAAACAATTTAGCTTGTTTTGATATTATTTTTTAATGTAAATGAATAGCTGTTCTGTGCTGTGATAAATTATTGCTCACGGACTATTGAGAAATGTGGGTCTGTTTATCCATAACTTGAAATGGGTCTATACTTTGGTACTTTTAATAAATGTTTAATTTTGTTTTCTCCTCCCTATTTGCCAGCTGTTTTGGGATATATTTCTTCCTTATTTAAAAAGAAATGATTT
Organism: Physeter macrocephalus; assembly: GCF_002837175.3. Classification (NCBI taxonomy): domain Eukaryota; kingdom Metazoa; phylum Chordata; class Mammalia; order Artiodactyla; family Physeteridae; genus Physeter; species Physeter macrocephalus. The sequence goes on along the minus strand of NC_041219.1, from coordinate 85,170,594 downwards.
TTAATTTTTAAATCAAAATAATATACACATACATAGTTAAAAATTCAGTTAATACTCAAAAGCTTAAAAATGAAAACACAACAAGCAGTTCGCCACCTTCATTGCTGTTCCTCAGAGGTGAATGCTTTTGACTTTTAGCTATTTTTTCTGGTATTTACTGCTATATTTCTGAATAATATACTTCATACTGTTTTTCTTGATTTATTAATTTTAGATATTCTCAATTAACTTCCTGTTAGGGTAAATGAGAATTTAGCTTTTTATACCACTTTCCTGACTATTTCCTTTATCCCCATATTTCTAATATAATTTTTATCACATTTCAGTTAAATTAATAGTGTTTGCATTATTAGCATGTGAATTTTTTTGTTTTTCTTGGAGTTAATTATTACCTTTCTTTTTCTTTTTCTTTTTTTTTTTTTTGAGCCATGCTGTGGCTTGTGGCATCTCAGTTCCCCGACCAGGGATTGAACCCAGGCCATGGCAGTGAAAGCCTGGAATCCTAACCACCAGAGAACTCCCTACCTTTCTTTTTTATTTGCATAACTTTTTATTCACTTTAATTTTTTCACCTGTTTTCTCTGATTTCAGAATACTTTCAGTAGTATTCTTTAGATAGTTAAATAGATCATAGAATTATCCATTCCATTTCAACTGATCCAATACAGGATCACACTTTGATTTAATTTTCATGTCCCTGTCCTCTAATTTATAATAGTTTCTTAATGTTTTTTTAAACCTTTTTATTTTATATTGGAGTATAGCCGATTAACAATGTTATGATAGTTTCAGGTGCACAGCAAAGCGACTCAGCCATACTTATACATGTATCCATTCTCCCCCAAACTCCCCTCCCATCCAGGCTGCCACATAACATTGAGCAGGGTTCCCTGTGCCATACAGTAGGTCGTCGTTGGTTATCCATTTTAAATATAGCAGTGTGTACATATTGATCCCAAACTCCCTAACTATCCCTTCCCCCAACCCTTCCCCCCTGGTTTCCTCTGCTGTGCAAAAGCTTGTAAATTTGATTAGGTCCCATTTGTTTATTTTTGCTTTTATTTCTATTGCCTGGGAGACTTACCTAAGGAAACGTTGCTATGATTTATGTCAGAGAATGTTTTGCCTATGTTCTCTTCTAGGAGTTTTATGGTATCATTTATAGTCTTTGTTTTTTTAAATTACTTTAAAATTTATTTTTATTTTTGGCTGCATTGGGTCTTCTTTGTTGCACGGGGGCTTTCTCTAGTTGCAGCGAGCAGGGGCTACTCTTCGTTGCAGTGTGCAGTCTTGTCATTGCAGTGGCTCCTCAGTGCCATTGCAGAGCACGAGCTCTAGGCGTGTGGGCTTCAGTAGTTGCAGCACGTGGGCTCAGTTGTTGTGACTCGCAGGCTCTAGAGCGCAGGCTCAGTAGTTGTGGCTCACGGGCCTAGTTGCTCTGCAGCATGTGGGATCTTCCCGGACCAGGGCTCAAACCTGTCTCCCCTGCATTGGCAGGCGGATTTTTAACCACTGCGCCACCAGGGAAGTCCCTATAGTCTTATATTTAAGTCTTGAAGGTATTTTGAGTTTGTTTTTGCGTATGGTGTGAGGGAGTGTTCTAACTTCATTGATTTACATGCAGCTGTCCAACTTTCCCATCACTACTTGCTGAAGAGACTGTCTTTTCTCCATTTTATATTCTTGCTACCTTGTTGAAGATTAATTGACCATAGGTGTGTGGGTTTATTTCTGGGCTCTCTATTTTGTTCCATTGATCCATATGTCTGTTTTGTGCCAATACCATGCTATTTTGATTACTGTAGCTTTGTAGTATTGTCTGAAGTCTGGGAGGGTTATGCCTCCAGCTTTGTTCTTTTTTTAAAAATAAATCTATTTATTTTACTTTTGGCTGCGTTGGGTCTTCATTGCTGCATGCAGGCTTTCTCTAGTTGTGGCGAGCGGGGGATACTCTTTGTTGCGGTGCATGGGCTTCTCATAGCGGAGGCTTCTCTTGTTGCGGAACACAGGCTCTAGGTGCGTGGGCTTCAGTAGTTGTGGCTCACAGGCTCTAGATTGCAGGCTCAGTAGTTGTGGTGCACGGGATTAGTTGCTCCGTGGCATGTGAGATCTTCCCAGACCAGGGCTTGAACCCATGTCACCTGCATTGGCACGTGGATTCTTAACTACTGCACCACCAGGGAAGCCCCACTCAGGCACTTCTTTTTATCTAAAGTCCATACGTTATCAAGAAAATAGACATTGGAGATCATCTGAAGCATAGTGTCACCATCAAAGTTTTGGCGACAAACTTCCAATAGGCCTGACCCAGATATCTTGGAAAAGCTGTCTCATCAGATGTCATCTGCTTCAATTCCAGGAAATCTTTACTTTTAGGTCACCAGGTGATGTACAGGTACAGTCAGCGTTTGGCACTTTCTTTCTTTCTTTTTTTAAAATAAATTTTTATTGGCGTATAGTTGCTTTACAATGTTGTGTTAGTTTCTGCTATATAGCAAAGTGAATCAGCTGTACGTATACATACATCCCTTCTTTTTTGGATTTCCTTCCCATTTAGGTCACCACAGAGCCCTGAGTAGAGTTCCCTGTGCTATACGGTAGGTTCTTATTAGTCGGTGCTTTCTTTAAGTGTGTCACATGAATCCAAGAGTCTTTTCCTTGGGGTTCAGTGGCACAAGGGTTGGTTAGCAGTACCTGATAGGGGCTTCTCCAACAAGGTTGAAGAGAGTTCTTCTGGAGGTGTCTTTTGCTATAGATGAAATCTCCATTTTGCAACTTGTCATGCTTAAGGTCTTCATCTCCTGAGAGTCCACTGTGAAAAGACTCCTCTAACAAAACATGGCGATTTTTAATAGAAACAATTAGGCCTTTGCAACACTGGAGTTTCTCTCCTTTTATCAGTTGTGGGTCAAAAGAAGCAGGAGCCAAGTGTGTTGGGCATCCTGTACTATCTCAAAGGGTGAGACTTTATGAGTTCCAAAAGTGGTAGATCTGAAATAAGAAGGACCAGTGTCAATGCTTTTGGAGGGCCTCTACAAATTTTGCCAAATAAGCCTTAACAATGTTGTTGGTGCATTCAACTAAACCAGAGGATTGAGGGTGGTAAACACAGTAAAAGTGTTGTAAAACTGGCCAAAGAGTGCAAACTTGTCAAAGTATCTGACCAGTAAAATAGGTTCCTCAATCACTATGAAGTTTGAGAGGAGTTCCCCAGGTAAGGATAATCTTTTCCAAATGGAATTTAGCCACAGAAGAGGCAGTAGCCTGCTTGCAAGGGAAGACTTCAGTGCAGTGTGAAAACATACAGATCATGACTAAAACATATTTATATCCATTAGACACAGGAAGTTGTAGGAAATCCATTTGCCTACAAATGTAGGAAAATCCATCAAAAGAAGTTGCAGTAGCATACCTAGCACAATATTTGCCATTGTCACCTTTTAAATAAGAACCAGCAGTGAACCACAAGAAGTCAGTGTTACCTAAAGGAACTTCCTTTAGATCATCACAAAGAGTGAGAAGGTGATCTGTCAGCATTAAGAAATTGTGAGAGGGACTTCCCTGGTGGCGCAGTGGTTAAGAATCCACCTACCAATGCAGGGGTCAAGGGTTCAAGCCCTGGTCCGGGAAGATACCACATGCCGCGGAGCAACTAAGCCCGTGTGCCACAACTACTGATCCTGCGCTCTATAGCCCATGTGCCTCAACTGCTGAAGCCCGCGCGCCTAGAGCCCATGCTCCGCAACAAGAGAAGACACCGCAATGAGAAGCCCGCACGCTGCTACGAAGAGTAGCCCCCGCTCGCTGCAACTAGAGAAAGCCCGCGCAGCAACGAAGACCCAAGGCAGCCAAAAATAAAAAAACACATAAATAAATTTTTTTTAAAAGCATTCGGCTTACTCTCCATGGTGCCAACTTTTGCCTTGCTTCACCCCAGATTTTCATGTGGTAGGATGAAATGAGCGCTGCAACAATCCCTTAAGCCTTTTCAGCAACTCCCAATTGTTGTTAGAATAACAGTCAGATCCTTAGTATAATGGGACTGGTTTACATTTCCCCAGGCTCCCCCTCTGTGTTCCAGCCATTCCAGACATAAGGA
>NC_041219.1:85152095-85159911 GCF_002837175.3 Physeter macrocephalus | reverse complement strand
TGTTCCATTGATCCATATGTCTGTTTTGTGCCAATACCATGCTATTTTGATTACTGTAGCTTTGTAGTATTGTCTGAAGTCTGGGAGGGTTATGCCTCCAGCTTTGTTCTTTTTTTAAAAATAAATCTATTTATTTTACTTTTGGCTGCGTTGGGTCTTCATTGCTGCATGCAGGCTTTCTCTAGTTGTGGCGAGCGGGGGATACTCTTTGTTGCGGTGCATGGGCTTCTCATAGCGGAGGCTTCTCTTGTTGCGGAACACAGGCTCTAGGTGCGTGGGCTTCAGTAGTTGTGGCTCACAGGCTCTAGATTGCAGGCTCAGTAGTTGTGGTGCACGGGATTAGTTGCTCCGTGGCATGTGAGATCTTCCCAGACCAGGGCTTGAACCCATGTCACCTGCATTGGCACGTGGATTCTTAACTACTGCACCACCAGGGAAGCCCCACTCAGGCACTTCTTTTTATCTAAAGTCCATACGTTATCAAGAAAATAGACATTGGAGATCATCTGAAGCATAGTGTCACCATCAAAGTTTTGGCGACAAACTTCCAATAGGCCTGACCCAGATATCTTGGAAAAGCTGTCTCATCAGATGTCATCTGCTTCAATTCCAGGAAATCTTTACTTTTAGGTCACCAGGTGATGTACAGGTACAGTCAGCGTTTGGCACTTTCTTTCTTTCTTTTTTTAAAATAAATTTTTATTGGCGTATAGTTGCTTTACAATGTTGTGTTAGTTTCTGCTATATAGCAAAGTGAATCAGCTGTACGTATACATACATCCCTTCTTTTTTGGATTTCCTTCCCATTTAGGTCACCACAGAGCCCTGAGTAGAGTTCCCTGTGCTATACGGTAGGTTCTTATTAGTCGGTGCTTTCTTTAAGTGTGTCACATGAATCCAAGAGTCTTTTCCTTGGGGTTCAGTGGCACAAGGGTTGGTTAGCAGTACCTGATAGGGGCTTCTCCAACAAGGTTGAAGAGAGTTCTTCTGGAGGTGTCTTTTGCTATAGATGAAATCTCCATTTTGCAACTTGTCATGCTTAAGGTCTTCATCTCCTGAGAGTCCACTGTGAAAAGACTCCTCTAACAAAACATGGCGATTTTTAATAGAAACAATTAGGCCTTTGCAACACTGGAGTTTCTCTCCTTTTATCAGTTGTGGGTCAAAAGAAGCAGGAGCCAAGTGTGTTGGGCATCCTGTACTATCTCAAAGGGTGAGACTTTATGAGTTCCAAAAGTGGTAGATCTGAAATAAGAAGGACCAGTGTCAATGCTTTTGGAGGGCCTCTACAAATTTTGCCAAATAAGCCTTAACAATGTTGTTGGTGCATTCAACTAAACCAGAGGATTGAGGGTGGTAAACACAGTAAAAGTGTTGTAAAACTGGCCAAAGAGTGCAAACTTGTCAAAGTATCTGACCAGTAAAATAGGTTCCTCAATCACTATGAAGTTTGAGAGGAGTTCCCCAGGTAAGGATAATCTTTTCCAAATGGAATTTAGCCACAGAAGAGGCAGTAGCCTGCTTGCAAGGGAAGACTTCAGTGCAGTGTGAAAACATACAGATCATGACTAAAACATATTTATATCCATTAGACACAGGAAGTTGTAGGAAATCCATTTGCCTACAAATGTAGGAAAATCCATCAAAAGAAGTTGCAGTAGCATACCTAGCACAATATTTGCCATTGTCACCTTTTAAATAAGAACCAGCAGTGAACCACAAGAAGTCAGTGTTACCTAAAGGAACTTCCTTTAGATCATCACAAAGAGTGAGAAGGTGATCTGTCAGCATTAAGAAATTGTGAGAGGGACTTCCCTGGTGGCGCAGTGGTTAAGAATCCACCTACCAATGCAGGGGTCAAGGGTTCAAGCCCTGGTCCGGGAAGATACCACATGCCGCGGAGCAACTAAGCCCGTGTGCCACAACTACTGATCCTGCGCTCTATAGCCCATGTGCCTCAACTGCTGAAGCCCGCGCGCCTAGAGCCCATGCTCCGCAACAAGAGAAGACACCGCAATGAGAAGCCCGCACGCTGCTACGAAGAGTAGCCCCCGCTCGCTGCAACTAGAGAAAGCCCGCGCAGCAACGAAGACCCAAGGCAGCCAAAAATAAAATATAAATAAATAGATAAATTAAAAAAAAAAAAAGAAATTGTGAGGGACTTTGTTGGCAATGGAGGGAAGAAGAGTAGCAGGGTTAATGGGTGAAGGGGGATGAAAACATACAAACTTCCAATTCTAAATTACATAAGTCATGGAGATATAATACACTGCATGGCAACTATATTAATACTGTATTGCCTATTGAAAGTTGCTAAGAGTAAATCTTTAAAGTTCTCATGACGAGAGAAAAATTCTGTGACTGTGTGGTGATGGATGTTAACTAGACTTATTGTGGCAATCATTTCACAATATATACAAATATGGAATCATTATGTATGTTGTACAACTGAAACTATTATAATGTTGTATGTCAATTATACCTCAATTAAAAAAAAAAGAATAACAAGTATAAATTGAGTTCTGCTGATATGTGGACATGGGGGTGTTTTTAATTCTTCCCTGAGAGTCATTAAATTTATATAATTTTTATTGAAACAACAACAACAAAATGAGTAGCAGGGTTAAGATTACTACAACATAAAAGAGTAATGTGAGGGGCGGTTAACAAAAAGACTTCATAAGAGTTGTGGTGGCTGACTGAGAAATGTGTGTGGTGAGAATTCAGGAGAGCTTCTACTGTGTTAGGTACAAAAATGGTTAAAGGGGATCCCATAATGATTTTTCTGTTAGTCTTAACCAAAAGGGCAGTGACTGTAGTGGCTCTAGGGCAAGGGGGTAGAGCTACCATATGATCCTGCAATCCCACTCCTGGGCATATATCCAGAGAAAGCCATAATTTGAAAAAGTACATGCACCCCAAAGTTCATTGCAGCACTACTTGCAGTAGCCAAGACATGGAAGCAACCTAAATGTCCACTGACAGATGAGTGGATAAAGATGTGGTATATACATGTACAATGGAATATTAGTCAAAAAAAAGAATGAAATAATGCCATTTGCAGCAACATGGATGGACCTAGAGATTATCATACTAAGTGAAGTAAATCAGACAGAGAAAGATAAATATCATATGATATTACTTATAAGTGGAATCTTAAAAAAATGATACAAATGAACTTACATACAAAACAGAAATAGGCCAACAGACATAGAAAACAAATTTATGGTACCAAAGGTGGAAGGAGGGGGAGGGATAAATTAGGAGTTTGGGATTAACATATACACACTACTACACATAAAACAGAGAATTAACAAGGACCAACTGTATAGCACAGGGAATTATACTCACTATTTTGTAATAGCCTATAAGGGAAAAGAATCTGAAAAAGAATATATACATACACACATACATATACCTATACATATATGTATAAATAAATTATTTTGCTGTACACCTGAAACTAACACAACATTGTAAATCAACTATACTTCAATAAAAACAACAACAACAAAAGCAGGTTCCCAGAACCTGTCTGTGCGTATGTTGTGACATTTGAGATTGAGTGGTAAGAAAAACAATACACAGTGGCAGCTTTAGCATATTAATTTATGTGTGCTCCCTCCTGAAAATCCACTAAAATGATAGTAAATATATTTTTAACTAAGACAATAAAACCACAAGAAATAGAGAAGACTCACAGCATCACAGTTTTAGGAGAGAGAAAGCAAATGGAAAGTGGTAAGCGACTTAGCAGAATTGAAAATGTTGAATAACAAGCCAGCAATGGAGGACCTAAGAAGCAACGCAGTTTAGCTGAAGAACTCCCAAAGGCTCAAGAATTGAAGCACTAGATATCTCTGGAATTAGGGGTAGAGAAGGGATGGAGAAAAGGATTGTTTGAAAGCCTATTTAAGAAACAGACCATTGGATCCCCTCCCAAATATGTACAGCAACTGTCCCTCTCACACCTGGGAAGAGGGGGTGTAGATACAACAATATGAAGATACAACAAAAGGTATCTAGATGAGAATGGGGTTGGGCATTTGGCAGAGTTGAGGGCATGGATATTGCACTGAAAATGGGATGGAGTGAAATGTACATAAGGAGCACTGAAATCCTGGGCCCAGCATTCTTCCTACATTTAAACCAAAATGGTGGCAGCCAGAGATACTCTCTCCAGATGGGAGACTGGAGGAGCTTCTCTAGGGAATTTGACAAATCCAAGAGAAAAAAAAAAAAGCAACAACAGCCTAGGACACTGGTATCAGGTATCCACTGCAACAGTCCAGTCAGAGCAAAATAGCAAAGATCATAATTGACAAGCACTACCAATTTGCAGTTCTTTAGTTCCCCACTCTTAAATGTGAGCAAATAGCTAAGGATCAACAGACTTCAGAAGAAAACATCAAGTATGAAAGGTAGAGACCAAAATGAGCTGACAGAATAAAGCCACCTGAAGGAAGCAGAAAATGAAAATGGGAAAATATACATAAATCATTCTCAATATCTTCGGAGAGATAAGAGAAAATACTACATACATGAAGTAAGAAGAGGATACTAGGGACTTCCCTGGTGGCCCAGTGGTAAAGAATCTGCCTTCCAATGCAGGGGACGTGGGTTCGATCCCTGGTCGGGGAACTAAGATCCCACATGCCACAGGAAAACTGAGCCAGCGCACCTCAACTAGAGAGCCCACATGCCGCAAACTACAGAGCCTATGCGCTCTGGAGCCCACGCACCACAACTAGAGAGAGAAAACCCTCACGCCACAACCAGAGAGAAGTCCGTGCGCCACAACTAGAGAGAAGCCCACCTGCTGCAACAAAAATATCCCACATGCCACAATGAAGATCCTGCATGCCACAACGAAGACCTGACACAGCCAAAAGTAAAAATAAAGAAATAAAGAAGAGAACACTATTAAAAAAAGGAACAATCAGAGAACAAAAAAGAGCTCTCAGAAATTACAATAGCACAATGAAAACTCAGTGGAAGGGCTAAGGCAAAGACATGGAATGCAGAAAAGAAAACCATAGAAGTGTAACTTCCAAATAATAGAAATTCTAGAAGGAGGGCACAAAAATAGTGAAGAGTATAAAATTATCAAGGAAAAACTCAGTAAGATTTTCTAGAAACGAAGGACATGAATTTCCAGATTGATAGGGCCCATGGAGCACCCAGCACAATGGGTGAATGCAGACCCTGGCTCTGGCACTGGGGCATATCAGATTGAAAATAAGGAACAGCAAGGACAAAGAGAAGATCCTACAGACATCCAGAGAGGGAAACATGATTCTTGTAAAGGGTCAGGAGTCAGAACGGCATCAGATTCCTCAATAGCAATGATGAAAGCTAGAAGAGAAGGGAGCTATGCCTCAAAATTTCAGAAAGAAAGGGCTTTCCATTCTGGGGTTCCACACCCAGCCAATGTCAATTAAATATGAATGATGAGGGGGAAGGGAGAAGGTCAATTTAGTGGTAAACATCAAAAAGTAAGCCAATAAAGATAATTATTAACTCTAGAGAAAATAAAATATTGTGCAGGGAATCAAAAACAATTATTTACAAAGTCAGCATAATGCCAACACTAAGTAACAATCTGGCCAAATTTCTGCAAGGATGAGGGTGATTGGAGTGTACCTAGGGGTGGGATGGGAGTGGTGAAACAGGTTAAAGTCTTATCTCTCCATAGAGAAATCAATGGAAAATACACAAATCAAAAACAAGCAACATAAGCATGTTATTTAGATATATAGAGGTGAATACCAAAATAATTGACTAAAAGAATCTAAAGGGTGTCCTCATTTCCTCTTCATAGCAACTATTTGACTGCTGTGCCCATATAATTTTTGTAAAATTACCAGTTTTGTAAAATTAAAAACCACAATTTAAAAAGGAACGAGATAAGGAGAAGGGCACTCATTTTTATAAGCAGTCATCTGTTGCAAAGACTAGAGCTGTGGTTTTGGAGAAATATCAAAAGGATAAGGAAAGAAATAAAAAGCACAAGAATCTCACTACCCAAAGATAATTGCTGTTAGGATTTCAGCTAAGATTCAGTGTATTTTCTCCGAGCCGAGCATTTAACCTAGCACATTTCTGTTGCACCCCAAGATTCAATTGAATGGAACAAGCATGAACTGAGCACCTACTATGTGCCAGGTATTGTGTTAGGTGCTAAGAACATAGAGACAAAGATACACAGTCCCTGTCCTTTAATTTTGTTACAGGTTAGACTTAGAGGTAAAAGGAACATGGAGTTTTCATTGCCTCAAGAAGTCCCCCTCGGGCTTCCCTGGTGGCGCAGTGGTTGAGAGTCCGCCTGCCGTTGCAGGGGAAACGGGTTCGTGCTCCGGTCCGGGAGGATCCCACATGCCGCGGAGCGGCTGGGCCCGTGAGCCATGGCCGCTGAGCCTGCGCGTCCGGAGCCTGTGCTCCGCAGCGGGAGAGGCCGCAGCAGTGAGAGGCCCGCGTACCGCAAAAAAAAAAAAAAAAAAAAAAAAAAAAGTCCCCCTCTTTAATTTCTTATTAACAAACCAACACTGAACTTATTAAACAATCTCTGTGGCTCCAAAAGTTCTAAAAGGAGAAGAAACTTTGCCAAGGCCAGTAATATACCTTCAAAATGAAACACACTACAGGCTAATCAGGAATTTACCAAATTTAATTCTTATATACTCACTACCAGCACAAAATGTCAAGTATAGTAAGTGCTTGCAGCCCTTACTTTGCCTGACATAACTAAGAGTAATCACTTACCTTCACTGTGGTTTTTGTCACCAGCAAAGCCCATTAACAATTCCCAGGAAATAAAAAAAGAATCTGGGTAACAAAGTATAACTTTTTTTTTCTTTTCCTTTGAGTCTGTCTTGTTTTACTCGCTCATAGGGTACCGTGTGCAGAGGCCTTGCAGCCAGCACTTCAGACCAGAGTTCCTAGTGAGTAATGGCTGCGCCTGACACCTCAGCTCGGTGGACCGTGTGGAGAAGCGCTGCACAGGACACTGCAATTCAAGATGGCAGCCGTGGGCCGTGTGCAGAGATGCTGCACCAGGCACAGTGATCTGGAGCATGAGTAGCACAGCTGTGCCATCAAGCAAAAACTCTGCCACCGGACTTCCCTGGTGGCGCAGTGGTTAAGAATCCGCCTGCCAATGCAGGGGACACGGGTTCGAGCCCTAGTCCGGGAAGATCCCACATGCCGCAGAGCAACTAAGCCCGTGCGCCACAACTACGGAGCCTGCGCTCTAGAGCCCGCGAGCCACAACTACTGAGCCCACGTGCCACAACTACTGAAGCCCGCGTGCCTAGAGCCCGTGCTCTGCAACAAGAGAAGCCACCACAGTGAGAAGCCCGCGCACCGCAATGAAGAGTACCTTCCGCTCGCCACAACCAGAGCAAAGCCCGCGCAGCAACGAAGACCCAACACAGCCATTAAAAAACAAAACAGGGGGTGCTTCCCTGGTGGCGCAGTGGTTGAGAGTCCGCCTTCTGATGCAGGGGACACGGGTTCGTGCCCCGGTCCGGGAAGATCCCACATGCCGCGGAGCGGCTGGGCCCGTGAGCCATGGCCGCTGCTGTGCTCCGCAGCAGGAGAGGCCACAACAGTGAGAGGCCCGCGTACCGAAAAGAAAAACAACAACAACAAAACAAAACAGGGGGGCTTCCCTGGTGGCGCGTCCGCCTGCCGATGCAGGGGAACCGGGTTCGCGCCCCGGTCTGGGAGGATCCCACATGCCGCGGAGCGGCTGGGCCCTTGAGCCATGGCCGCTGAGCCTGCGCGTCCGGAGCCTGTGCTCCGCAACGGGAGAGGC
>NC_041219.1:85110068-85151398 GCF_002837175.3 Physeter macrocephalus | reverse complement strand
AACAGGGGCTTCCCTGGTGGCGCAGTGGTTGAGAATCTGCCTGCCAACGCAGGGGACACGGGTTCGAGCCCTGGTCTGGGAGGACCCCACATGCCGCGGAGCAACTGGGCCCGTGAGCCACAACTACTGAGCCTGCGCGTCTGGAGCCTGTGCTCCGCAACAAGAGAGGCTGCGATAGTGAGAGGCCCGCGCACTGCAATGAGGAGTGGCCCCGCTCGCCACAACTAGAGAAAGCCCTCGCACAGAAACGAAGACCCAACACAGCCATAAATAAATAAGTAAATTAATTTTAAAAAACCAAAACAAACAAACAAAAAGAACTCTGCCCCCTCCCAGCTACTAAGGTCCCTAAAAAGCAGCCCCACCCACGACCTGCCGGGGAGAACCTCACTCTACAGGAAGGGTTCGCACCTGACCATTCTTTGATCAAAGAATTAAGCTTTCCGTTGCTTCTGAACTGAACTGTATCATTTTATTGGCTCGAAAGACACTGAGCAGAAGGACCCTTGTTGTGCCGACTGACTCGAGAGGGTTGGTAACAGCTTTGCTACAAAGCTGGGGCAGTGCAGTGACCTGGTGACCCCAGGTGTTTGTTTCCCAGCTTTATAATCCTAATAAGAAAATTAAATTCTGCACACTTCACACCCAATTCATGTCAAGAAAGCTATAACTGCTCTTATCCCAATCTGATGAAGGAAAACAATTAAACAAGGCAAACAAGTGAGACAATGTTTTGCACCAGAACTGTTTGTTAGTGCTGGGCTCCAACCTCTTTGGTCCGCTTACTCTGCAGTTGCAATCCTGTCTGAAGAGGGGAGATGGGCAGCATCCCACATGACTCTGGAGCCTGACAGTCGGGGTTGAAACCCTGCTCTCCTCGCATTGGGTTCCTCATCTGTAGAATGGACCTGTTAATAACAGCGAAGTTTTTTTAAGGAAGGTTAAATGAGTCAGTATTTGTAAGGCACATAGACCAGTGTCTGGCACCTAACAAGTGCTATGTAAGCATTTTCTGGTTAAAGGAAATATCAATAAATCCTGTTTGAATGGGCTCAAAAGTCTGTGCCCTTTACTATTCACAAAAGATTACAGACTTAAGAGTTAGCTAACCATTTCTTCCATTTTTTATGCCAGCTTCTTAACAAGCTGCTGGTTGGCTTTCTTTCCCATCTAATTCATGAGAAAGAAGCTACTCCACAATTATTATTAGATGATAAAACATATCTTACTATATGTCAGATGCAATTTTAATCATTTCGTGTACACCAACTCATTTTAGAGTTAAGGAAACCAAGGCACAGAGAAGTTAAGTCACTTGCCCAAGGTTACACAGTTGGTAAGTGTTGGAGCCAGGATTCAATCCTAGGCAAGCTGGCTCCAGGGACCATTCGCTTCACCACGACAGTGGGCTGCCCCACAAAGAGCAAGCTCTGTTAGGAATAACATGCAACTTTATTTTTATTTATTTATTTTTGCTGCGTCAGGTCTTAGTTGCGGCATGCGAGATCTTCGTTGAGGCATGAGGGCTTCTCTCTAGTTGTGATGTGCAGGGTTTTTTTTCCTCTCTCGCTGTGGTGTGCGGATTTTCTCTCTCTAGTTGTGGCATACGGGCTCCAGAGCACGTGGACTCTGCAGTTTGCTGCTCACAGTCTCTCTCGTTGAGGTGCACAGGCTCAGTAGCTGTGGCGCGCGGGCTTAGTTGCCCCGCAGCATGTGGGATCTTAGTTCCCTCACCAGGGATCGAACCCACATCCCCTGCATTGGAAGGTGGATTCTTAACCACTGGACCACCAGGGAAGTCCCAACATGCAACTTTAAACGCTACTGATCTTTTCGTCTCTGCTATGAACAGAAACCAGTTATTCCCAAAGCCTCAACAAGACTCTCCTTTTCCCTATGTGATAGCTTTTCCGTTTGCCATACAATCACCAACTTCTTCCCTATCTAACTTTTCTTTCCACTTCCATAAAAACCAGTTTTATTCCACTGAAAGATCAGAACCTATGGATCCTGAATTCTACATTCACCAGATTCATAGTCAAAGTATAGCTAAAGAGAAGTCAACAGGGAGGTCAATTGGCCACTTGCCTCAGGCTGAACCCCATTGGTGGGTTCTGATGGTAAAGGATCCCTCAGCCAATTCTGTATTTCAGCTTTGCTGGTCCTCACATCTAATTCCAGCCATTATTACCCAAGAAGATAAAACTCTGGGAGGAGGCTGATCTACAAACCAAGAACCCAATTTACAGGAGAAACTACTTCTGGGTATGAAAGCTATCTAGGGCATTTTCATAGCACTTATTCTGGGTGAGACCAAGAACACCTGGAGTCCCTATTATTGATCAGAGTGTTGTTTAGTGAGGACAGGTTTAGAGACAAAGAAAGGAGATGATTTTAAAGAATATTTCCAACAAATTAGTACCCTGAGTGAACTTCTCTCTCTCCACTAGAACTACGGGGTCCTGAGGGTCAGCAGCAGCCCTTAGGGCTAGAACAGCCTCTCTGCTGGGTAGGGCAGCAGACCATCTGGCGTGGCTCTCATCTTTGGCTACCTTTTCCTAGGCTCCATGTTACCTGTCACCCCTCTGTCAGAACCCTCCCGTACTCACACATGTTGCAGTGTAAGTGCATGCATGTAATGTACACACATCACATGTCAGGCTTGCTTTCTTGGGGATCTGTCTCGCCCAGATAAAACTCAGGAGTTTCTCATGACACTTCAGCGTGACACTAGCAAACCATTTCTTGAGTAGGGTTACTTCTAAAATGACTCACTTCACATTTAGAGAGGGACATTATTTCTAACTTTATTTTTTATTTTTATTTATTATTATTATTTTTTGGCTGTGTTGGGTCGGGTCTTTGTTAGTGCACATGGGCTTTCTCTAGTTGCAGCGAGCGGGGGCTACTATTCGTTGCCGTGCATGGGCTTCTCATTGCGGTGGCTTCTCTTGTTGCGGAGCACAATCTCTAGACGCGTGGGCTCAGTAGTTGTGGCTCACGGGCTCTAGAGCGCAGGCTCAGTAGCTGTGGTGCATGGGTTTAGCTGCTCCGCGGCATGTGGGATCTTCCCGGACCAGGGCTTGAACCCGTGTCCCCTTCAATGGCAGGCGGATTCTTAACCACTGCACCACCAGGGAAGTCCCTATTTCTAAGTTTATTTCCAAGTTCTGAGGTAAGCTCCCTACTTAGAGCCAATCTCTAGCCAATCAAACTAGGGATTCAACATTATCAGTGAAGTGATAATATATGATTGTGGTGATTTGCAGAAGATGGGAGACAAGAAGGAAAGGAGAACTCTATGGTTGAACTAAACTTGGTTAATTGCCAGTGATTATTTATTGCAGTAACTTTAAAACTTTGTACTTATCTTGTTTTATTTGCCTTGGCCAAAAAAAAAAAAAAGTGTTATCTGTTGTCACAAGAATGACGTTAGAATTCTGACCTTTGAATCAGACAAACATAGATTTTACAGAATCCAAACAGATGTCATTTGAATACCTGTAAGACTTGTAGCACTACAGATAGGAAGAATATGAAAATCATTCAGCCTAGAATATAACTAGATATGATCCACTGGATCCAATCAGTTAGTGAAGCAATGTGGATGAGGTTGTGGGCTTAACTCATACGTGAAAATTTGGGGTTGCACACTCAAGTGCAGGGTCAGGGGATTGTATGAGATCCCCTTATCTGGCATAGGGACATTAAAGAGCCTTCTAGAGGGGTGGGATAGGGAGGGTGGGAGGGAGGGAGATGCAAGAGGGAAGAGATATGAGGACGTATGTATATATATAACTGATTCACTCTGTTATAAAGCAGAAACTAACACACTATTGTAAAGCAATTATACTCCAATGAAGATGTTAAAAAATAATAATAATAATAATAAGATAATCCTTGACAAAATTAAAAAAAAAAGAGACTTCTAGTAATGCTAGTACTCCATCATTGTGAGAAAACTCATCCTAGACGTTTTGAAATAAACCTCCAGGCCCAAGATGGAGCCGCTCTTGTCCAGGGTGCTACATCAGCAAACTTTCATGTTTCTGTAAATGTTCCATGTGAGCAGAAACACAGCATATCCAGTCAGACAATCTCATATATCAGGCCGGCTCTGGACTCTGGACTCATTTCCTTGTTCCTTGATCTTTCTAAATAAGGTCAGATATACAACCCCAATCAACCATGCCTTCCTTCCACGTTGGAACTTGTAATGCTTTGTAAAACTCACTGTTACCCAAAATACCTTGTGAAGGGTGCTCCATTGTTTGTGAGGCACTGTACTCCCCCAATCCATGGATTGTTTTCCCTTGAATAAAGTCATTACTAAATTGTTTAATTTGTCATTTGACAATGTCTACAGCTACACATATTCTTATCCCACCCAAAGTCTCAAGTCTACGTACAACCTCAACTACCCAACAGGGCAATGTCGAATTACTTGGGAGGAAATAATTTCCTCCTTCATAGGTAAATGTCTGAGGAGATTTAGAGTTAAGTATAGAGGTGGTCAAAAAACCAAACCCTGAGTTATTACTATTTTGAATTAAATTTGGGAATAGTCTATAGCTATCTAGTATTTTAAGTACAGCAATACCTCAGAGATACTGCAGGTTTGGGTCCAGCCACCACAACAAAGTGGATATTGCAGTAAAGCAAGTCACATGAATTTTGGGGTTTCCTGGTGCATATAAAAGTTACGTTTACACTCTGCTGTAGTCTATTAAGTGTGCAATAGCATGATGTCTAAAAAGCAATGTACATACCTTAATTTAAAACTACTTTATTGCTAAAAAAATGCTAACCATCATCTGAGCCTTCAATAAGTGGTAGTAGTAACCACAAAGATCACTGATCCCAGTTCACCATAACAAATATAATAGTAATAAAAACATTTGAAATATTGTGAGAATTACCAAAATGTGACACAGAGACATGAAGGGAACAAATGCTGTTGGAAAATGGTGCTGATAGACTTGCTTGACACATGGTTGCCACAAATCTTCAATTTGTAAAAAACACAGTATCTGCAAAGCACAATAAAGTGAAGCACAATAAAACGAGGGTTTCCTTTACTTAAAACACGGAAGAGAATTTGGTATATTAAAGAGCGAATAGACTAAGAGATTTGTCTTATAATTCCAATTTTTAAATGTATAATGAGTATTTATTATTAGATTTGTGATTTTTAAGATAAAAGAAAATTGTGCTAAATTCATAAACTGTATTAGAAAGTTTAAGATAACTTGACTTTGCCATATTTATATGTTGTTATTTGATTTATAAAGCTTATTATGTAAGATTTGTTTATCACACAGTTGTATTTTGAAAGAAAATTAAATACATTAAATTTACAAATGCAGTTTAAATTTTTCAAGGGAGTTTAATTAGCAAACCAAATATTAATCAAATCCCCCCTTAAAAACTGATAAAATTTGCTAAATTTTATGGATGTAATAGATTTACAAAATGAACCAATTATTAAAGAAAAAATACATTCTTAGTTACAACTTTAGTAAATCATACATTAATTTTAACAATCAAAGTAGCCTCAGAAAAATTTTTTCTACTCATAAATGCCTTGCTCAAGGATATACACTTACTCACATGCACGCACACAAAACTTCATTTAACACCTATCATTACGGAAGAGGGCTTTGAGTCCCAGGAATCTGGGTACTAACCTAATTCCCATATGAAGTAAGGCATTCAAATTACTCTATAGAAAAATAAGCAAAAATGAGAATACTCATTTTATAAAAGAGAAAACATCAATATACTTATGAAAAGAAACTTAACCTTCTCAGTGGTTAAAGAAATGCCAAGTAAAACAAGAATGACTTTGCTATGACCAAGTGTCTTGTTTGCTTTGTTTCTTTTTCTTTTCTTTTGGCTGGGCCACGTGGGATGTGGGATCCTAGTTCCCCCATAGAACCTGTGCCCCCTGCATTGGCATTGGTAGTGTGGAGTCTTAACCACTGGACAGCCAGGGAAGTCCCTGCTTTGTTTCATTTTTAGTGTAAGTGTCCAGGGTTAGCAAGAACTCAGGGACATGGGTACTCATACACTGATTATGGGGGCTAAGGATAATTTCATAGCTCATTAAAAATTTTAAAAACCCACATAACTTATGTATGCCCATTAAACCAGCATTTTTATTCTCAAAATTTTATCCTAAGGTAAAAATGACAACTTAAACATTTAACCACCTTGCAGTGCTGTGGATAATTTCTAAAAATTGGAAAGAATAAAACCAGCCAAGAATAAATAAAATGTGGCGAATTAATACAATAAAAACTATGTGATCTAAATATGACATAAAAGATATTTAGTACTTATATATTAAGAGAAAAAGTATTATAAGAACACTATGACCCATTTTTTTTAGAGAATTTTTTTTTAAATAAATTTATTTATTTATTTATTTACTTATTTTTGGCTGTGTTGGGTCTTCGTTTCTGTGCGAGGGCTTTCTCTAGTTGTGGCAAGTGGGGGCCACTCTTCATCACGGTGCGCGGGCCTCTCACTGCTGCGGCCTCTCTTGTTCTGGAGCACAGGCTCCAGACGCGCAGGCTCAGCGGCCATGGCTCACGGGCCCAGCCGCTCCACGACATGTGGGATCTTCCCAGACCAGGGCTCAAACCCGTGTCCCCTGCATCGGCAGGCGGACTCCCAACCACTGCGCCACCAGGGAAGCCCCGAGAATTTTTTTTAATTAATTTACTTTATTTATTTTATTTTTGGCTGTGTTGAGTCTTTGTTGCTGTGCGCGGGCTTTCTCTAGTTGCCGCGAGCGGGGGCTACTCTTCACTGCAGCGCGCGGGCTTCTCATTGTGATGGTTTCTCTTATTGTGGAGCACGGGCTCTAGGTGCGTAGGCTTCAGTAGTTGTGGCATGCAGGCTCAGTAGTTGTGGCTCGCGGGCTCTAGAGCACAGGCTCTGCAGTTGTGGCACACGGACTTAGTTGCTCCGCGGCATGTGGGATCTTCCCAGAGCAGGCTCGAACCCTTGTTCCCTGCATTGACAGGCGGATTCTTAACCTCTGGACCACCGGGGAAGTCCTTATGACCCATTTTTAAAGCATATACATGATAAAGAAAACTCTGCATGTATAGCCAGAAAAATATTAATAGTGGTTATCTCCTAGTGGTAGAATTATGCTATTATTTCCTCACTTTTGTTATTCATGTGCTCTAGTCTTTTACAATGCGCATATATTGCTTATATAATAAGGAAAAACAATAAAAGGGTGCATGCATGTATGTATGTGTTTGGCTTGTTTGGTCACTTGTTTTAAGGTATGAACAAACCTTAAGGTAAATGAGAAAAGCAGATGAGACCTCAGGATCTGTAGCACAGGTAAGGTTTACTGAATGTATAATCAAGCACTCCCTTTGATATCCACTTAAGAACAACATAAACAACATTGCTATAAGGGGAAAATATGCCTGACAAAGCACCTTTCCTTCAGAAAGCAAGAAACTGTGCAACATTCATCTCACAAACATTATCGAACACTTTCTTTTTTTTTTTTTTTTTTTGCGGTACGCGGGCCTCTCACTGCTGTGGCCTCTCCCGTTGCGGAGCACAGGCTCCGGACGCACAGGCTCCGCGGCCATGGCTCACGGGCCCAGCCGCTCCGCGGCACGTGGGATCCTCCCGGACCGGGGCACGAACCCGTGTCGCCTGCATCGGAAGACGGACTCTCAACCACTGCGCCACCAGGGAAGCCCTCGAACACTTTCTATGAGGGCATGGTGCTATGGATGGGGAACAGAAATGAGAACAGTGTCCCTGCCCTCAAGGAGCACAGAGTCTGTGGAGGAATGTCATCAGGCACAATGACAATAAAGGCTGATAAGCACTCAGGCTGTGGGAGTTGAGAGGACAGTCACTTCTCATGGGAGTGATTCAGGCGGAAAAGGCTTCCTGGAGGAGATTATGCTTAAAGGGAGCTTCAACTGACTAATGGGAATTGCTTGGGTGGAAAAGACAGGGAGAACACTCCAGGGCACGCTTTCCCCTTCTAGAAATATTGTCTAGGATAGTTTTCAATGTCTAGAGTAGAGACTGAAAGGTGAGGTTGATTTTAACCTGAGTTGCAGATCTCTCGTATGAAAACAGGACTCTCTAGTCTCCCCAGGGTCCCATCTCCAACATTTCTTAAAATGAATGAACAATACAGGGGCAACAAAGATCATTTCATGATTGTGGATTTGCAAACCATTTTGGTTTAACTGGATTGAGAGGAGTGCAGTGGTTAGACAATGTGTGTATGTAATAACAGAGTAGATAAGATTACTTGGATTTTGAAAGGCTACACCAAATGTTAATTTAAAAAAAATCATGGGATCATAACTTTGATGGGGAATTGGCCTAGAGAAGAGAAGTAGAGATAGGATATACGTAGTGGAGGACACATGGAATCAGTAATAGGACTGATTGTGTTTAAAACTGCCATTTATTCCAAGCTTATCATGATACCCTGCTCTGAGGAAAACTCTTTGCTAGCATTATCTCTCTTAATCCTCAAAATGACTCTGAGAGGCAAGTTATAATTATCCTCATCTTACCACTACACACAGTACCATCTTGGAAATGACAATCTGAGAAGAGCAGGTGTCAAGAGCCCTCGTGAAATGGCACAAGTGGCCACTTAGTTGCAGCAAGAGCAGTGGAGTCTTCCAATGTGGAGGGACCAGACTTCTCAGGCTGAGAGGGCAGTGACCTCCCACCACCCTTGTATTTGTCCCTGATCAAAGTGCAGAACAACATCCAGAGACAAAGGTTGGATGACTTGCTTGAGGCAAATTTGGCTCACATCAGGGTTATTGGCTGTGTGACCTCGGACAAGTTATATAACCTCTCTGAGCCTGTTTCCTCTTCTACAAAATGGGAGAAATAACACTTCATAAGCTTAAATGTGATAATATATGTAAATATGGATGTAAATACTTAGTTAGCCTAGGACTTAGTGTTCAATAAGTGTTGGCTGCTGGTATTATTTTATTTTTTCTTCTATATTACTGAAGGTTTTCAAATCTAGGACAGTGGGAAGCTTCTAGTTTGAAAGCTAGTGACCTGACATTAACTTTAAGGTATGCTTCTCTTCCATTGGCAGGTTAGAATGGTTCTGTGGTAAACATTTCCCTTGTACCTTTGTCACTTATGAACAGCTCAGTCATTCACTTAATTTTCTCCAAATAATATGAAAACCAACCTGACATCCCCTGCTCCCCTCCCCTCCACTCTAAGCTATGGATGTCTTACACCCTTCTCTTGGGCCACCCATCCCCTGCTCCCTGGATCGTATAAGAACCCTGGACTTATGCTGAATGAAAAGCTTGTCTACTATTTTTCACCCCCAGCAGAAGTGTTGAAAGGGAAGTCACTTATTCTAAAACTGGAAATTGGAAACCTGAAATGTTGGGATGACTCTTCAAGGGTACTTAAGACCTTCATATTCAGCCAAGTTTTCCTCTTTTTTTTTTTTCAGCTAAGTCTTCTGAATCAGATTTGCTGTGGGAATTATTAGGACTTGCATTATACTGGAGTTAGTGACCACCAGTGCATTTGGTTTGAACTTGCATATAGCATCTGGACCCCTGTAGTGGACCCTAGAGTGGGTCTACCTCACTTACTGCAGGTGTTTACCTAGTCCTAGTTAGAAGCAGGGGTACTTCAAGGAAAGGTATTGAGAGAGAGGAATGTAATGTAACTTGGCAGAGTAGCAAGTGTGGGGATATAAAACAATCAATGTGTGCCCCTTACTGTCTCTCCCTATAAACAGATGGATTTGATTCAATCAATAAAACTTATAAATATGTACAATCTATAGGCACATAATGAAAGCCTTCTTCAACCACATGTAGGAAGGAGACCTATGAGAGAAGTGCAGGGTAAGCCTGAGAGAGCTGGTAGGGTAGAGTGCAAGCCTTCTAGTCTTATTCCTAAACCCTACGGTGGCACTGTAGGTAGACTCTTTCTCACTTTAGTACAGACCTCAGCTTGCTTTCCATGTCACTGTCCAGTCTGGATTATTTGTATTTAGCTTTGCAAAATAACTTGATTTACTTCTTACTAGAGGTGGAAGGCAACTGGGGACTGACCTACCCCTTTCTTTTTACTAATTAAAAAAAAACAACAAAAAGATTAAGAAACTTGCCCAGCATCTCCCAGTTACTCAATGGTAGACCAGGACTAGAATTTCAGGGTGATCTAGTCCAACCCCCATCAGGGGTATGCATCTCTTCTAGAGATGCCCACTCAACTGGTTTTACATATCATACTCAGAAGCTGTCAGGAAATTTGGGATTCTGTTTCTCAATCATTAAGTCAAGGATTGTTTTTATTGTTGCATCATTATCTTTCTAAATCCATCTGGCTCAGATGGATTAAAATTAGCCAACATTCCGGGAAGATCACATACCAAATTACATAGGTGGAGTAAGGCAAGGAGACAAAATAAAGGAGGTGATCTAGAAGGAAGTTTAATGGGTGGGAGGCCGAGTTAAAACTCAGCCTTGATTTGAAAACTTGTGAATAATACACAGTGTAAACTAGCTGCCTGCCTAACTGACTCTTTCCTTAGTCAGTTCAGACATTACTTCTTCCAAGAAGCTTCCTCTGATCCCCCAAGTCTACACTAAGTGCTCCTGTCTTGTAAGTTTCTATTAACAGCCTGTACCTCTCCTGCCATTATTTCCATAACACTTTATTATAAGTGCTTATTTATTTGTGTCTACTCCTTGGTACTGTAAGTTCCTCTAGGGTGGAAACCATAGGTGGCATGTTCACCACCGTATCCCCAGCCCCTAGCACAGTGCCAGCCTCCATAGTAGTGTTTTAACACAAATCAACTGAACCAGTGAATAAGGTGTGGCCCTGGATTTTGGCACTCGGAGAATGTCTGCAGCAGCCCCATCCAGGCCTACATTAGGGCACCCCAGATATAGTTTACTGGTCTCACTGAGGCCAGAGTTGGATTGCTCTAGAAAGCAAATTGCTGGTATGTCTATGTTCACATACAGGGGTGTGCATGTGTGTGTGTCTTTGTGTGTGTGTGTGTGTGTGTGTAGATGGGAGAATGGGGAAGACTAACTTATTAGGGAGAGCGGCTATCACAGTGTAAGACCTTAGGAAACTAATTCTCTGGGGATTAAACCAGCCAACTTTGAGGAACTTGTCCCTCAAGGATCAACAGCCCTGTTTGGGGCTCAGAATCAGCTGTTCTTGGACCCAAAATCAAAAATACTTGCTTGAATGCTGGTGAAAGAGGGCCTACAGTTTTCAAAGAACTTCTATCTTCTGATTTCCAGAGAAATATGGTCCCAGGCATCCTCAAGGATGCTGTTTACCCTTTTGGGAAAGAAATGACTGTTCTAAAGTTGCCAGGTTTTATGATAGAAACTTCACCTCCAAAGTAGTAGGGGGACTCTAACCATGGAGTGAAGAGGTTGGCAAATCCTCTTCTCCAAAAAAAGTATAAAATTGGACAAAACTGTCAAAAATAATGGTTTAAGATCTCTGGAAATCAACCAAAAGTAAACAACAAATTGAGAATCATTTATTCATGAAAAACTGCTAGTTCCTCCCGTGAGATCAGCAGGAATCTATGATCTTGCTTGAGGCTGCTCCTGCATCCTCACTCAGCAGAGCTGGCCAGAATATCAGCAGCTTTGCTGCCACAGGGGGGCGGGCACAATTTCAGGCAGAAGGCAAAAACACACCACAACGTTATCAGTAAAAGTAGCAAACTTGGTAGGACATGGACAGGGAAAACCCAGAGCTCTTCTAGCCTGCGTTTGTGGCCCTGGTTGGGGCAAGCAACAGACCAGTCAGAAATTTAGCAGTGAGATGGGACTTCCCTGGTGGTCCAGTGGTTGAGACCTCACCTTCCAATGCAGGGGGTGGGGGTTCAATCCCTGGCGGGGGAACTGAGATCCCACATGTCTTGGGGCCAAAAAACCAAAACATAAAACAGAAGCAATATTGTAACAAATTCAAGAAAGACTTTAAAAATGGGAAGAAAAAAAAGAAAAGAAATTTAGCAGTGAGAGCCTGGAAATGAAAGAGCCATCAAAGGGCTCGAATAAGCTCTTCACACAGAGCCAGCTGACTGGAAAACTATGCACATGCATGGGGACACCTAGCAGAGCCAAGCTAAAAGCTAAAGCCAATGCTGATTTGAGGACTGGCTGAACCCTGAATGTCCTTCCAGGCTGTGACAACTAAAAATGTCTCCAGACATTTCCAAATGTCCTCTGGTGGGAGTGGGGAAGCAATACTGCTACCAGTTGAAAACTACTGCTCTAGAGCAACCTTTCAGAAAATAACAATTTCAAAAATTTTTTAGAAATCAGGAGAGAAATTTAAATGGTACGCTAAAAAATTTTTAACACAAAAGATGGCAGGAAATGAGGAACAGGAAAAAAAATGACATAAGACCTAAAGAAAATAAAAGAAAAATGTTTGATACAAATCCAATGACACTGATAATTATATTACTGTAAATGGACTAAATTTTCCAATCAAAGGTAGAAATTGTGAGACTGGATACAAAAGCAAGACCCAATTATATGCAGTCTATAAGAGACCTACTTTAGATCCAAAGACACAAACAGAATGAAAGTAAAAAGATCAAAAAGGTATACCATGCAAATAGTAATTGTTAGAGAGCTTGAATGGCTATATTAATCAACGTTGAGAATAGAAATATTACTAGAGACAAATAGAGACATTTTACAACATCATTACATCTGAAAAGTATGAAGTTTATAATGTATATGCACCTAACAACAGAACCCCAAAACAACATGAAGCAAAATGAATAGAATTGAAAGGGAAAATAGACAACTCAACAATTATAGTTGAAGATTCCAATGTTTTTCTCGTATTTTTTTTTTTTTTGGCGGTACGCGGGCCTCTCACTCTTGTGGCCTCTCCCGTTGCGGAGCACAGGCTCCGGACACGCAGGCTCAGCAGCCATGGCTCACGGGCCCAGCCGCTCCGCGGCATGTGGTATCTTCCCTGACCTGGGCACGAACCTGTGTCCTCTGCATCGGCAGGCGGACTCTCAACCACTGCGCCACCAGGGAAGCCCTATTTCTGTTTTTTAAGTAAGTTCATTTGTATCTTTTTTTGAGATTTCATATATAAATGATATCATATGATATCAGCAGCCATGGCTGCTGAGCCTGCGCGTCCGGAGCCTGTGCTCTGCCACCGGAGAGGCCACAAGAGTGAGAGGCCCGCGTACCGCAAAAAACAAAACAAAACAAAACAAAAACAGAAATAGACTCACAGACATAGAAAACAAATTTATGGTTACCAAAGGGAAAAGGGGAGGAGGGATAAATTAGGAGTTTAGGATTAACAGATATACACTACTGTATATAAAATAGAAACAACAGGACCTACTGTATAGCACAGAGAACTATATACAGTATCTTGTAATAACCTATAAAGGAAAAGAATCTGAAAAATTATACATATGTGTGTATATATATATACACACATATATATCTATATAGATATCTATCTGAATCACTTTGCTATACACCTGAAACTAACACAACATTGTAAATCAACTATACTTCAATTTAAAAGAATTTGAAAGCCCCCTCCCCTGCAAATGTTAGGAAATTAAACAAATCATGTCTAAATAGTCCTTGGTTAAAAGAAAAAGATCACATGGGAAATTAGAAAATATTTTGAACCAAATGAAAATGAAAACAAAATTTATGAGATGCAGCTAAAGCTGTGCTAAATAAATATAAATGGGCTCAATATCATTAATCATCAGGGAAATGCATATTAAAACTGTAATGGGATATCCCTGGTATGGCTATAATCCAAAAGGCTGACAATGCTAAGTGCTGGTGAGGGATGGAGGAAATGGAGCTCTCACATGTTGCTGGTGGGAATGTAAAATGGTACAGTCTTTGGAAAACAGTTTGACAGTTTCTTAAAATGTTAAACATACCATATGATCCAGCAGTTCCATTCCCAGATATCTACTCAAGAAAAATGAAAACATATGTTCATATAAAGGCTAGTTGAATTTCACAGTCACATTATTTATATTAGCCAAAAACTGGAAGCAGTTCAAATGTCCATCACTGGTAAATGGATTAAAAAAATGTGGTATGCCCATATTATAGAATACAATCCAGCAATAAGAAAGAAGGAACTATTGAGATAAGCAGCAACATGGATAAGCCCCCAAACATTATTCTAAATAAAGGAAGCCAACACAAAATACTACATATTGTATGATTCTATTTATATAAAATTTCTAAAAAAGGTAAATCTATAGAAACAGAAAGCAGATCAGTGGTTGCCTAGAGGAACCTGGAGTGGAAGTAGGAATTGACTTCAAACAGGCACCAGAGAACAGTTTGGATGAAGAAAATTTTTTATTACTGGACTGTATGATAGTTGCACAAACTGTATAAATTTAGTAAACAATTCTCAAACTGTACACTTAACATCAAATTCAATAAGTGAATTTGAGGTATGTAAATTATACCACAACAAAACTTTTAAAAAAAAAAGGTAAGCCTCTCTAACTGCAAAGGAACCAAAGACCAAAACTGATTGATCATAAGGAATGTCTCTGTACTCTTCTCAAATCTCTGCTGTTAAGAGAGGCCCAGGTATGTTAGGAAAGGAGAATTCCTAGAGTCTGAAAGTCCAATCCAGAGAAATCTCAAATTCCAACCATTTGATCCATAGATTTAGAAATGCAATTATTAAAACTTTCTATCACCAAAGACTATAAAGGAAGAAGCTGTTGCTAAAGATGCCACAGAAGAATTGACTTATTAAGTGTGGCAGAGACTGCCAGCTGTCCCACAATATATATTCTCCCCTTCATCCATAATAGTGGAATTTTTAGGTGAATGCGTGGCTGCTCAGAATGAGGACTGCAGTTTCAATCTGTCTTGCAGCTAGGTGTGACAATGTGACTAAGTTCTGGCCAGTAGATGTGAGCACAAGCCAGATGTGTTATGCCCTTAAAGGGCAGACGCTTGTCCTTCCTTTCCCCATTCCTGCTGCCTGGAGCCACCTTGGACTGTAGGATGGCAGAGCAAAAAGACAAAGGAGTCTGAGCCCCTGACAAATTAATAGAGAGGAGATACTATATCATTCCAGGTTTTTCCATGAGGAAGAAAGAAACATCTGTCTTGTGTAATCCACAGTTAATTTTGGTGTCTGTGACATGCAGCTGAAACCACATCCTATAATAAGAATATGATCTCTTGTATACAATCCAGAGGCTATAGAGTCTGGGCAGTTATTTCCAAATGTATCCATTAACCATTCAGAAAGGAACGAAGGATGGGAGGGACAGAGGAAGGAAGGAAGGAAAGGTGAGGGAAGGGTGAAGGGAGGAAGGGAAAGAGAGACAGAGGCAGAGGCAGACATTTCTATCCAGCCCTGATATGGAGCGTTTTCCTGCTGAGTAAACAAGGAGATCAGTACATACCTAGGGAGAATGGTTGTGATTCTTAAACCTCTCTTTCTTCATGTAACGGAGAACAAAAGCCAAATGAGAAATGCCAGGAACCACTGAAGCCATCCTGTCATGGAAAGGGAGGCTCTTCCAGGCTTCTGGTTCCAGATCTGAGCCCAGAGCTCATGAAAAGCTCCCATGATGAGGCTGTGGACTAAAAGAGAACAGGACACTGGAGAGTCAAAAGACGACCCGATGAGGCTGCCTGGGCAGGAGAAGAGGAAGAAATTTTCTTCAAGATAAAATTGCAAAAGGCAGGAAATTATTTCGAAATTATTATGCCCCAAACTATGCCCCTGCTGGAGGAGGAAGGGCATAAACATAGATGGGAGACAGACATTGTGGTGAGCGGCCTCTGGGATTCAGACAAATTCTTGCCTTGTGAAAACACAGTGAAAGAGTGAAGGAGGGTTCGGAAACTGGAAGAGAAGGAACCAGCCTCTTCCACAGGCTTGCAAGAGGGGGCATCTGCAGGAACCAAACAGGCAGAAAAACACTTTTCCCCAGGAACAAGGATCTGGCAGAATACATCAAAATTCTAAGACCTCAAACTAAGCCACCAAAAAGTGTAATAAATTGAAGATGAAGAAAAAACTGATCAAATATGCCCTTTCTAAATGCTGTCACTAGCAAACTAAGAAATCTCTATTCTTGCTTGAGCAGATGGCTGGAAGGATATGCAACTGCTACAAGAGTAGATTCTGTAGAAAACAATCACTGCCTCCAAGAATTTGAAGAGTGTCAGACTTGGAGAGGCCCACAACCCTGATTAACTTGAAATGCTGCCTTTTTCATCTATTAAAAAATATACACATACATATTAATTGTAGAAATGATACCTAGGAATAAATTTAACCAAGGAAGTGAAAGAACTGTACTCTGAAAACTAAAAGACATTGAGGCAAGAAATAGAAGATGACACAAATAAATGGAAAGATACACCATGCTCATGGATTGGAAGAATCAGTATTGTTAAAAAAACAAAAACAAAAAAACAAGGCAATCTACAGATTCAATATCATCCCTATCAAAACACCAAAGGTGTTTTCACAGAACTGGAACAAATAATCCTAAAATTTGTACGGAACCACAAAATATCCTGAACAACCAAAGTAATCAAGAAAGAAGAACAAAGCTGGAGACATCACACTTCCTGATTTCAAACTATAATACAAAGTTACAGTAATCGAAAGAGTATGGTACTGGCATAAAAACAGGCACATAGATCAATGGAACAGAATGGAGAGCCCAGAAATAAATCCATGCTCATATAGTCAATTAATCTACAACAAAGGAGACAAAAATATACAATGGGGAAAAGACAGTCTCTTCAATAAGTGGTGTTGGGAAAATTGGACAGCCACATGTAAAAGAGTGAAACTAGACTACTTTCTTACATCATATGCAAAAATAAACTCAAAATGGATTAAATGGAAGATGCCATCATCTTAGAGATCCCACCCAACACCAGCTCCCATTGATTAATCAGGGGAAGGGCCTCTGACTCAAGCTAGGCTTATGATAGAGCCCTCGATCCCTGATTACAATTAACTGATTCAGGGATTGTCATCTGATCCAAGTACTTTTTTTAAAACTTGGCTCCATGATGATGAAGCTATGAGATGTGAGGTTCGGAAATGTCAAAGGCCATGTGTCGCTGTGAAGAGGAAACCAGTCTCAGAGAGAAGCTAAGGTGTGGACAGGAGCCAACACCTGCACTTATACACTCTTTCCTACTGAAAGTTTCCAGCCCCTCTTTCCTACTCTAAGATACCAACTCAGCAACCCACTCCTCTCTCTCCTTCCTTTCACCCTCTTATCGTATCATTGCCATCAGTACACAAACATGATGCTATTTCTCCCATCTTCAAAATGAATGGAGTCTCTTGACTCTGTTTCCCTTCCAGCGACTGCCCCATTTCTCTGTTTCTTATTAGAGCAAAACTCCTTGGAGGAGCTCCCTGTACTCATGGTCTCCAATTCTCCTCCTACCCTTCACAGAAATGACTTTCTGAGATAGATAACCAAGAGGGAGCAAGCCATGGAATGTAGATCGCCTGATGATGAGAAGAGCCAAAATATGGGACCTGGTCTGGGCAGGACCCACCCTGGGAAGAGTGGGGGGTGTTCCACGAGGCTTTGCATGAGACCACCAAGGTTGTGGGGATGGACATAAAGAAGGCAGAAAAGGCAAGTGGAAGTGAGGAATTGAGCCGGGACTAACCTCATAATCGGCGGTGGTGCCAATGGGTCATTTGGGGAGAATTTGTCCTCCCATATAGCATATAATTACGTAGTATTTACTATGGACTATGCACTATTCTATGTGCTGTACACATATTTTTTTTGCATGTCTTTTTTTTTGAATTTTTGAATTTTATTTTATTTTTTTATACAGCAGGTTCTTATTAGTTATCTATTTTATACATATTAGTGTATATATGTCAATCCCAATCTCCCAATTCATCCCACATATTACACATATTAGCACATTTAATCGTTGCTACAACCCTATGCAATAGATACTATTATTATCCCCATTTTTGCATATGAGGAAAATGAGGCACAGAGAGATTAAGTAATTTGCCCAAGGTCATACAGCTAGTAAGAGGCAGATGAGGATTTGAACCCAGGAACTCTGATTCCACATCTATGATTTTTAACCACTATTTGAAGGGAAATAAAAGGCTTGCCGTGCAAAAAGCAGCTAGTGTTCAGGTACCCGAATCCACCCAAATCGCCTCTCTCAGGTCGCTCCTATAAAGAGTCTGGAGCCAGAACCACTGGGGTGTCCATGACTATGCAGTCATCACAAAAAATCTGTCTCCCTGGAATCTATAGGTGGTTCATATAAGCTCAGGTCAAGTTGCTTCTTTCTTTTGAAATGTTTTCCACCTCATTCCCTTCCTCTCTGTCTTTTGGAAACTTATTCCCTCTCCTTGCTTTCCCAGGTATTTACTCCTGTAGCCCGTTGTCAACAGTTTCCTTCCTCTTCTAGTTCTCGATAGGAATCTGCTGGTTGCTGCCAGCAGACAGAAGTCCAAAGTCCAAGAAATTAGGGGGATTCAGGATGAACAAGGGAAATTTGGGAGAGAGTAGGAAAAGAACCCCCTCTCTCCATAAACTGCTAAGTCTCCCCAGTTGCACAGAAGACAGGGCACTGATTCTCTAGCTTGGCCTGTGACTTCCCAGCTCCATCATCTGGCTCCATCTCACCTTTACAAAGTTTTTTACATACGTTACCTCATGTGTGCTTTACCAGAACCCCTTGAGGGGAGATATTATTATTCCCACTTTACTGGGAAAGACATTGAATCACTGAGGGGTTAGATGACTTCCGTAAGGTCACTCAGAGTGGAGAATTTTATCGCAGGTATCCAGACTTCAACTCCCATGTCTCACTGCACCAGCATGTGCAGGAACTACCAGCGAAGACCTCTGCTATGGGTCTTGCTTTTCCACATTAAAAGTATTCAAATCATCTGGGGTGAAATCAAAGTTCTTTAAACAGGACATGGCGTAATGTATATATAAGAACTTTGTGAAGTGCTATGCAAACATTATTTGTTATTAAATAGTTTGTACTTATATGCAGCATGTTTATATACCTACAGCTACATGCCATGGAGTGTGACTAAGTAGAATCAGCTGCTGTCTTGGATCGAGGTGATTGTTCTTTTCTGTCAAAGTAAATAACTAAGAGCTCATTTGATAACTTGATAGTATCTCTCCCTTATTTAATAGACTGGTGTCATCTCATGGGGCCACTACTTGGAATAAGAGGACATCCAGATTAAGAGAAATATACCTAAGTCATACCTCTGTCCCCCACACACTCCTGTACTCAGTGGGTAGCTACAGCAATGTTGTCTTGGTGACATCCAGGATGTCCCCAGCCTGTCTGATGTTTGGTTCCTCAGCTGCTGGACGCCCTTCCCCATCAGACACGCAGCCAGCACCCTCAAGCCTCACAGGTCCAGCTGCCTGGCCAGCAGGTTCCCAAAGCCTGAGTCACATGTCACAATTAAGTCATAGTTGTCTTGGAGGTGGCTCACCCCTCACTTGTCTTCCCAGATAAAAGTGCAGAAGATGGAAGAACCCCCTGGGGGAGTTTTCCTCCTCCTTCAGTAGAAGGAGAAATTCAGATCTCTCCTTTCCTGGCAACCTTGGAAGAGTTGGCATTTCTCTCCTTACCTACAAAACCCTCTGAAATGTCTCCTAAGTGGAGTCTCAATTCTGCCTTTGAAAATTGTTTACTTGCAGTTCATATTCATTTCCTGGTTGAAACCTGTCCCTGACTATTAAATAAACACACACAATTTTAAAAAATCCTCACTCCTCCTGTTCCTCTGTCAGAAATTCCAAAAGGAACATTTTGTTATTGTTTCAAGTTTGGCATTAAATTCTCTGTATCTTTTTGTTCTGGTCCAGATGCAGTATTTACACTGCTGTTGCTCAAGAATATCTCAAATAGTCTGGCCAGGCAAGAGTTCAGTGACCAGCAAGCCCCAGTTACTCTGGATGGTGCTCTGTCCTCCCATCTCCCATCACTTCTGAGTTGAGGTTGATAGGAGATCAGACAGCTGAGGCTCAGGGGAAAGGCAGGCATGCCCCATAGGAGGAAAGGAGGCCATGGAGGACAGAGGCTCCCCTCCTTTCATGGGGAGAGCTGGAAGAGAGGCCCATGCACTTCTGGCTAGAAGAGGTTCAGAAGGTTCATGGAAACAGAAGCAAGCCACATCACAGCTGCTGGCCGGAAAACCCTGCTACAAATGTGTGTGTACAGAGATGCTCCCCAGGGTGAAATTAAGCACATGCTCAAAGAATAGGATTCAGAAATAGAAGGACCTGCTCTGCCAATTACTTTTAAGGTATGTAATTACCCTCTCTGAGTCTCAGTTTCTTCCTCATTAAAACCGAAAAATAATATCCTTCTTTCAAAGTTGTTGTGAATATTAAAGTGCTTAGAAAAGTGCCTGGTATGCAGTAACCACTATGTGTTTGCTATTGTAGTGTGTGGTGAACCGCAGGGACTGGAATCCTCTCTGCCATTTATTAGCTATGTAATCTTTTTTAAAATTAATTAATTAAGTTTTGGTTGCGTTGGGTCTTCGTTGCTGTGCGCAGGTTTTCTTTTTAGTTGCAGCAAGCAGGGGTGGCTAGTGGGGGCTACTCTTCGTTGCGGTGCACGGGCTTCTCATTACGGTGGCTTCTCTTGTTGCAGAGCACAGGCTCTAGGTGCACGGGCTTCAGTAGTTGTGGCACGCAGGCTCAGTAGTTGTGGCTCATGGGCTCTAGAACGCAGTCTCAGTAGTTGTGGTGCACGGGCTTAGGTGCCCTGCGGCATGTGGGATCTTCCCGGACCAGGGCTCGAACCCGTGTCCCCTGCATTGGCAGGCAGATTCTTAACCACTGTGCCACCAGGGAAACCCCATTAGCTATATAATCTTGTACAAATCACTTAACTTTCTGAGTCTTGGTTTCCTCCTTTATAAAATAGGGATAAAACCACAGGGCTTGTTGCAGGGATTAAATAAAAATTAAATGGATAATATATGGAAAACACAGTGCTTGGAACAGAGTAAATGTCCAATAAATGCTAATTATTATTATTTCTATGATTTTGTTGTTACATTTCTCTCATCATCTCTAGTCTTGCTCCTCTTGTACCCCTCCAGTCCAGTTCATTCCAACTCATTCCTCAATGGCAGCAAAATTATCTTCTTTAAAAGTAAGTAGCCTCTGGGCTTCCCTGGTGGCGCAGTGGTTGCGCGTCCACCTGCCAATGCAGGGGAACCGGGTTCGCGCCCCGGTCTGGGAGGATCCCACATGCCGCGGAGCGGCTGGGCCCGTGAGCCATGGCCGCTGAGCCTGCGCGTCTGGAGCCTGTGCTCCGCAACGGGAGAGGCCCGCGTACCGCAAAAAAAAAAAAAAAAAAAAAAAAAAGTAAGTAGCCTCAGAATGAATCTATAGTGACAGCAAGCATGTCAGTGGTTATCTGGAGCCAGGGCAGAGGAGAGGGAGGATGAAAGGGCACCAGGGAAATCTCTAGGATGAGAGAAATGTTCTATATATTGACTAATGGTGGATGCACAGGTATATTTATATGTCAAAACTCTTCAAACTTTACAATTTAAAGGATGCATTTTGTTATATATAAATTTTGTCTCAATAACAATGGTTGTTTCAAAAGGCAAGCAGCCTCCCTGGTCTTCTATTAATTACATTACTACATTTTCTCTTTTCCATGACATTTATCAGTATATAAAATTATTTCATTAATTTCTTTATATGTCTATTCCCCAACTCCTCCCCCCATCAGAATAGAAACTCTTTGAGGGCAAGGGCTCTGTCTGTCTTGTCCACCACTATAACTCTGGCATTTAGAACTATGCCCAGAACACAGTACGAGCACAATAAATTCTTCTTGAATTTATTCAGACTAACTGATTAAAATTATACACTGATTTCATCCATTCTCATCATCCTCACTCCACTACTTTAACCCAGGGTAACAATAATTTCTTGCTTGGATCATGCAATGGTCTCCCTGGAGGGTGTCCTTGCTTATACCACTGCCCCCTCATTTCAGTCTCCAAAGAGCCCTTACAGTGATCTTTAAAAAATTTAAATCGGATCACATTACTCCTCTGCTTTTAAAAAAAATGTGGAAATAATTTGATTAAGTGGCTGAATAAGTGAATAAGAAAAGGAAAGTCAATTTAAAACTCTAGGAAAATACAAAAGCTATATAAGAAAAGTTGTGATCCTAATATGAAATAAACTAAAATGTAAAATTGGAGCACTTGTAAATTTCAGTCCACAAATTCAAAACTACCTCAACTATTAATGATGGGGTGGGGAAATAGCCCTCAGAGCAAAAAACTAAGTCTTCTATCTGCATAGGTTACCTCTTAAATGTCTGTTGTGCCAGGACTTTCCTGGTGGCGCAGTGGTTAAGAATCCGCCTGCCAATGCAGGGACACTGGTTCAAGCCCTGGTCTGGGAAGATCCCATATGCCACGGAGCAACTAAGCCCGTGTGCTACAACTACTGAGCCCGTGAGCCACAACTACTGAAGCCCGTGCACCTAGAGCCTGTGCTCCACAACAAGAGAAGCCACCACAATGGGAAGACCGTGCACCCCAACGAAGAGTAGCCCCCACTTGCTGCAACTAGAGAAAGCCTGCACATGGCAACGAAGACCCAACAATGAAGACCCAACACAGCCAAAAATAAGTAAATAAATAAATTTATATTTAAAAAAAAGAAACCAAGGATCAATGAAAATGTGTAAATTAATATCTCAAAATATTACCTAGATATAGGTAGTATGGCTACGCCCCCTAGTAAATTTTTGTGTCTTCAACAAAGAAAATTTATTTTTCCCTAGATTTAACCTTCTCAATAGCATGGAGTCTGAGGTTTGAATTTTCCAGGGCAATAGGCACTGTGACTGTCTCCCCAACATTCCCATTCTGTCTCGTGATTAATCTAAACAATTCGTGGCAATTTACCCCCTTCTCAGTGACTGGTCCACAGATGGACAAACCTAAGCCATCCAGGTCTCATTTGGGTCAATGTGATTTTTTTTTAATATAAATTTATTTATTTTTAGCTGCGTTGGGTCTTCATCATTGGGTCTTCGTTGCCATGTGCAGGCTTTCTCTAGTTGTGGCGAGTGAGGGCTACTCTTTTTTTTGTGGTACGCGGGCCTCTCACTGCTGTGTCCTCTCCCATTGCGGAGCATAGGCTCCGGACGTGCAGGCTCAGCGGCCATGGCTCATGGGCCTAGCCGCTCCGCGGCATGTGGGATCTTCCCGGACCAGGGCACGAACCCGTGTCCCCTGCATCGGCAGGCAGACTCTCAACCACTGCGCCACCAGGGAAGCCCAGGGGCTACTCTTCGTTGCGGTACATGGGCTTCCCATTGCGGTGGCTTCTCTTGTTGCGGAGCACAGGCTCTAGGCGTGTGGGCTCAGTAGTTGTGGCACGAGGGCTCAGTAGTTGTGGCTCACAGGCTCTAGAGCACAGGCTCTGTAGTTGTGGTGCACGGGCTTAGTTGCTCCGTGGCATGTGAGCATTAGTTACTCCTATGGAACTATCAGCAGTTTCCAAGTGCCCAGATGCATCAGAATCATCTGGGTCCTTTTTACAAATACAGATTTCTGGGCCCCACCCAAGCCTAATGAATCAGATTTTCAAATACCAAGGCCCAGGAATCTGTATTTTAATTAACCAGGTGATTATGATATACAGCCAAGTTGGGGAACTACTGAATTAGATAACCTCTAGTGTTCCTCATAGCTCCAAAAATTTGATTTTCTGATTTCTGTTTCTTCTATCACTATCCTGTCTCTGCTACTAGATATTGTGCTAAATTACAAAAACAAAACCACAAAATAAAGAGTGAAAAACCAAGACCATGATTTAATCATATTTGTATGCTTCCAGCACCTACACAGTGCCTCGTCTATAGTAGGCACTCAGTAAATATTTGAAGAATTAATCAATGGTGATTAAACCAATGAATGTTACTTCGTGTGAGTCCCAATCACCTATGGATACAGAAATCCATAAAAGAGAGAGAAAATACTATGATATAATCTTGCACTCCCTGTTTGTCCTACTACATACTTCAAATAATGGTTTATGTGAATAAGGTTAATGCATATTTAGAGACACAAGAGGAAAGTGGTTGAGTTCTCCTGTGGGCTACATTATCCCACAAAATTTCCCAGTGGTGGTGATAACTGAGGGAGGCTCATGATTCACCAGGAACTAGTTTTCCTCTCCTTGACTCCTCCAGGTCAAGAAAAAGCCATATCCTGATTGAGTGACAGATGTTCTTGGGGCCAGGCTGCAGGTCTTTGAACCTGTAAAGGCTACCTCAGGTTTCTGTGAGGCCCCAGTGAGTGGGAAGAGGCATTCACCTTCTGTTAGAAGTTATCCATAAATTCACCAGCAGCAGGTAGGGTGTCAGCCAAGCAAGGTGTCCCCAGAACATCTGATACCCCCCCATGTGACCCTACAGTGCCTTTTCCCACCCCCGTCCTCCACACTCCACTGACCACCCCTTGGAGTTCCCCAGCTCAGACACTGTCTGCTGGCCTTGGAAGGTACCGCCTCAGGATGAAATCTGTCACAGGGGTGGGAAACTTAGCCAAGGGGAGGTAGAGGAGTTTGACATCCAGGCCAGGGCTGTAGCGGATGCGGGGGTTACGGGAAACAATAGCATGCTGCATGCTGTTGGTGATTTCGCTGATCCTTGGCTCTGCCAGCTGCATCGTGTTCTTTAACTTGTCAGTATCTGTTTGAGGGTACAAGGAGGGGGGGAATCAAAGGCCCTATTATTCTTCATTAAAGATTGTTTCTTCTGAATTCCATCCAAGCTCCTTTTTCACCAGACCATTGATCTAACATTTCAGGCAGATCTCACAAGCTCCAGGTTGCCCCTTAAACAAACACCCTATAAATATTCTTATTTCTCTTCCCGAATTCAATAGTTGTGAATTGAATTCCTACTATTGCATTAGACTAGCAATGAGAAGAACTGTGCCCAGTTCTGCCACTTATTAGTTGTGTGACTTTGAGCTTAAGCTATCATCATCTGTAAAATGGGGATAATAATACCTGCCCTAGAGAATAATTAAGATGAATAATAGCAGGGTAGACAGTGGAGGAAAGAGGATAAAACAGGTGAATATAAGTGCACAGAAAAATGGGAAGGAAATAAGGAAAAATACTGTCTGTCTGGTGAAATTCCTAGTCGCTGGAGGGTTTTTTTTTCCTCCTGTGGACTTCCTAGAGTTTCCAAATTTACAAAAGCATGCAGGGAAAAGATGCTATTAAAAAATAGTAACACTGCCTTTGCTTTGGTCATAAGGTCATTATGCGGCTCAGATGAGCTAAGGCACAGACCAGTACCTTGTAAGGCTCTAGCACATATGAGGGGCTGTTCCATTAGCATGATACACACGGGTGTGGAGATGGGTCCAAGTCTGCTGTAGCTTACAACACAGATAGGAGACAAGCCACACGATACGCTTAAGGAGCCCTGATGTGCACCCTCACCCCAGGACTCTGGGAAGGGGGCAGCTCAGTGGGACTCATACTTCACTGAGCGCCCCAAGGACTCAGGAGGAAGTGGTGCCTGAGAGTCAGACTTCGTGATAAGGGATTAGAACTTGAAAACAAAGAGGGAGCAAAAGCTAGCCTGACTTTGGGGATGGTCCAGGAAGGCAGAGAAGTCACTCCTTCTGTGCAGGACACTGGTGGGCAGTTGATGAGGGCAGAACAGTGTCGTTCAAGTATGGCTTTACCCCCCTCTCCGACTCCGAGGAACTCCCTTTCTGTTTCTTAAAGAGAAAACTACTGCAGTGAAAAGAGGCAAACTACATATTAGGAGTCCCAAAAAGAGCCACACTGACTTAAAGCCAGGCTGTCTATAGAGCAATAATATCTTAGGAATCCGACACTCTGTGCTCCATCCTTGGGTCTGACACAGAGTCCACCACCAGCATGTTCCAGGCAGGGAGGCGAGTGTCAACGGACTCATTCATGAAGCTCGGGGTTACGGCTCCCTCAGAGGCAGGGAAGGCTGTGTGGGCTGATGAGGATGAGGCAAGCTGTTGGGCTGAGATGGCTTTGGAACTAGGCTCTGAAAGATGGGAGGACCCACACAGGCAGTGGGGTGGAAGAAGCTGCCTGAGACTCTGAAATAGTCTATGGCACAACCTTTCCATGTTCTCTCAAATATTTTTTGCGCTCCTGCTTTGTGCTGGGCACCCAGCTAGACATGGATTGAGGGAGAGAGGGGTACCCTTTAGCCCCTGTCAGTCTCCTGGACAGCGAGGAAGAACTCGGGCTTTGCATTTGGGCATCCAGGAAACGTTTGTGCTATTGTGAGAATTTAGCAAAATAAAGTCTATAAAATAGCAGGCACTAGGCTTTCGCACTCAGTATGGACCCAACGGTCCTAGTCCCTTCCTAGGAAGAAAGGGGACTAAAAGGGGAATTTTTGGTGGCTTCCCTGGCAGGGTTGAGATAAAGAAAGAAACTTGGCAGGTGGCTGTGTTGCTGCTTCTTCGGGAATGTGCCTAGGTTAGGTTGCAATTAACTAGC
Source organism: Physeter macrocephalus (assembly GCF_002837175.3). Taxonomy (NCBI): domain Eukaryota; kingdom Metazoa; phylum Chordata; class Mammalia; order Artiodactyla; family Physeteridae; genus Physeter; species Physeter macrocephalus. The sequence continues at coordinate 85,124,754 of NC_041219.1, read as the reverse complement.
CATTTCCAATATGGCTCTATTTTGGGGATAGCTAAAAATCACTCCAAGATACCTGGCCTGTTCCTGGATTCACAAGCCAGGGGCCTGTTTGGCCATAACAGCTTGCTGGAGTTCGTGTCCAGTCGTGCTTGTGACAACTCCTAAATATTTCTTCAGTCTGTCTCCACAGCACCCGCCCTCCCCAAACACCCCACATACATACATACTTCCCACAATGACCAAGACCTTTCACTTCATGCCTTCGTCGGTCCTTCACTGGGTTTCTGAGGTGGCCTCCCAGCTGGTCTCACGTCTCCACCCTCATCCTTCCCACGGCACACGAATCTGATCAGGTCATTTCAGAGCCGTTTAATAAAAGGCTCTCCAAAGTCCTTCAGGATGAGAGCCAAACTTCTTCGTCTTCTTCTTTTTTTTTTTTGAGCCACACTTCTTATTGGAGCCATCAAAGTCTTCTACTATCCGACTCGTAATGTCTCCCAGCTTCATCCCCATCCCCACCTCTTTACACTTTACACTCAGGCCAGACTAGTCATAACCACGATGGCTAAGATTGTTGAGCCCTTATTATATTGCTGAGCTGAGTACTTTACATTCTTGTTTAATTCTCCTAACAACCCACGAGAGAGGAATTATTATACTTTATCGTGGAGAGACTGAAGTTTAGAGAGTTGTGTAACACGGTTAGAGGGACTACTGTCATCTATAGCTTGCATCCACACCACCTTCGAAGGCAAACGAGTGCTATGCCAGGTCTCCAAACTGTTGCTCACGCTCTTCCCTCTGTGAAACATTTGCCATCTTTTACCCTTTTGGTGAACTCCTATTTATTCTTCAAAACTCACTAGGACACCAATGGTCACCTCTGTGAAGGCTTCTGTGACAGCAGAATTAAGTCCCTGTACTGTTGCTTTGTTTTTGTTTTTATAATTTACGTCATTTTAGAAATTAATTAATTAATTAATTAATTTATGGCTGTGTTGGGTCTTCGCTTCTGCGCGAGGGCTTTCTCTAGCTGCGGCGAGCGGGGGCCACTCTTCATCGCGGTGCGCGGGCCTCTCACTGTCGCGGCCTCTCCTGCTGCGGAGCGCTGGCTCCAGACGCGCAGGCTCGGTTGTTGCTTTGTTTTGTATGCATGTCCATGGTTGCACAATTTGTGTGGCGTTTTACTTGCTTTCAGACCTCCCCTTCTAGATTCCTAGAGATTTTGTCTCATCTGTGTATCCCAGTAAACACTAGTAAAACTGAAGTAAAAATTAGAGTATGATCACTCGGAAAATTTTTTATCTAAAAGTAGTCAAATGTCTGCGTAAAAATTTCCCTCTGAAATCATGCAGAGAACTACAGATGAATCAGCCTATAGTATTTTAGAACCCAACCCTTACTTTTCTTCTGGAGAGCATCAGCTTTTCAACAGTGGTTTTCAGAGGAAGTTTGCCTTTCTACACATTCTTTTATGGACCTCACTGAAGACTCTACAGCTTCTGCCTGCATCGAGCTACTTAGAAAACGCCTTTGTGAGGTTTCCAGATGCTGGCTGAATCTGTGTTCCACCCCAGCCTCATAGTGACCCCATAAATAATTTGGATCATTCTTTGCTAACTGAGAGTTTTAGGGGAAACTCACAGGGAATACATATTATCCTCCCCCCAACCCCCAAACAGCTATTCCCCTTGTTTATAGCAACAGCTACAGATTTCTCTCTGGGAATCCATGCCTCTTCCATTCTGAGTCCTTTGGTCTAGGTAGAGTGCATGACCCAGGCTGAGCCAATCAGAGCTTCACATTTCCCTGGGCACAGTGATGGGCTCAGGGTTGAGTACATCCTGCAATTCCCTCTGTTCGTGCCATCATTGGCCCACCAAGTCAGAGTAAATCTTAGACCGTTTGGGGGAGCTACTGGAAAGGACTATCCTGGGAGGAGATGAGGAGATGCTGCAGCCATGTGACCCCCCCCGACAGGGGAGAGAGCTGTAAGCCTGAAGCCAGTACAGAAGAAGCAGAGCCAAGAAATAGGGTGATTTGAAATGAAAATAGAGCGCTCCTCAGCTAGTGAAGGGTTTACCACCGCTGGATTGTAAAGGACAAGTGTCAGCTGAGTGAGCACAAGACAAAGGGCAGTCACATGGATTAACACAGCTGGTGTATTAGCGCTAATTCTATCGATTTATTTAGCATTTGAAACATCCAGCCCTCTGTTCAAATATTTATTGCGATTCCTGGTTACTTTAAGACCTCTAACAGGCCTGAATAAATCTATAAGTACTGAAAAAAAAAAAAGAAATAGGATGAAAGCAGGTCCTAAGAACATCATTTGCGGACTGGATCAGGCAGTGCCTGAAGCCCATATCCTTACACTTTTTAGTAATAAGCATCAAGAAATTCCTTTTCTGCTTAAATGATTTGGGTTGGATTTTCTGTCACTTGTAACTGAGAAAGCCCTAACTGATCCTCAGGACTTTTTTTTTTTCCTCACAGAATTCTAATATGTCCAGAACTGAAAGATTACTTTCCCCAAGGAATACTTCTCCAAATACTTCTCCATGACTTTTCCCTAAATCAATGAATGAATGATGCCTCCACCCATCAGGTTTCTGGAACTAAACCTAGCACTCGTCCTGGATGGCGTTCTCTCCCTCCCAGTACCAGGGGGTCTAATACACACCGGGCATCTATCAACTTCTTTCCATCTCCTCCACTTCTCTGTAGCCCAAACCACCGACATGTCTAGCCTGGAATACTGCAGCAACCACAGCAGTCTTTCCCAATCACAAATCAGATCACATCCTTAATCCTCAGTGTGCTTTGATGCTCTAAATTATCCTGGTTCCCTTCTGCTCCCCTGCACTGCTCCCCACCCTCTGGTATCTTTAAAGTTCCTCTAAAGAGTTTCCTGCCTCAGGGCCTTCCTGAAAAAACTTTCTTGCCTATCCACTTTCCAACAATGCCTAACTTATTCTTCCCCAAAATTAACTCAGAGAAGCCCTCACTACACCATAATCTAAACTGGGGACCCACTCCCAACCCTATTCTTTTTTTTCATGGCCTTGTGTTTCTCCCCATGGTAATTATCCACATTTGTCACTAAATGTGTGTGTTGTTATTAAGATCTATCTCCTCCACTGGGCCTTAAGCTGCAGGCAGCCAGCTGCGTGCCCTGCTGCTTTGTCCACTCTCACCCCTGGCCCTACCTAGTGCCTGGCATGTGGTAGGCTCTCAATAAAATGTGTATTAAGTTAATAAATGGCTGTTATGGTTTTTAAGTTATGGTGTCTTGGCTTTTTACTCTGTGGATGTATGAGGTCCAGGAGAGCATGTCACTAAAATAACCACCCCTGCCCTCCAGACAGTTAGATACCTGCCATTAATTTGATTGAGTGATCATATTTAGCCCATTCAGAGTTTCTGGGTATATGTTTAAAATTCATCACTTTGGATTTTGGATGATTGCTAGTTAAGAATATCTCTTTGCAACACAAGAACTTACAGCTCGCAGGTACCAGTAATAGAGAAAAGGAGGCCATGCTCTTTTTCTCTATTACACTGGTAATAGATAAAAACAACAAACTTTTAAATCAAATTGTTCCTACCAGGAAGCAGATAATATTCTAAGCACTTTTTATATATTAACTCATTTAATTTTTATAACCCATTACAGATGAGAAAACTGAGTAACTGGCCCAAGGCAAGCAGGAGAGATGAAATTTACACTCAGGCAGCCTAGTTTCAGAGTCTAAGAGCTTAACCACAACAGGAAAGTGCCTCTCAGGGATGTTCATGGAAGTCAAGTAAAAGAGAGGGGAAAAAATCTGGGTTAGGGAAATATAGGACTAGGCCACTGAAGCCCAAATGGAGCAGGACGGGGCTGAGAGCTGGCTGCTTCACTCTGGACCAAGGGAACCTCCTGAGCCAGCAAAATGCCAGTCCCACCTTTCTGTCCCACACAAGGGCAGCTCCAAGGGTGGCCCTGAGGGGCTGTTCCCCCTCCAGGCACTTGGAGGGGAGAAATGGAGAGAAGCAGGAAATCTTGTGGATGATCCTCGCCTGAAAGCAACTGGCTTGGCTTTGGGATTAGATGCTCTGAGTGAATGTGGAGCCTCCTGGTCCTCAGAGTAGGCCTCTCTCTCCTACCACGAGGTACTCCACCAGGTCTTTTGGCCAATCCCTCCTCCGCTGCACCTGCAGGCCACCCCTCCTCTTGTTCCCCGATGGTGGTGGCTCCGTGCATCCCTCAAACTGGAAGAATTCCCCAAACTGTGAGTTTGGGACAGTATAGTAAACAGCTGTGATGTCTCTCCTCTACTCTCCAGAAACACCTGAGATTCACAGGAGACCCTTAGGCCAGGGAGAAAGAGAGCTCCCAGAGCCCCTTCCTTTTAAACATTTGTGTGATTTTCCTCTTTACTGATTTGACAAGCACTTAGTGCATGAGAGATACTTCACAGATATTAATCCTCACAGCAGCCCTGTGAGGTAGGCACTATCATTAAGTCCATTTTATAGATGAGAAGACTGAGGCTTAAGGCGACTAGGTAACATTCTCAAAGTCTCCTAGCCCGTCAGTGCCAGAGCCTGGCTTCAAACCCAGGCAGTCTGGCTCAAGTAGCTGTGCTCTTAATAACTTCTCTGTACTCAGGGCAGTGCATTTTCACCTGATTCACCTGCATACGGATGTTTGGGGGGAAGGCAGGTGCCAGGGGTGGGTGGGCAGCATCTCTCCTAACACCCCCATCTCCCCGCAGCTATGGTTTTGTCACTCCCCCAGCAGTTCTCAAATCCCAGCCCTGCCACCAGCTGTGTGGCCTTGGGCTCATAACCCCTCTGAGCCTCCATCCCATCATCTGTAAAATGAAAGTGGGTCAGTGACCCCCAAGACCTCTCCAGCCCTCTCAGAGATCCCTTTCTCTCCTGGGGAACTCACAGATATGGAAGTACTCCTCTCCATAGCTCTCGCGGGTCTCCTGAGGCAGCCGCTCCCACAGATTGCACATGCTCTTCTCCATGCCCTCCAGGTCCTTATTGCCCGGAATGGATTCCGGTAGTTCCCCGGCTCAATGATGCTGACTTTCACCCCAAAGTAGTGGAGCTCACGCCGGGGAAAGAAGAGCTGGACTCAGTCTGGGACTCCATGATGACCAGTGATCGTCAGGGAAAGTCACCGCTGACACCTCTAGAGGAGGTGATCTCCGGAGATCAGGAACCTGGAGGGGTGCCCCCCACCCCTGCACCAGGCCCAGCACTGCTTTCATGCAGATAAGCCCTTTCCCAAGCCTGTCTCTGGACAATTCACATTAGGCCAGCCTAGCCGGGAGGAATCTAGACCAAAGCCTTGCTCCGACCAGGTCCCTCCCACTCAGCCCCACCCCCAACGCCTAGGTGGCAAAGGAGTGAAGGGATCTACGCAAGGCTTGCATCCTTCTCGGAGGGTTGCCCACAGCACATCTGCCCCCCAGACCTCTCCGTCCGTTTGGGGGACTCTCCCTCCTACTCCCACAGGCCCAAGCAGCGTGTTGCTTATTCTGAGACAGCTCAAGGGAAGGCTGCTCATCACCACCCCACCTCTTCTCATCCCTCTTCTCTGGGTCCCTGAGGAAGGCCCCTGGAGGTCTAGCCTTCCTCCTGCTACTGTTTTAGCATCTTCCCTCCAGAACTCCCCTGCCCACAGGGTGCCCCCACCCAGCCCTCTCTTCCTGAGGTGAAACCCCCAGAACTCCTACCCTGAATGGTTTGGCACCTGGGCCCAGTCACCTGACGCTGTCAGACAAGGCCTCGACGCCAAACTTGGAGACGCAGTAGCCGCCACCGATGATAGCCACACGGCCACCAGAGCTGGACATGTTGACGACCCCGCCCCGGGCTTTCTTGACCATGGGCAGCATATGGAGAGTCACTTCGATCAGTCCCACCAGGTTCACGTTGATCACCTTCACAGAGTCTTCCTTGGTCAGCCATTCATTGGGACCACTGGGCAGGCCTACACCAGCGTTGTTCACCAGGGCCCAGAGGCCTGGGGGTGCAGTGGAGGGAGGGAGAACCAGACAAAAATCAGCAGTGTCTCTGGAAAAGCACCAGGGTCCACGACCCCCTAGCTCAGGGCTGCTGAGGATGGCTGAGCATGTCACAAGGCACAAGACAGCCAGTCTGGCAGCATGGGGTGGGGAGCTATGACAGCCCAAAGGAACATGGGCCTTTTACTAGTGGGTTTTCCCTAAAGGGGCAGTTTTTCTGATTCACACAGTCTGCCAGCTAGCTGGACACTGTACCAGCTACAATCCAGGCTTTAGCTAATAGCGTCTAAGCTACTGGCTCTGGGAAAAGAGATCTCATTTTCATACCAGTGAATGAATGTTTCAATTCCTTCCACCATCATGCTTCCCCCTCTCTGTTCACCTGAGTGTAAGAAACCAACTCCATTTCACACATTACCAAAATTACTCTGTTCATTCATTCATTCACTCATCCATTCACACATTCATTCATTTCATGCATCTGTCAGTTACAGAGGAAGGTGCTAGAGACATTAAATGAACAAAACATGGTCTTATTCCTCAATGATCTCAGAAACCAGAGAAGAAATAAATAAGACTTATAAACAAATACAGAAGACATTTAAATAAAATGATTTTGGAAAAATGTGAAAAGGGCTCCCTTTGAGATATTTAAATCGAGTTGGTATAAATGGAGAGAAATATTGCTAGGTTTTGTCATTCAGCTCTGCAGGGGCCAGGCTTGAAGAGCCTCAAGTTCCAGTCCTGGTTCTACCTCCAGCCTTGGACAAGTCACTTCCTTTCCCTGGGCCTCAGGTTCATTGTTGACTGGATTAGGACAGTTGTTTCCAGCCTGTGGTTTGCAGTCCTGAGAGCTTTCAGGCTGAACCCTAGAACCTGATAATGAAGGGAAATGCAGGAGAACCTCAATTTTCATTTGTCTTACATATTGAGGTTCCAAGTAAAATTCCACTTGGGGGAGGGGCTTGGGGTTCCTTCCCTTTCCCTCCCCTTATCTCACTACCCCACCTTGGCCTCTGTAGCCTCAAGATACTCTTCCACACACACGTGGGCAGGTCTGGATGTAAACACCAATCATGGTTCACCCCTTCCCCTTCTCCATACAAGCTGTGTCCCCATCCTATCTTCCTGCTTTCCTCCAAGAAGAGACCCCAGGAGACCAACTGGCTGGCAGGACTCAGAGCCTTCCCAGCTAGGGGAGACTTTTGTCTTACAGTGGAATAAATGAGCTCCTGAGACCCAAAGACTGTAAAACCTGAGTGGTCTCTGCCTGTGGAGAAGGGACACACACTCGCTGCTACCTCTGATCATCCCTGGTAAATAGCTCTGCCTGCTGGCAAACCAGGACAACCTTAATTTTTTTTTTTTTCTGCAAAGAGAACTAGAGAACTTTCAAAACAGTGTGAACAGCTTTAGGGTCATGCCAACTTGTCATGTCCAGAGACTCTGAGGGGCAAAAAGAAAGCATGCAAGTATCCCTTCCTCCCATTTCCCAGTGCTTCTTAGACCAAAGATGTTGCCCAGTGGCTCTCCAGGGATGTCCCTATACTAATCCCTGGAACCTGTGAACATGGTGGATTACATGGGAAAGAGGAATTAAGGTAGCAGATGAAATTTAAATTGCTTAACTGACCTTAAAATGGGGAAATTATCGTGGATTAGCTTGGCAAACCCAATATAATCACAAACGTCCTTCTAAGTGGAGAGGGAGCCAGAAGACAGAGAACCAGAGAGATGGCAGCCTGAAAAGGATTCAGCCCCACCTTGCTGGCCTTGAAGATGAAGAAGGTCATGAGCCAAGGAATGCAGGAGGCCTTTAGAAGCTGGAAAAGGCAATGAAATGCAATCTTCCCTAGAGCTCTGTTAACACTTTGATTTTAGTCCAGTGAGACCCATTTTGGACTTCTGACTTCCAGAACTATAAGATAATAAATTTGTGCTCTTTTAAGCCACTGACTTTGTGTGCATTTATTACAGCAGCAATAGGAAACTAATATACCCAGTGAGTCATTAACACAAGTGGCTCAAAGCTGAATGTAGGGCACTGGGCAGAGGCAGCCTGTTGAAGAAAGAAACTGACTCTTGCTGAATTATTCATAACTTAGTTCATTTGACAAATATTTATTCAGCACCTTACTAGATACCAGACACTGTTCTAAGCACTAAGGATATATAATAAATAAAAGGAAAAAACACCTCCCCCACTAGAAGCTTTATTCTAGCAGGAGAAATAGAAAATAAATCAGAAAAATAAGAAAAATATATTGAATATTGGATAGTGGTAAATGCCAAGGAGGAAAATAAAGCAAGAGTTATTGTCTGCCCTTCCTGGGCCCCAGAGCTCTCCTGCCCTGACTCGTGTGCACATACCCCAGATTATTTCCCTCAGGAGTCAGGACTTCCCCCAGGCGACTCCTTCTACAACTGAGCTACCCTGTTCCTCCATTCCTACACCCACATCTTGCGTGTGGGAAGAGTCCTGGGTGGGTCCCCATTCAGTCCTAGTCCATCCCTAGCTCACAGCCTCCTCTCCCAATAAGAGCAGTCACCCTGACATAGGCACTTACCCTTAGGTCAACCTGGTATCCATCATGGTATGAGGAAGAGGAGAGGTCTCGCTCCCCACCCTGCAGTCTAGCCTGACACAGTCAAGGAGAACAAATGTCCCCACTCAGGGAGTCCAACCTCATGTTCCCTCTCTCCTCCCCCTAGCCTGATCCCTACAAGAAATGTGCTCACATTTTTATAGGAGCTGATAGTTAGGACTACCAAAGTCCCAGCGAGGCAACTCCATCTTCAAACGTTTGGACAGACGGAACGCATATTCCCTCCCTGAACTTCTAGTGCAACCTCCCCTAAACCCTGCTAACCCTCTGAGTTTCTGGGAAAGAAAACTTCCTTGGGAAATCACCTCTTCATGTGGACAGTCCAAACCCTGCAACAGGTCCAATCCCACTGAGCTACAGGCCCGGCCCCTTTCTCTACATCACCTCTCCCATCCCATCTGAACAACAGGGTCCCTGATAACTGTCAGATACCTGTGGGAGAAAGAGAGAAAAAGAAGGATAAACTGAGAAAGCCGAAGAATGCAATTCGTCCCACCTTGCTCGCCCACTTGGTCCCTCACCCACTGGGCTGCTGCTTTGATGCTCTCAGTCTTGGTGACATCCAATAGGGTGGTCTGCAGCTGGTAGGAGGTATCCTGCTGAAGCTTCTGGGCCCCCTCCTCAGTGAAGCAAGCAGCCAGCACCCGCATGCCCCGATCAAGCAGCTGCATGGCCAGGAGTTTCCCGAATCCCGAGTCACAGCCCATGATGAAGACGTACTTGTTGTCCGAGAGGTTGCAGACCAGATTGCAGTTCTTGAACCAGCGGTACGTAAAGGAGAGGTCCGTGATAGCCGCCATAGCAGAGGGGAGAGGTGATGGCCAAGAAGAATCGGGCTCAGGAGATAGCAGGAGAGGCTGGTCCTCTGAACCCCAGTCTGCTGGAGCCTGTTGAGAAGAGTTCTCCGCCCTTCTGCTGCCAGCGACAGATGCACAGCCCCTGGGTGACCCACTCTATAACTTGTATAGGTGGATGCATCACCACGCCAATTTGCCTAGATGCAAGAAATTCAAGTCCAACCTGAAGCTTTGTCACTTCAGACAGCCCTGGTGGCTCCCTCTCTTTCTCCCCCAGCCCTTATGGGTGAAGATGCCAAGGATGCGAAAAACCACAGTGGTGATGTTAGTTCTGAGAAGTGGCTCACCTGGGTGGTCTGAGCAGAGGAAAGAAGGAAGGAGAACTCAGCCCAGAGGACCCTCCTGGAAATCCCCCACTTCCAGCCCAGGGATCAAAATCATTTGTCATGAATGCGGGCATGTGAAGAAATGTAACTGTTATTTTCGGTGGAAAAATTAAGACAAATTCACTAATGCAAAACAAACAAAATTGGTTTTGTGCCCTCCAAACCCCAAGAGAATTCCAGGATATCAGCTCTTTGGAATTCTCTGTCCTTAGATGAGTCTCCATTACGAGAGATGATGAGAAATAAAGGGTCTGCCCCAGGGTGGATGTGCCTCCATTGGCCTGAGGTCAGAGGCAGAAGGCCCCCGCTTAAGGGAAACTCGTTATGTAAGGCCCCAACTCCCAGAAAGCAGAAACCCCTGAGGAGCTCAGGGCCTGGGTCCTGGGGAGGTGATGCTCAGGTCACCAATGAGGGGTCCCCACTGCACTCCAAGCAGGCCCAGCACCCTTCTCACTCAGCAACTGGGCAAATGGAGGGAGTCAAGGACCAAGGACACATAAGCTCCCCTGGGCAGGGCCCCCAGTGAGCATTTTTCTTCTACTCCCAGGACCAGTTACACGCTAGGCTGAGCTGAGGAGCCTGAAGGGGCGTGATGTCAGTGAAAGGAAGGGACTGTAAAGTCAACTGACACAGTGGCTAATGGAAAGTGCAGAGGGAAGGGATGCCAGGAGTCAAAATGATTCTGGTAACAGGTAGAACCACAGGTGTCAAGAAAAGTCAGGAGGAGACACTTTGGGCATAGGGGGAGAAGGCAGGAGAATAGAGAGTTCGGATATGAGCATTACTGAGACTGAGGCCCAGCTAGATGATAAGCATCATTGAGACTGAGGTTCAGCCAGATGATGAGGATGGCTCATGAATTCCCTGGGCAGCTGTGGGAAGGTCCTGGGGCCAAGTCCTTGGCCCTGAGAGGGGATGACATATGGGAAGAGCAGAGGACTGGGGTCAGGGACTTAGAAAACTCTTAGGGTCAGGACTTGGAGGGAAGGGAGAGATTCCAGGAAATGGGGCAAAGAACACACAGAAAGGTAGAAGGGAAGCCAGTAAAGAAAAGGAAGCAAGGATATGAGACAGAGGTATGACTAGTGAGGGGCCATGCCCAGGGCTGCATAAAATATGGGGACAGAATTATTCTGGAGTTTGTGGTGGTTCTTTGGATAAACCTCTAGGGTCACCATTTCTCAGGATAGGCCTGAGAAAAGAGCCCAGGCTCATCCTGAGGGACGTGGGACCAACTGCCTACACCTTCCCTGTCTAGAGGGTCTGACACAGAAATGGGGCCACAAAGTTCTCTAGAGTGAAGGGACAAGGATGCGTCTCTCTGCTCTATGCTATCTATCTACCAAGGTTAGTCAGCTCCAGAATGTTACCACAAATCTCAGAGAGTCTGGCCATTCTATACCAAGGGTGGTGGGAGTAGCGGGGGTGGGGGTCAGTTCATGGACCCAGCCCTGGGGAGCAGACCTAAAGCCTGCAGGGTATGGAGGTAGGAGGTGGGAGGTGGAGGCGAACCTCACCTACTTCATACCCACCCCAAGGCACAGCACTGCCTACAATGGATCTGGGAGGCATCTCAGAAGTCTGTCTGCCTCCTTGGTGAGTGAACAAGGAAGTTTTGGCTGGAAGAAGTCAGACAATGTCACTCAAGGGCTGAGCAGGCCCAGGAGTGTCCCAGTTCTTCAGACAGTCCCAGTTGGTGAGATCCAAGGGTTTGTCTCTAGACCTGAAAAAGAATGACTTGGAACTGCCCCAGCGCAGGCCTGGGCCTGACTCACCATCTCATGGGCCCGTCTGCTGACTGCTGGCTCAAGCAGCACTTCCCTGGACTCAAACTCCCAACATCAGAAAAATGCAGGCCATGGAATGGGGGTTGGGAGGGCTGCAGGACCACACAGAGGGCTCTTCTCCTAGGACTGAGAATGCTGCCCACTCGGATGAGTGGCCTCCCTATTCAGCTGGCACATGAGGCTGATGGGTCAGGCTGGTGGTTGCCCTGTGCATCCTCAACCCCTGTTCACAGGTATTTTCAGTGGAGAGAGGACCCTTTGCCTCCTCCAGGCCATTTCCATCCTGTGGGATGAGGAAACGAAGGCACACTCTGAGGAGATGACCAGAGGCAGAGAAGGTGGGGCTGAGCTCACACCCTTCATACAGTGCAGATTCCTCAGGGTGGCAGGAGGGCCATGAGGCTCAGAGCCTTGAGAGGCTGCTCAAGGACCAGGGCACAGATGTGTGCTACTGGATCCCTGTTCCTCAGCTGCAAAACTTGGTCCTTTCTTCCTAATATCCCCAGAGCCTCAGAAGAAGCCTGGAGCAGAGATGAGGAGGAGGATGAGCTACATGAGACTGGAGAGCTCCCTCCCTCCACCTTTTTTCTCTCCTCTGGAAGCATCATCCCTCACACAGCAACCCAACTAGACCTCCCATACACCCCAATCTTGACTTCACAGAGCCCTGGCCCTTGAGGAGCACCAGTAGACCATGGCATTCATCAGGAAGGAGAGTATGTAGCTCTTGGGAAGTAGATGAGCTTGACATCCCAGTCAGGTGAGTATCATCAGGTGTGTGGGTGGCAGGTGGTCAGAGCGCGTCCACGCAGTTCATGACCAAGGACAGAGATTCAACTTGCATTTTTTCAAAATATTTTCAGTTATTTTGATGTCTGTTTAGAATGAGAAACTTTCCTTATATACTTCCACATCCCTCCTTTCCAATTTACAACTCTAATATGAGAAGAAACCTTCTAAGAAATCCTGCCCTCCCCCTGCCCCACCCCCACAAACCCATGTCCCAAACTAATCCATTCAAATTCTCCAAGAAGCGCCCAAATTCTTACCCCAGGAACAACTGTTCCACACTAAGCGACCTCTGGCTCTACTTCTGAGAATATCCAATACATAAATCGGATCTTTCTATAAACACTAGAAATCTAAGCACATGAAAACCAGCTGCTCTAATGTCAGTTTGCCATGAGTCCACAGGTGTCTATCCTCTCTGGCTTCAGTTTCCTCCCAAAATAACAAGGGGTTCAGATGAGACAGTGGTTCCCAGGTTTACCAAGCCTGGATCCTTTCCTTAGGTCACCAGTTGACCACATGGGATCCTGGGGATGGAGCTCATGTCCCCACTGTGTGGGTGAGTCAGAGCCTGGAGGATGGACCTGAGACTGGAAGAGGTGCTAATGATGGACCCAGGCTTCCAGACAAGGGTTTGCTTCTCTCCCCAAGGTCCACAGTTCACTCACATGAGGCCAAGAATGTCTTCCCATAGAGTTCCTTGACCTCTGGGATGGTCCAATCCCATGCCTCCTGGAAGCCCCAGAAAACATCTCAGGGTTGCTCATGCTGGTCTTGAAGTAACCGGGCTTGATCATAGCCACCTTTACCCCAAAGTAGAAGAGCTCCCTTCTCAAGGCCAAGAGGCAGAGGGACAAGGCATTCAGAGCCTCGGGAGACAAACAAAAAACAATAAAATCTCAACACAGATTGGGGTGGAATAAGCTTGAAAACTTGAGGAGCTGTGAATTGCAGCAGCCAGGGAGAGAAAACTCATGAAGATGGTATTGCTTCTGCATAGAGTTTGAATATTTTTCTAAAGAGTTTATATATATGGACTTATCAGCTCTAAAACCTACCAACTGTGCTGTAGGGCCCCACTTATATGGTATCTCTCCCTATTCCCCTCACATGTATTCAGTTGCCAGAGTTTGCCCATTTTACTTCCTCCATATTCCTCAGTCCCCTCCCTCTCCTCTCCTGCTCTAGCCAACAACCTGGCCATCCAGCTGGGTTATTGTAACTGTACTCTAAGGAGCATCTCCCTGCCTGCGGTCTCAGCTCCCCAACATTCAGAGCCATTCTCTGCTCTGCAGCCAGTGGGTTCTCTAGAGCCTGCTTTGACTATTTTAGCTCCCCTGATTAAATCCCTTCCATGGGGTTCCATTGCCAACAGCAAGCTGGTCCCCAACCTGCCCAGGGCCCACATTCCTCCACAAGCCCACTCATGCCCACCTGCCCCTGGTGGACCCCACAGCATAGGCCATCAACAATTACTCACCCTGTGCCTAGGCTGACACCATTCCCTCATCCAGAAAGCCTTCCTGCCTTACTCTGCCAAGTTGCCATGTTCCCAAGTTCAGTTCTTCAATCCTCAGCTCAGACCCTTATCTCCCGGACCCTCCCCTCATTCTGCTGACTGCCAAGGCTACCATGGCTAACTTAGTCACAACCATCAAAAATGATGGCCATGGCATTTCTGTATCTCTTGTCCCTTTCTCAGCTGTCAGACTTTTTAGGTGAAGGACCAAATCTTCTTGAACCCAAACACATTTATTGAACACTCACAGAAGTGTCCAAGAAGTATCTGTTGATTCGAGTCAAATGTTCTACCCCCAACTCAAGGGCTCCCTGAAGTTGAATCTCACAGGGGTTATGGACATGGGCTCTGTGGCCAAATAATCCAGGTTCCAATTCTGCTTCAGATACTTTCTGATTGTGGGCCCTTCATCCAAGGCAGGGATAGATTGAAGCAAACTCTCTAGTCCTGGGACCCATCCTGACACCCAAAACTTAGAAAGGTGCTTCCCAATGAAAGACCTACATAGAGAGAGGGGTTGGAAGGAAGGGCCTCTAGGTCTGTGAAGAAAGGAAACCCCTACAAAAATCCCCCCACACAAGAAGCATAGAAGCAGGAGGAACCAGGGAGGGCCTCTGTGCCAGGGCAATACCTGAGGGAGTCTGAGCCTCCACACCATACTTGGACATGCAGTAGCCCCCACCCAAAAGGCTCAGCAGGGCTTCCCTGGTGGCGCAGTGGTTGCGCGTCCGCCTGCCGATGCAGGGGAACCGGGTCCGCGCCCCGGTCTGGGAGGATCCCACATGCCGCGGAGCGGC
>NC_041219.1:85088866-85109840 GCF_002837175.3 Physeter macrocephalus | reverse complement strand
GCCCATGACGCGGAAGACATTGACCACATGGCCCCTCGCCTTCCAAACTAGGGGCAGCAGACTCAGGGTCACCTCGATCACCCCCAACAGGTTCACGTCCAGTATCTTCATGGAGTCCTGTTTGGTCAGCCACTCACTGGGTGCTGTGGGCGTTGAGATGCCAGCGTTATTCACCAGGCCCCAGAGACCTGGGAACAGTGAGAGTGAGAGGGCAGCACTCTGCTGGGCCCATGAGTGAGGACCCAGCTGTGGTTCCAAATCACCTTCCAACTGAGTTTTTTAATTGAGTCAACAACAATGTGTCACAAGGTATAAGGGAGAAGAGTTCGGGAGAGGAAATGTGGGCGTGGTGGCTGTAGTGTGTCAGGGTTTGGATATTCTTTGAGCTATTGGAAGGCAGAGATGGTCCTACTCATTTCTCTGCTCCTCACTGCCTGGCACTCAGTAGGCAATAAACCCATCTTTATTAAGTGCATAGACAGAGTTTGGGAAAATAGAGCGCTGTTCACAAATATCATATAGGAGAGAGACAGAGACAGGTAGAGAGGAATGATAAGAAACAGAAACGAAGGGAAAACTAGAGAAGAGAAAGGAAAAGGGAAATGAATGGAGAAAGAAAAGAAATACCAAAGAGAAAAAAAACATGAATAATCACTTTCTTCAAGCTGGTTGGGAAAGACACACTTGAAAACCCAGGGTAGGAGAATTTAGAGAACAGGGTTGCATTGGACATCAGGGGACAAGCTTTGAAACAATCCGCATCAATTCCAAGGCAACATCAAGACTTTGAAAATCAAAACATTTTGGGAATCTTCTCAGTAAATAAACACAAAAGAAATCTGCATGGTATCTCTGCCCCCAATGCTCCTTCACCCACTCAGTGGCCATGGAGATGCTCTCAGTCTTGGTGACGTCCAGGATCACTGTCTCCAGCCTGTTTGACGTCTGGCCCATCAGCTGCTCGGCCCCCTGCTCCATCAGACACACAGCCAGAACCCTCAAGCCTCGCAGGTCCAGCTGCCTGGCCAGCAGGTTCCTGAAGCCCAAGTCACAGCCCGTGATGAAGACGAACTTGTCCTGGAGGTGGCTCATCACCTGCCTCTCCCGGTACCAGCCCAGGAGGTAGTACAGGCCCCAAAGAACTGCCAGGCACAGCCACATGGCTTTGCAGAGAACAGAGCCAGAAGGCTACAGTCGTACTAGAGTTCCAGCGCTCTCTGCCTTGGAGTCCACAGGTATCTTCCTGTTCACACTGGAGTCCCCTCTGATCTAGATCTTATAGTTCAAACTGTCTGTGCTTATGGCAATCCCACTCAGTAAATGTTTACTTCTGTGACATTCCAAATGATTCAATAAGTCAATGCTTTTTAAGGTATATAATATTAAAACATACTGTTCAATGGCATAACATTCCCTGAAATCTCTATAACCTCATATTTATAATGAGGAAGGTGAAGTAAGATGACCGGGAGATACCTCCCACTCCAATTTATACTCAGCTCAGAAATCTGCATGACTTTGAACAGATGCCTTCTCCACTGAGTCCATACTCAGACCATCATGAGAAGAGTGGACACATAAAGAGCCAGGGTCTCAGGAAGCACTGGGACATCAAGGGGATTTCTGCCCTGCACACAGTAGGTGCTCAGTAAAGATTAGCAGAAAACATAAGACTGGGGTCCAGAAGTGACTTCCACTCTCCTCCACTGGAGGGTCGGGGGAGGGGATCTGGACCAAGGGACCCGGGGGTTGGCAGAGGATGGACGGTGGTGACTCTAAAGGAGGGGACAGAGGAAGGACCACAGAGACAGGTTTCTGGTGAGAGAGAGAGACTAGATGTCCCCAGGGAAGGGTCTGGGCCCTGCCTGTCCCTTAGACACCTCTCCTTGTTTGTCCATCCTGTGTCTAATCCTTGGAACCCAGGTCACTTGATAAGCCCCAGAAAGACACATTAGCCCCTCACTTCTGTGGATGAAGGGATGACCTCACTTCCCTCTTCAAATCCCTCCTCGGGTCACCCCACTCACCCCTTCTCCTCTGTGAGGTCACCTGACCCTTCCTCTCGTAGGCACACACCCACTGCTGCCCAAGGCATCGGTCCCAATCACTGGGCCTGCGTAAACTTTTCAACTTTTATTTTCAGGAAAATATAATCAATGGAAATGCATGGTTTCAAGACAAAACAAAAATTGGTTTCTGTGTCCTCTGTCAGGACCCCTATTGAGGACAGCCCTTTTCCAGCCAAGGTCTGCTGAGTTGGCACCTAGGCTGATGTGTCAGGCTGGTGGTCACCCTCCACACACAAACCCCTGTCTACAGGTATCTTTGGGGGGGAGGGACCTTTACCTCCCCCAGACCACTTTTATTCCATGGGAGGGGGAGACTGACCAGGGCCGAGGTGCACCCAGAAGAGGTGGACCGGGGCAGAGGGTGGGGGGCCGAGATCCTGCCAGCTGCTCGCACCCTCCCCAAAGTGTGGGTTTTTTACAGCCGCATGTGGGTCATGAGGCACTGAGAGGCCGCTCAAGGAACAGGACACAGACGTGAGCTATTGAGCCCTGTTCCGCAGCCACAAAACTTGTTCCTTTCTCCCTAATATCCCCAGAATCCTAAGTAATGTCCCAAGAGAAGCCTGAGGAGGAGGTGGGAACTGAGGTGGGATGGGTGTCCCCGGTGACATGAGAACCCCTCTCTCCACTCTATTTCCCTATCCCTGATGCATCCCCTCCCTACACAGTCCCCAACTCTCCCCCCATGCACCCCAGTCTTGGGTTACAGGGCATTAGCCGGCCGTGGGGCACCCCAGTACATCATGAGATCCACCAGGAAGGTGGGCATGTAGCTCACGGGGAGGTAGAAGGGCTTGGCATCCCAGCCAGGGGAGTATCGGGTGCGGGGGTGGCCGGCGGTCAAGGCATGCTCCATGCAGTCGGTCACCAAGGACAGATCCTGGCTGCACTTTGTCTCCCACAGGCCAATTGATTTCATGCCTGTCCAGAATGAGAAAGAATCTAGATATATTCCCCCCTCCATCCACTCTCACTCTGGGATCAACTTATGGAGCAATGTTTCTAAGAATCCCTAGACCCCCTAAATTAAATCCACCTAAATTCCCAAATGAGTGCCCCAACTCTTACCCCAGGAACACTTGGTTCCACACCAAGGCACCTCTAACTCCATTCCTGAGAATGTCTGGATTACATAAACTGCAGGTATCTACAAACAATAAATCTAAGGACATGAAAACCAGCTGTTCTAACGCCAGCTTGCCATGAGTACACGGGTATCTTCCACATTTGGCCTCAGGTTCTCCCCAGATAACTAGAAGTTCAGATGAGACAGTGGTTCCCAGGTCTACCAAGCCTGGATCCTTTCCTTAGGTTACCAGTTGACCACATGGGACTCTGGGGATGGAGCTCATGTGCCCACTGTGTGGGTGAGTCAAAGCCTGGAGGATGGACCTGAGACTGAAGAGGTGCTAATGATGGACCCAGGCTTCCAGATAAGGGTTTGCTTCTCTCTCCAAGGTCTGCAGCTCACTTACCTGAGGCCAGGAATGTCTCCGCATAAGGTTCCTTGACCTCTGGGCTGGCCTGATCCCATGCTGCCTGGAGGCCCCCGAGAAATTGCCTCGGGACTGGTCACAAAGGTCTTAAGTAACCAGGCTCGATCATCGCCACCTTCACCCCAAAGTAGGAGAGCTCCTTCCTGCAAGGGAGGCAGGCAGAGTGGCAAAGACTTCAGAGTTTTTATAAACCAAGACACAAAAACACACACACAAAAATAAGACACCAATACAGGATTGCAGTGCGATAAGCAGGAAACTCTGGGAGGTTGTGAAGTACAGAAAAGCCAGAAGGAGAAATCTTATGGTGATGTTATTCTGTATAGAGTTTGAATATTTTTCCAAATATTTTATATACATGTGCTTACGCTTCTAAATCCTACCAGTTGAGTTGCAAGGTACAACTTAAGTGCTATCTCCTCATATTCCCCTCACATCCAATTGATCACCAGGCTTTTTATATTTTATCCCCTCCATACTCAATTTCCTCTCTCCCCTATCCTAACCAGTCTACTCCCTGGCCATTTATCAGCTGGGCTGGTGTAACTGGACCCTAAAATGCATCTCCCTACCTGGGATCACTCCCCTGCCCCATATTCAGAGCCATCCTCAGCCCTGCAGCCAGTAGGGTCTCTACTGCTGATATGATTAATTACTTCCCTTGATTAATTGCTTCCATGGGGTTACACTGCAAACAAGGCTCCCCCAACCTAATATCATAGCAGTAATGTAGGTGGAGCACGCTGTAGCCAAATTATATCGGTGACAATTCTACCTCACTTTCTGATTGTGGGCCATCTTCCAGGGCAGAGTAAGTTCATTCACACTCTATAGTCACCAAGTCCATCCTGACACCAAGAACTTAGAAAGGCGCTTCCCAACGAATGCCTGGCAAAAGCAAGAGAGAAAGTTCTGGAAAAAAGAACTCTAAGTCTGTGATGAAAGGAACCTCCTGTAAAAGGCTCCCCCAGAAGCACAGAAGCAGAAGGACCAAGGGGCAGGGGAGGGTCTCTGGCCCAGGCCATAACCTGAGGGAGTCCAAGAAGGCCTCCATGCCATATTGGAAATGCAGTAACCTCCACCCCAGAGGGACACGCGGCCCATGACGCTGGAGACGTTGACCACACGGCCCCTCGCCTTCCGCACTAGGGACAGCAGACTCAGGGTCTCCTTGATCACCCCCAACAGGTACACGTCCAGTTTCTTCATGAAGTCCTGGTTGGTCAGCCACTCACTGGGTGCAGTGGGCATGGAGATGCCGGTGTTATTCACCAGGCCTCAAAGTCCTGGGAACTGTGAGGGCGAGAGGGCAACACTGTGCTGGGCCCATACGTGAGGACCCAGCAGAGGTTCCAAGTCACCTTCCACCCAGTGAGGACTTTAGGAGAGAGGCTGCAGGGGGAACGGCTGCAACAGAGACCAACATGCTGCCTGCGGGTTTGGGGAGACCAGATCTTGTAAGAGGTCGGAGGACAGAAGGTGCGCCACCCTCCTGACTCAGTCTTCACGCCCAGCCCACTGCCTGGTGACAAGGGGCAAGCACCCCAGGTTGGATGAAGACAGGGACTGAGGTTGAAGAAATCTAGTGGGTCCACAGTCTGGAACTTGGAGGGTGAACTTTTGTGTTTTCACAGTCTATGTTGTCCTTGCAGACATTATCAATATTCACCTACATTTTCAGATTTTCTGACAGCTGCAGGACTGAGTGCTCAATAAATAGTATGAGGGAAAGAGAGGGAAATAGAGAGAGACAATGAGGAAGGGAGGGGAAGAGAGGAAGAGAGGAGACAATGGATAAAAGACAAAAACAAAAAAGATGAGAAATATTTGGGTGCATATTGGCTGGGTAAAACAGACCTGAAATCCCAGGTTTGGGAGAACATGTTGACAGGCCTGGTATTGACCTCTAGGGCCTGGCTTTGAAATACCCGTTCCTGCAGGAATCTGGGGAATTCCATGGGGTAGGCTTTCAGGGGGAGGCAGGGCTGCCTCTATTAACCACCCTCCCCCAAATCGGAATTTACACTTTGTCGCAGAAAAATACACCCTCTCCTCCCACCCACACAGGAGGCAACTCTGACCCCGTGACTCTCAGTACACAGTTCACCCAGCTTCATGGAAACCTCTCTGCAAGACTCAAAGACACATACCAAATACTTACCAACTAATAGAACTCAGGGCAGAAGAGCAGGGTCAGGGAAGTTGGGTAAAGGGTGTTGAAATTATTAACACACAGAGTTAGTCTCTCCCCTGCTCTGTACCAAGCCTGCCCTTGTAGGAATGTATATTCTCCCACCGTATTTGACACCAAAGACCCAATTAATATACATGGTTACAACATAGGGAATTGGGTAGAAAGAAGTTTACCAAGACATCATTTATGTTGAATCCAATGAATAAAATGTGGGAAACAATTACATTCATGCCATGAGGTACTTTTTACTAAGTAATGCTATTCTAAAGTATAGAACATTCTCAATCATTATTTATTATGTTTTTGAAGAAATTTTTGTTATGTGTAAATTTGTTCAACTTCTTTCAGTGGAAAATTAGGATACAAATTATGTACAAAAGGTAATACCGTGTATGTAAAAATGTTATCAGTACTTATCTGCGGGTGGCGTGATTTGGGGTAACTTTGGTTTTTATCCATATACTTTTCCCGTTTTTCACAATGATCATGTTTTAAATCTATACTTAGATAAAAGAAATTAAAGTTCTTTCCTTCTACCATAAAACACAGGCAGAGCTATAGTAAAACATACACACACACACACACACACACACACACAGAAAAACGAAAAATAAAAGAGAGAGAAAGTGACCCCATAGTAGTTTTCTGACCTTCCTTAGACAAGTCCTGACAGCTCAGTGTCGACATCTGAAAAATGCGTGACATTTAAACACAAGTCGGATGACTAGGGGTCACCAGCAAGAACATGATCAAGTGCTGAGAACTCAGCTCAGCTCCAGCGCTGCCCCACAGCGCCCCATGCAGCTTTCCAGCCAGAGCGCCCATCTCCACCCATCCTCCAGAATCTGCTCCCTGATCCCCCTGGTCACTCAGCATCAAGAAACCCAGACCTCCTGCTGAGGGAGGAGGGGACACCAGACAGGAAGTCTGCAAGGACACATTCTCATCAGGGAAAACTCTGCCCCAGGCTGCAGAGCCTCAAGGTCGCGAGGTGGGTGTGGGATGGAAGAGGCTTGGCTGGTAAGCTGGGTGAGGAGAACACAGGGAGGACTTCAAGTCCTGGAAAACACCTTGGGAATCTCCCCAGGCAGCTGTCATGGGGTCTCCACTTCACAGAGAGGAATCAGACTTGAGAAATGTGCGTGGTACCTCTGTCCCTCATATGTTCCTTTACCCACTTGGTGGCCACAGCGATGCTCTCTGTCTTGGTGACGTCCAGGATCAGCGTTTCCAGGCTGTCTGACGTCTGATTCCTCAGCTGCTCGGCCCCCTGCTCCGTCAGACATGCTGCCAGCACCCTCAAGCCTCACAGGTGCAGCTGCCTGGTCAGTGGCCCGAGTCACAGCCCGTGATGAAGACGAACTTGTCCTGGAGGTGGCTCACCACCTGCCTCTCCTGGTACCAGTGCCGGAGGTAGTACAGGCCCACGAGGACCGCCAGGTACAGCCACGTGGCTTTGCAGGGGACAAACACAGGCAGGCTGGGGTGAAACTCGAGTCTGGCTAGTGTTGAGACAGGAAGACTTCAGAACACACACGATGTTGGTTGGCCAACCAGGCTCCAGGCTCTCTGGCGTGGAGCCCTCAGGATTTTCCTGTTCACCCTCTTTGGTGAGTAATACTGATTCTGGCCCCAGTGTTAATGCTCTTTAGTACATTTACACCATTTCTAATAGATTTCATTGCATTTCCAACACAGCCCCTTGAGGATCTTTTACAACCACCATTTCCAGGTCCTCCCACTCCTCCCTGTTTCCCCCTGGTCACCTCTCCCCTCCCCACTCTCCACATTGGACCTTTATGTCCTTGGTCTCATGGTTCACAGCTATCTTCTTCCCTTTTTCCTGCTCAGCCTGGGACCAGGGTCTCCCTTACCTACTGGAGATTCTTACACCTGAAATCCCAGGTTTGGGAGAACATGTTGACAGGCCTGGTATTGACCTCTAGGGCCTGGCTTTGAAATACCCGTTCCTGCAGGAATCTGGGGAATTCCATGGGGTAGGCTTTCAGGGGGAGGCAGGGCTGCCTCTATTAACCACCCTCCCCCAAATCGGAATTTACACTTTGTCGCAGAAAAATACACCCTCTCCTCCCACCCACACAGGAGGCAACTCTGACCCCGTGACTCTCAGTACACAGTTCACCCAGCTTCATGGAAACCTCTCTGCAAGACTCAAAGACACATACCAAATACTTACCAACTAATAGAACTCAGGGCAGAAGAGCAGGGTCAGGGAAGTTGGGTAAAGGGTGTTGAAATTATTAACACACAGAGTTAGTCTCTCCCCTGCTCTGTACCAAGCCTGCCCTTGTAGGAATGTATATTCTCCCACCGTATTTGACACCAAAGACCCAATTAATATACATGGTTACAACATAGGGAATTGGGTAGAAAGAAGTTTACCAAGACATCATTTATGTTGAATCCAATGAATAAAATGTGGGAAACAATTACATTCATGCCATGAGGTACTTTTTACTAAGTAATGCTATTCTAAAGTATAGAACATTCTCAATCATTATTTATTATGTTTTTGAAGAAATTTTTGTTATGTGTAAATTTGTTCAACTTCTTTCAGTGGAAAATTAGGATACAAATTATGTACAAAAGGTAATACCGTGTATGTAAAAATGTTATCAGTACTTATCTGCGGGTGGCGTGATTTGGGGTAACTTTGGTTTTTATCCATATACTTTTCCCGTTTTTCACAATGATCATGTTTTAAATCTATACTTAGATAAAAGAAATTAAAGTTCTTTCCTTCTACCATAAAACACAGGCAGAGCTATAGTAAAACATACACACACACACACACACACACACACAGAAAAACGAAAAATAAAAGAGAGAGAAAGTGACCCCATAGTAGTTTTCTGACCTTCCTTAGACAAGTCCTGACAGCTCAGTGTCGACATCTGAAAAATGCGTGACATTTAAACACAAGTCGGATGACTAGGGGTCACCAGCAAGAACATGATCAAGTGCTGAGAACTCAGCTCAGCTCCAGCGCTGCCCCCCAGCCCCCCATGCAGGCTTCCAGCCAGAGCGCCCATCTCACCCCTCCTCCAGAAAGTGCACCCCGATCACCCTGGTCACTCAGCATCAAGAAACCCAGACCTTTTGCTGAGAGAGGAGGGGACACCAGACAGGAAGTCTGCAAGGAAACATTCTCATCAGGGAAAACTCTGCCCCAGGCTGCAGAGCCTCAAGGTCGCGAGGAAAGAAAGGACCAGAGCCTGGACCCCAGAACAACTGTGCATGGAGGGGCTTTCATGGTGTGGTGGTGGATACCATTTGTTAAAGGGGGTAGAATTATGATGAGTGGGGTGCCTACCCACTGGCACCCTTGTGGCCTCTGATGGACTGGGCTCCAGTCCCTGCTCAAGTCACCAACTGGACCTGCCTCACCCCCCAGGAGAAAAAAACTGGGACGGGGTTGAGGCCTGCTGAGGCTCCGAGGGACTTTGAGGAGGAGGACCTCTTTGTTAATGTGGTTCTCCCTCCACTGTGACCGGCTCCTGAAGGGAGCTACAGGAAGCATCGGTGGTCTGTGTCCTTCAGGAAGTGCTAGCAGAAACCAGAGTCCTAATCAGTCCACTCTTCCCTGACTCTCTGGAGAGGACTCCCAGAGGTGGGCCCAAACCTCTTGAATACCTTTCCCCACGGGGCTACAAAATGGCTCAATAATCATTGTCTGGGGGGAAGAGAAATGGCACGATGTTGGTTGGCCAACCAGCCTCCAGGCTCTCTGGCATGGAGTCCTCAAGATTTTCCTGTTCACCCTCTTTGGTGAGTATTATTGACTCTAACCCCAAATGCATGCTATTTGGTATTCTCACAGCATTTCTAATACATGTCATTGCATTTCCAACACAACTTCTTAAGAATGACAGTACTTTTCCCAGCCACCATTTCCTGGTCCTCCCACGCCTCCCTGTTTCCCTCTACCCACCTCTGCCCTCTCCACCCCACCCCCAAACATTGTAACCCTTATATCCCAGGTCTCATGGTTCACAACTATCTTCTTCCCTTTTTCCTTCTCTGCCTGGGTCCAGGGTCTCCCTTACTTACTGGAGATTCTTACAAGGGGAATACACGTGGAATCAAGACACAAGTGACTTCAAAACCCAGCTCTGCTGCCAACCAGCTGTGTGACCTTGGGCAGCTGGCTTAGCCTCTGAGCCTGGTCTCCTCCTCTGGTTCAGCTCACAGAATTCACTCCTGAAAGACTAAGTCCCTCTCAGCCTCTCTAGGATTAGAAGGGGAAGGCAAACGAGAATAAGCTCTCTCCTGATGAAGTGGTTCTCTGGGCCAGAAAGGTGTTCAGGAGAACAGCGGGGGTGTCTGATCTCAGAGGCAAAGAGAGGGGACAAGAAGGGAATGGGGGGAGACAAGAAGGGAATGGGGGCGACACACGCAATGGTGAGACGTCTCCCAGATGCTGGGCCAGTTGTTGGAAGGACTCACACAAAGCTGGTCTAACAGTTGTTCCCCTTTCACTCTGAAGATGCCCTGCCCACAGCCCTGGGTGCCCGGCTACATTACCCTCTGCCCCTCCTGTACTGGGTGAGGCCCTTCCCTGCCCGACACCACACCCTGAATCCAGACCATTCAGACACTGAGAAAAGACTGGCAGAAAAGACTGACTTGAACGGGGTCTATGGGATGGGGTGTGCGAACCTCCCCTAAGGCACGTTGGGCTGTAAAGCCCAATAATTGGAAAGGTGTTAATTCGATTTGTATCAGGGTGATGATGGAGAGGAGGGAGGTGCCCCCTCAGGAGACTAAAGAAAGGACCAGAGGCTGGACCCCAGAACAGCTGTGCATGCAGGGGCTTTCACAGTGAGGTGGAGGATACCATCCAGTAACG
This sequence comes from Physeter macrocephalus, assembly GCF_002837175.3. Classification (NCBI taxonomy): domain Eukaryota; kingdom Metazoa; phylum Chordata; class Mammalia; order Artiodactyla; family Physeteridae; genus Physeter; species Physeter macrocephalus. The sequence goes on along the minus strand of NC_041219.1, from coordinate 85,099,211 downwards.
GGGGTGGACCCGTCAGGGGCACAGAGCTGGTGAGTGGGCAGGGACAGAAGGAGCCTGCTTCACTGCGCTGGGCATCTCCTGACCGTGCACATTTACCACAGCTCCGACTGGTAAGTAAGGAAATACGAGAGGCACTAAGAGGGAAGGAGCGGCTTCCCCAAGCAAACAGAGGTTCAAATGCCCCTGGAACCCACCCCAGCAGCCAACAAAGACAGACAGGGGCACAGATTCAGCCTTTAGTGGTAACTGTCAAGTGCAGGGAGCTGACTGTAGTCCTGAAAGTGTTTGTCCCTCAGGTGGGAGTTGACAGCAGTAATAGAAAGGCTGGTCCTGCAGAAACCAGCCTGTGCCTGCTTCCTGCGTGACCACCAGGACCTTCCTACAGGGGCTTCCCAAAGGGTGAGGACGAAGAAGGCAAGGATGAAGGATGGTGCCCTGGAAACTGTCAGGAAGCTGGGGTGACATGCAAATCCTAGGCAAACACAAACCCAGCTATGGGAGAAGGTTGTGGTTTCTTTACTTGGAAGAAACAGGAGATTTTTTTTTCTCAGTGACCAAAAATTCCTTTAACCATAGACTCCCAAGGGGCCATGCAGCAGACACGTCCCAGCCGTCATGCCATCTGCTTCCCTCTTGTGAACCGTGAAAGTAATATGACTGCTCGCGGGGGTCTCAGCTGTTTCAGACTACATTCCAGGTGGAAACAACCACAAGAAGGTACAGAGAGAGCAGTAAGAGAAAGGAGCCTGGGGTGACACTCACTCACCTGGGAGCTGCAGGGGCCAGAAGAAGAAATCCTTCAGAGGCGACCCCGTCAGGGAGACTCTCTGACAAAGATCTCTGCATCTATGGTCCAGGGAGTTGCAGGTGGCCCAGACTCCGAGGCCGCACCTGTGAGCCTGTTTGTGCTGGAGCAGGGGCTGCCACCACCTGGTGTCTCTCTGCCCAGTCTCAGTAGGACCACTGTCAAAGACAGGGCGTCCCACACCATCCCCTCTTCTCATCCCAGATTGGGTCCCCTGAAGAGGGGAGAGGCGTAGGTAACCAAAGGGGGCTAGAAGGTGCCAGGAGTGAGGGCTAATTGTGCAAGCTTTTTTCCAGCCCTACATGTATGCAGTCCCCCTTCTGGAGTGAGCTCCCAAAATGGAGAGACAAATCCCGCCTTCAGGCTCTGAATATCTGATACTTGGAGGAGATGAGATTTTCAGTGGGGAATCACTGATCCTTTGTCAAAAATCACCGGGACAGCCAAGGGGAGGATTAGGGAAACTTCCTTGTGACAGCTGCATGGACCCTCATGGCATGGGTTCCAGCCCCTTCACACGTCCATCAGAGCAGACCTGGTTCCCTCCCTGAGAAAGGCAGCCTGGAAGGAGGAGGGATAGGGATCTACGGAAGGTCTAGGGTAAGGACGTGGGCTGGTGTGCATTGCACTTCTTTCTTCAGTGCTTTTGTTGCTCCGCCTTGTCTAAATTGGGGTCCTTGAGTCACAGTCCACACTGTGGGCCATGGAACCCACCTCAGTGCAGCCCTGCACCCCCCTGTAAGACCAGCAAGGAGGGCCAGGGCTTTGCAATCTCACAAGCTCTCTGACATTCTGGAGAGGATTCCTGGGGCTGAAACCAAACCTCCTGAACACATACCCCCAAGGCATAAAGTGAATCAATGATACTTTATTTGATTTCAGTTTGCTTGGTGTGACTGGCTGGGTGTGCGTGTGTGTGTGTGAGTGTTTACATGTATAAATAATAATTTGAAAAACAGGAGTCTTCAGATTAAGCATGAAGCTCTAGCATGCGTTCAAGCAGGTGAACTTTTCAACTATAATTTTAAGGAAAAAATAATCAATGGAAATTCTTGTTTCCAAGATAAATCAAAACAAGTTTCTTTGTTCTCTGACAGGATCCCATTCCAGCCAAGGTCTACTGAGTTGGCACCTAGGCTCATGAGTCAGGCTGGTAGTCACCCTCCACTGTCAACACATACCTTCAGGCAAGAGGGGCCTTTATCTCCCCTGTCCATTTCTATCCTGGGGGAGAGGGAGACTGGACACGGGAAAGATACATCTGAACAGGTGGACAGGGGCAGAGGGTGGGGGGCCAAGACCCTGCCAGCTGCTCACACCCTCCCCAAAGTGTGGGTTTGTCACAGCTGCATGTGGGTCATGAGGCACTGAGAGGCCACTCAAGGAAAAGGACACAGATGTGAGATAATGAGCCCTGTTCCTCAGCCATAAGACTTGTTCCTTTCTTTCCTAATATCCCCAGAGAACTAAGTAATGTCCCAAGAGAAGCCTGAGGAGGAGGTGGGGACTGATGTGGAATGGGTGTCCCCGGTGACATGAGAACCCCTCTCTCCACTCTATTTCCCTATCCCTGATGCATCCCCTCCCCACACAGTCCCCAACTCCCCGCTCCCATGCACCCCAGTCTTGGGTTACAGGGCCTTAGCGGGCAGAAAGGACCAGAGGCTGGACCCCAGAACAGCTGTGCATGCAGGGGCTTTCACAGTGAGGTGGAGGATACCATCCAGTAACGGGGGTGGACCCGTCAGGGGCACAGAGCTGGTGAGTGGGCAGGGACAGAAGGAGCCTGCTTCACTGCGCTGGGCATCTCCTGACCGTGCACATTTACCACAGTTCCGACTGGTAAGTAAGGAAATACGAGAGGCACTGAGAGGGAAGGAGCGACTTCCTCAAGCAAACAGAGGCTCAAATGCCCCTGGAACCCACCCCAGCAGCCAACAAAGACAGACAGGGGCACAGATTCAGCCTTTAGTGGTAACTGTCAAGTGCAGGGAGCTGACTGTAGTCCTGAAAGTGTTTGTCCCTCAGGTGGGAGTTGGCAGCAGTAATAGAAAGGCTGGTCCTGCAGAAACCAGCCTGTGCCTGCTTCCTGCGTGACCACCAGGACCTTCCTACAGGGGCTTCCCAAAGGGTGAGGACGAAGAAGGCAAGGATGAAGGATGGTGCCCTGGAAACTGTCAGGAAGCTGGGGTGACATGCAAATCCTAGGCAAACACAAACCCAGCTATGGGAGAAGGTTGTGGTTTCTTTACTTGGAAGAAACAGTGACCCCATTTTTTCCTCAGTGACCATGAATTCCTTCAACCATAAACTCCCAAGGGGCCATGCAGCAGACATGTCCCAGCCCTCATGCCATCTGCTTCCCTTTTGTGAATCCTGAAAGTAATATGATGGCTTGTGGGGGTCTCAGGAGTTTCAGACTACATTCCAGGTGGGAACAACCACAGGAAGGTCAGGAGAGAGCAGTAAGAGAAAGGAGGCTGGGGTGACACTCACTCACCTGGGAGCTGCAGGGGCCAGAAGAAGAAAACCTTCAGAGGCGACCCCGTCAGGGAGACTCTCTGACAAAGATCTCTGCACCTTATGTCCTGGGAAGGGCAGTTGGGCCAGATTCCAGGACAACACCTGTGACCCTCATGTGAGCTGGAGCTGACGCACACACCCCCCGGCATAGCCCAACAGCATCTCAGTGGGGACCACTGTCAAGCGTAAGGCCATCTCCCACCCACTCCCTCTTCTCCACCCAGGACAAGTCCTCTGAACAGGGGGAGGTGTAGGTAACAACTGGGGGAGCTGGAAGGGGTAGAGAGTAAGGGCTAACTGTGCAAGCTTGTTTCCATCTCTACACGTATGCAGTTCCACACTCTGGGGTGGAGACCCAAAAATGTAGAAACAGACCAGGGCCTTCAGGTGCTGAAGATCTGGTGCTCAGATGGAATGAGGGTTGCAGGTGGGGAGTCACTGACCCTATGCGACTCACAAAGGGCCAGGACAGCCGAGGGAAAGAGTGACAGCAGCTTCCTTGGGGCACTCCCCTGGCTCCTCATGGCATGGGTTCCAGCCCCTGCACAGGTCCATCAGACAAGACCTGGCTCCCTCTCCAAGGAAGGCAGCCTGGAAGGAGGAGAAATGGGGTTCTGCTGAGGGTCTAGGCTGAGGACGTGGGCTGGTGTGCATTGCACTTCTTTTTCAATGCATTTCTTGTTCCATCTTGTCTGAATTGGGGCCCTTGAGTCACAGTCCACACTGTGGGCCATGGAACCCATCTCAGTGTAACCCTTGCCAGCCCACTCCCGTGTAGGACCAGCAAGGAGGGCCAGGGGTTTTAATCTCACAAGTTCTCTGACATTCTGGAGAGGATTCCTGGAGGTGAGTCCAAACCTCCTGAACACATATCCCCAAGGTGTAAAGTGAATCAACGATGCTTTATTTGATTTCAGTTGGTTTGGAATCTGGCTCTGTGTGTTCCTCCCTGTGTGTGTATAAATAAAAATATGAAAATCTGGGGTCTTCAGATCAAGTATGAAGCTCTAGCTTTGCATTTAAGAGACAGACATGATAAACCTTGAGGGGCTGACATGACAGCCTTGAAGGACTCAGAGATCCTTGAGGAACCTCCTAGCCATTTTGTCTCTTCAGCAGTCCCCTGTCTGACACCAGGCGCTCTCTACAGGCTTGAGTTCCAGTGGCCCTGCAACTTTTGAACTCACTCTCTGCTCAAAACTGGTGATACTGTTCTATAACATAAGGTTCCCCTAAAGACTCCATACCCTCGACTTTGAACAAAAGGAGAAAAAAGTTCAGGTTTTTTAGTTGACACTTGGAGAGGTCCCTCCGACTCCAATTTGTACTCAGCCCAGAAATCTGTATGAATTTGAACAGATGCCTTCTCCACTGAGTCCATACTCAGACCATCATGAGAAGAGTGGACACATAAAGAGTCGGGGTCTCAGGAAGCACTGGGACATCAAGGGAATTCCTGCCCTGCACACAGTAGGTGCTCAGTAAAGATTAGCAGAAAACATAAGACTGGGGTCCAGAAGTGGCTCCCACTCTCCTCCACTGGAGGGTCAGGGGAGGGGATCTGGACCAAGGGACCCGGGGGTTGGCAGAGGATGGACGGTGGTGACTCTAAAGGAGGGGACAGAGGGAGGACCACAGAGACAGGTTTCTGGTGAGAGAGAGACCAGATGTCCCCAGGGAAGGGTCTGGGCCCTGCCTGTCCCTTAGACACCTCTCCTTGTTTGTCCATCCTGTGTCTAATCCTTGGAACCCAGGTCACTTGATAAGCCCCAGAAAGACACATTAGCCCCTCACTTCTGTGGATGAAGGGATGACCTCACTTCCCTCTTCAAATCCCTCCTCGGGTCACCCCACTCACCCCTTCTCCTCTGTGAGGTCACCTGACCCTTCCTCTCGTAGGCACACACCCACTGCTGCCCAAGGCATCGGTCCCAATCACTGGGCCTGCGTAAACTTTTCAACTTTTATTTTCAGGAAAATATAATCAATGGAAATGCATGGTTTCAAGACAAAACAAAAATTGGTTTCTGTGTCCTCTGTCAGGACCCCTATTGAGGACAGCCCTTTTCCAGCCAAGGTCTGCTGAGTTGGCACCTAGGCTGATGTGTCAGGCTGGTGGTCACCCTCCACACACAAACCCCTGTCTACAGGTATCTTTGGGGGGGAGGGACCTTTACCTCCCCCAGACCACTTTTATTCCATGGGAGGGGGAGACTGACCAGGGCCGAGGTGCACCCAGAAGAGGTGGACCGGGGCAGAGGGTGGGGGGCCGAGATCCTGCCAGCTGCTCGCACCCTCCCCAAAGTGTGGGTTTTTTACAGCCGCATGTGGGTCATGAGGCACTGAGAGGCCGCTCAAGGAACAGGACACAGACGTGAGCTATTGAGCCCTGTTCCGCAGCCACAAAACTTGTTCCTTTCTCCCTAATATCCCCAGAATCCTAAGTAATGTCCCAAGAGAAGCCTGAGGAGGAGGTGGGAACTGAGGTGGGATGGGTGTCCCCGGTGACATGAGAACCCCTCTCTCCACTCTATTTCCCTATCCCTGATGCATCCCCTCCCCACACAGTCCCCAACTCCCCGCTCCCATGCACCCCAGTCTTGGGTTACAGGGCCTTAGCGGGCCGTGGGGCACCCCAGTACATCATGAGATCCACCAGGAAGGTGGGCATGTAGCTCACGGGGAGGTAGAAGAGCTTGGCGTCCCAGCCAGGGGAGTATCGGGTGCGGGGGTGGCCGGAGGTCAGGGCATGCTCCATGCAGTTGGTCACCAAGGACAGATTCCCGGACCATGATGGCTTCAATAAATTAGATGTCTTCATGACTGTCCAGAAGGAGACACCATCCAAAATATTCTCATTTCCCAATGCTCCCACTTTCAGATCAATCTGACAGTTTCTAAAAATTCCTTTCTCTTCCAAAATCATACTCCAAATCAAGTCCATGGATTTCACTGGAGTGTGTCCTAACACTTACCCCAGGATCTCTATCCACACTAAGCCCCCTCTGGATCTATTCCTGGGAATATGTGCACTACATAAACTGGAGGTCTTTGCAAACACTAGAAATTGAGGCACCTGAAAAAAGCTGGTTCTAACACCAGCTTACCATGATTCCACGGGTGTCTTCCCTCTCTGGCTTCAGTTTCCTTCCCAAATTAAGAGTTTCGGAAGAGAAACTGGTCCCCAGGTGGAAGTCTGCAAGGACACATTCTCATCAGGGAAAACTCTGCCCCAGGCTGCAGAGCCTCAAGGTCGCGAGGTGGGTGTGGGATGGAAGAGGCTTGGCTGGTAAGCTGGGTGAGGAGAACACAGGGAGGACTTCAAGTCCTGGAAAACACCTTGGGAATCTCCCCAGGCAGCTGTCATGGGGTCTCCACTTCACAGAGAGGAATCAGACTTGAGAAATGTGCGTGGTACCTCTGTCCCTCATATGTTCCTTTACCCACTTGGTGGCCACAGCGATGCTCTCTGTCTTGGTGACGTCCAGGATCAGCGTTTCCAGGCTGTCTGACGTCTGATTCCTCAGCTGCTCGGCCCCCTGCTCCGTCAGACATGCTGCCAGCACCCTCAAGCCTCACAGGTGCAGCTGCCTGGTCAGTGGCCCGAGTCACAGCCCGTGATGAAGACGAACTTGTCCTGGAGGTGGCTCACCACCTGCCTCTCCTGGTACCAGTGCCGGAGGTAGTACAGGCCCACGAGGACCGCCAGGTACAGCCACGTGGCTTTGCAGGGGACAAACACAGGCAGGCTGGGGTGAAACTCGAGTCTGGCTAGTGTTGAGACAGGAAGACTTCAGAACACACACGATGTTGGTTGGCCAACCAGGCTCCAGGCTCTCTGGCGTGGAGCCCTCAGGATTTTCCTGTTCACCCTCTTTGGTGAGTAATACTGATTCTGGCCCCAGTGTTAATGCTCTTTAGTACATTTACACCATTTCTAATAGATTTCATTGCATTTCCAACACAGCCCCTTGAGGATCTTTTACAACCACCATTTCCAGGTCCTCCCACTCCTCCCTGTTTCCCCCTGGTCACCTCTCCCCTCCCCACTCTCCACATTGGACCTTTATGTCCTTGGTCTCATGGTTCACAGCTATCTTCTTCCCTTTTTCCTGCTCAGCCTGGGACCAGGGTCTCCCTTACCTACTGGAGATTCTTACGTGGAATCAAGACACAAGTGACTTCAAAACCCAGCTCTGCTGCCAACCAGCTGTGTGACCTTGGGCAGCTGGCTTAGCCTCTGAGCCTGGTCTCCTCCTCTGGTTCAGCTCACAGAATTCACTCCTGAAAGACTAAGTCCCTCTCAGCCTCTCTAGGATTAGAAGGGGAAGGCAAACGAGAATAAGCTCTCTCCTGAAGAAGTGGTTCTCTGGGCCAGAAAGGTGTTCAGGAGAACAGCGGGGGTGTCTGATCTCAGAGGCAAAGAGAGGGGACAAGAAGGGAATGGGGGGAGACAAGAAGGGAATGGGGGCGACACACGCAATGGTGAGACGTCTCCCAGATGCTGGGCCAGTTGTTGGAAGGACTCACACAAAGCTGGTCTAACAGTTGTTCCCCCTTTCACTCTGTGAAGATGCCCTGCCCACAGCCCTGGGTGCCCGGCTACATTACCCTCTGCCCCTCCTGTACTGGGTGAGGCCCTTCCCTGCCCGACACCACACCCTGAATCCAGACCATTCAGACACTGAGAAAAGACTGGCAGAAAAGACTGACTTGAACGGGGTCTATGGGATGGGGTGTGCGAACCTCCCCTAAGGCACGTTGGGCTGTAAAGCCCAATAATTGGAAAGGTGTTAATTCGATTTGTATCAGGGTGATGATGGAGAGGAGGGAGCTGCCCCCTCAGGAGACTAAAGAAAGGACCAGAGCCTGGACCCCAGAACAACTGTGCATGGAGGGGCTTTCATGGTGTGGTGGTGGATACCATTTGTTAAAGGGGGTAGAATTATGATGAGTGGGGTGCCTACCCACTGGCACCCTTGTGGCCTCTGATGGACTGGGCTCCAGTCCCTGCTCAAGTCACCAACTGGACCTGCCTCACCCCCCAGGAGAAAAAAACTGGGACGGGGTTGAGGCCTGCTGAGGCTCCGAGGGACTTTGAGGAGGAGGACCTCTTTGTTAATGTGGTTCTCCCTCCACTGTGACCGGCTCCTGAAGGGAGCTACAGGAAGCATCGGTGGTCTGTGTCCTTCAGGAAGTGCTAGCAGAAACCAGAGTCCTAATCAGTCCACTCTTCCCTGACTCTCTGGAGAGGACTCCCAGAGGTGGGCCCAAACCTCTTGAATACCTTTCCCCACGGGGCTACAAAATGGCTCAATAATCATTGTCTGGGGGGAAGAGAAATGGCACGATGTTGGTTGGCCAACCAGCCTCCAGGCTCTCTGGCATGGAGTCCTCAAGATTTTCCTGTTCACCCTCTCTAGTGACTTCTGGATTTAGTGAAATCCAGAAGTTCCAGGTTAAGCCTGAAGCAATGGTTTCATGTTAATGAAACCACACGGACTGTGCTGTGTGCTGAATTCTAGAGAATTGCTGCCTCAGATCCCCCGGAGGGCAAGGGCTGAGTCTCATCTCGTATTTCCAGGACCTGGCAGTGCCTAGCATCTGACAGAGATGAATGAATGATCACCGCAACATCCTCTTCCACTCTGCTTTTCCCCTGCATTTTTTTTTAAATTTATTTTTATTTATTTATTTTTGGCTGCATTGGGTCTTCGTTGCTGTGTGTGGGCTTTCTCTAGTTGTGGCGAGCGGGGGGTGCTCAGCAGTTGTGGCACACGGGCTTGGCTGCTCCGCGGCATGTGGGATCTTCCCGGGCCAGGGCTCAAACCCGTGTCCCCCGCATTGGCAGGCAGATTCTTAACCACTGCGCCACCAGGGAAGTCCCTCCCCTGCATTTCTTACCTTGTCTGACAAGATGAAATTCCCCGAAGCCTCCATCTCCCTCATCTTTATAATGGGGGAGGGGAATCCAGATGACTTCAGTCCTCTCAACTGAAGTCCTCTCAACTCCAGCTCTCCAGGAGTCTAAGAATCCATATGTTGTCATCAAAATAGTGAAACTTTAGGAAGTTGGGGCCTCAGGAAGCCCTGGAAAATTCAAGGGGAATTTCTGTCCAGCACACATTAGGTGCTCAAGATGAGTTAGTAGAAACAATAAATCTGGAATCAGAAAGGGAATGTTAGCACATCTACAGAGACCCAGGGAAGGTGCTTCGGGTCAGGAGGTGGGGGAATCTGAGTGAGGAACAGAAGAAAGGGGAGGGATGGAAAAGTGAAGGGGGGTGCGGAATACTGAGGCGTTCCAGGAGGCTGCTGGGTGGGGCCGATTTTCCCTGGGGGAATGGTACCCAGGGCCCTTCCCGTCTCTCTCAGTCTCTCCAAGCTTCCTCTTCCTCAGACTAATGTGCACATCACCACACACACTTTCCCAAGAGGGAAACCATGAGAGGAAACAGTTGTCCTCCATCTTGCGGAAGGATAAGGGCTGGGAGCAAAGGCAACTCATCTTCCCTTTCTCAAGCCCTTCCCTAGATCATGCCACACATCTCTCGGCCTCCATAAAGGGGGCTTCTCCCCCAACCAAGAAATATCCCAGAACTCCCAGGGCTGAGTCCCCTTCATGGAAGTGTAGGTCCTGCCCCATTTTCTTATCCTAGCCCCTATCCATGAGAAGCTCTTCTACTAGGGTGGTCATTTTTAACCTTTTGGACATCATGGACCCCTTTTCTTTTTAATAAACTTATCTATTTGTTTTTATTTTTGGCTGTGTTGGGTCTTCGTTGCTGCGCATGGGCTTTCTCTAGTTGAGGCAAGCGGGGGCTACTCTTTGTTGCTGTGCGCGGGCTTCTCATTGTCATGGCTTCTCTTGTTGCAGAGCATGGGCTCTAGAGCACAGGCTCAGTAGTTGTGGTGCACGGGCTTAGTTGTTCCGTGGCATGTGGGATCTTCCCGGGCCAGGGATCGAACCTGTGTCCCCTGCATTGGCAGGTGGATTCTCAGCCACTGCGCCACCAG
>NC_041219.1:85066268-85087894 GCF_002837175.3 Physeter macrocephalus | reverse complement strand
TCTATCAAGCCTGAATCCTTTCCTTGGGTCATCAATTGACCACATGGGACCCTGGGGATGGAGGTCATGTCCCCGCTATGTGGGTGACTCAGAGCCTGGAGGATGGACCTGAGACTGGAGGAGGTTCTAATGGTGGACCCAGGCTTCCAGACAAGGGTTTGCTTCTCTCCCCAAGGTCTCACTCACAGTTAGCCACGAACTTCTCTCCATAGAGTTCCTTGATCTCTGGGCTGGCCTGTTCCCATGATGCCCGGAGGCTTCCATTAAACACCTCAGGGCTGGTCATATTGGTCATGAAGTAACCAGGCTCAATCATCACCACCTTCACTCCGAAGTAGGAGAGCTCCCTCCTGCAAGGGAGACAGGCAGAGGGGCAAGGACTTCAAAGGTCCTCTTGCAAAACAAAACACGAAAGAACAGTAAGACACCAGCATAGGATAGGAGTGGGATACGCTGGAATTTCTCAGAGGTTGTGAGGTACAGAAGCCAGGGGGAGAAAACTCTGGATGATGGTATTGCTTCTGTATAGAGTGTGAATATTTTTCCAATTATTTTACATACCTGTGCCTATCAGCTCTAAATCCTACCAGCTGTGCTACAAGGCATCACTTAAATGTTATCTCTTCCTATTCCTCTCACCTCCAATCAATCACCACACATGGCACGTTTTATCTTTCCCATACTCCCCAGTCCCCTCTCTCCCCTCTCCTACCCTGCTAACCCCCTGGCCACCTGTCCTCTAGGGAGCATCTCTCTGCCCGTGGTATCAGATCCCCCACATCAGAGCCACCCTCTCCCTGCAGCCCGTGGAGTCTCCACACTGATTTGATTAAGTAGCTCCCTGGATAAATGGCTTCATGGGGTACACTCTCCACAGGGCTCCCAGAACCTAAACACCGCAGCAGTTGAGCACATGGAAGGGCTGCACAGCCAAATAATATCAGTTCCAATTCTGCCTCCGACACTTGGTGACTGTGGACCCTCACGCAAGGCAGGAATATTCTGAATCAAACTCCTTAGGCCTCGCACCTACCTGGACACCCAAAAGATAAAAGGGTACTTCCCAGTGAAAGACCTACACAGAGCAAGAGAGAGGGATCTAGAAGGAAGGGCCATTAGGTCTCTAAAGAAAGAAAACCCCTGTAGAAGGCACCCCCAGAAGCATAGAAGCAGGAGGACAGAGGAAGGGCCTCCATTCCAGGCCATTACCTGAGGGAGTCTGAGAAAGCCTCCACGCCGTACTTGGACATGCAGTAGCCTCCACCGAAGAGGGACACGCGGCCCATGACACTGGAGACGTTGACCACACGGCCCCTTGCCTTCCTCACTAGGGGCAGCAGACTCAGGGTCACCTCAATCATCCCCAACAGGTTCACGTCGAGCATCTTTACGAAGTCCTGTTTGGTCAGCCACTCATTGGGTGCCATGGGTGTGCAAATGCCGGCATTATTCACCAGGCCCCAGAGTCCTGGGAACAGTGAGGGCAAGAGGGCAACACCTTGCTGGGCCCATACGTGAGGACCCAGCAGAGATTCCAAGTCACCTTCCACCCAGTGAGGACTTTAGGAGAGAGGCTGCAGGGGGAACGGCTGCAACAGAGACCAACATGCTGCCTGCGGGTTTGGGGAGACCAGATCTTGTAAGAGGTCGGAGGACAGAAGGTGCGCCACCCTCCTGACTCAGTCTTCACGCCCAGCCCACTGCCTGGTGACAAGGGGCAAGCACCCCAGGTTGGATGAAGACAGGGACTGAGGTTGAAGAAATCTAGTGGGTCCACAGTCTGGAACTTGGAGGGTGAACTTTTGTGTTTTCACAGTCTATGTTGTCCTTGCAGACATTATCAATATTCACCTACATTTTCAGATTTTCTGACAGCTGCAGGACTGAGTGCTCAATAAATAGTATGAGGGAAAGAGAGGGAAATAGAGAGAGACAATGAGGAAGGGAGGGGAAGAGAGGAAGAGAGGAGACAATGGATAAAAGACAAAAACAAAAAAGATGAGAAATATTTGGGTGCATATTGGCTGGGTAAAACAGACCTGAAATCCCAGGTTTGGAAGAACATGTTGACAGGCCTGGTATTGACCTCTAGGGCCTGGCCTTGAAATACCCGCATCAATACTGAGCAGTGTTCCTGCAGGAATCTGGGGAATTCCATGGGGTAGGCTTTCAGGGGGAGGCAGGGCTGCCTCTGTTCACCTATCACCCCCAGAGCACAGAGTTCATCCCCACCCCAGAAAATTCCATCTTCTCCTCCCACCCACACAGGAGTCCACTCTAGCCCCATCTCCTTGGTGCAGATTCACCCAAGTTAATGGAGACCTCTCGGCCAGTGTCAAAGACACAATCCCAAGGTTTTAAAGACTTGGCAACCATAGGCCTCAGGGTGGCAGGGGAAGGCTATTGAGGGATGGGGTAGGGCTGCCAGAAGTATCCACACAGAGGGTTGAGTTCCTCCCCTACTCAGTAACACGTGTGGCTTGTAGGAAGAATATTCTCCAACCATTGTCATCAAAGGCACAACCAACATACGTGGTTATAGTGTAGGGAACTGGGTAGAAAGAAGTTTGCCAAGATATCATTTATGTTGAATATGATGAATAAAAGGTAGGAAATAATTATGTATCATACCATGAGGTACTTTTTAGTAAGTAATGCTATTCTAAAGGGTAGTATATTCTCAATCATAATTTACTAATTTTTGGAAGAAATTTTTATTATGTTGTAAATCTGTACATCTTTCTTTAGTGGAAAGAAAATGATACTAATATGTGCAAAATATAATACTATGTATGTCAAAATATTATCAGTACTTATCTCTGGGTGGTGAGATTTTGAGAGTGTTTGGTTTTAATCCCTGCACTTTTCTGAGTTTCCACAATGATCATATTTTAAATTATACTTAGATGAAAGAAATTCAAATTCTCTCCTTCCCCTGCAAAACAAAGGCACAACTGTAGTAATTAAAAAAAAAAAACAAAGAAGGAAAAGAAAAGAAGAAAAACAGAAAACAGAGAGAGAGAGAGAAAAAGTAACCCTTAAGTAGTTTTCTGACCTTCCTTAGACAAGTCCTGACAGCTCAATGTTGTCATCTGAAAATTGGTGACATTTAAACCCAAGTAGGATGACTACTGGTCACCAGCAAGAACATGATCAAGTGCTGAGAACACAGCCCAGCTCCAGCGCTGCCCCCCAGCCCCCCATGCAGCCTTCCAGCCAGAACACCCATCTCCACCCGTCCTCCAAAAAGTGCACCCCAATCACCCTGGTCACTCAGCATCAAGGAACCCAGAACTCCTGGGGACACCAGACAGGAAGTCTGCAAGGACACATTCTCATCAGGGAAAACTCTGCCCCAGGCTGCAGAGCCTCAAGGTCGCGAGGTGGGTGTGGGATGGAAGAGGCTTGGCTGGTAAGCTGGGTGAGGAGAAGAACACAGGAAGGACTTCAAGTCCTGGAAAACACCTTGGGAATCGTGCCCAGGCAGCTGTCAATGGGTCTCCCCTTCACACAGAGAGAAGAAATAAACAGAAAAAAGAAATGTGGGTGATACCTCTATCCCCGACACGCTCCTTCACCCACTCGGTGGCCGCAGCGATGCTCTCAGTCTTGGTGACGTCCAGGATCACTGTCTCCAGCCTGTCTGACGTCTGGCCCTTCAGCTGCTGGGCCCCCTGCTCCGTCAGACATGCAGCCAGCACCCTCAAGCCTCGCAGGTCCAGCTGCCTGGCCAGCAGGTTCCCGAAGCCCGAGTCACAGCCCGTGATGAAGACGAACTTGTCCTGGAGGTGGCTCACCACCTGCCTCTCCCGGTACCAGCGCAGGAGGTAGTACAGGCCCACGAGGACCGCCAGGTACAGCCACATGGCTTTGCAGGGGCCAGACACAGGCAGGCTGGGGTGAAACTCAAGTCTGGCTAATGTTGAGACAGGAGGACTTAAGAACACACACGATGTTGGTTGGCCAACCAGCCTCCAGGCTCTCTGGCATGGAGTCCTCAAGATTTTCCTGTTCACCCTCTTTGGTGAGTATTATTGACTCTAACCCCAAATGCATGCTATTTGGTATTCTCACAGCATTTCTAATACATGTCATTGCATTTCCAACACAACTTCTTAAGAATGACAGTACTTTTCCCAGCCACCATTTCCTGGTCCTCCCACGCCTCCCTGTTTCCCTCTACCCACCTCTGCCCTCTCCACCCCACCCCCAAACATTGTAACCCATATATCCCAGGTCTCATGGTTCACAACTATCTTCTTCCCTTTTTCCTTCTCTGCCTGGGTCCAGGGTCTCCCTTACTTACTGGAGATTCTTACAAGGGGAATACACGTGGAATCAAGACACAAGTGACTTCAAAACCCAGCTCTGCTACCAACCAGCTGTGTGACCTTGGGCAGCTGGCTTAGCCTCTGAGCCTGGTCTCCTCCTCTGGTTCAGCTCACAGAATTCACTCCTGAAAGACTAAGTCCCTCTCAGCCTCTCTAGGATTAGAAGGGGAAGGCAAACGAGAATAAGCTCTCTCCTGAAGAAGTGGTTCTCTGGGCCAGAAAGGTGTTCAGGAGAACAGCGGGGGTGTCTGATCTCAGAGGCAAAGAGAGGGGACAAGAAGGGAATGGGGGGAGACAAGAAGGGAATGGGGGCGACACACGCAATGGTGAGACGTCTCCCAGATGCTGGGCCAGTTGTTGGAAGGACTCACACAAAGCTGGTCTAACAGTTGTTCCCCTTTCACTCTGAAGATGCCCTGCCCACAGCCCTGGGTGCCCGGCTACATTACCCTCTGCCCCTCCTGTACTGGGTGAGGCCCTTCCCTGCCCGACACCACACCCTGAATCCAGACCATTCAGACACTGAGAAAAGACTGGCAGAAAAGACTGACTTGAACGGGGTCTATGGGATGGGGTGTGCGAACCTCCCCTAAGGCACGTTGGGCTGTAAAGCCCAATAATTGGAAAGGTGTTAATTCGATTTGTATCAGGGTGATGATGGAGAGGAGGGAGGTGCCCCCTCAGGAGACTAAAGAAAGGACCAGAGGCTGGACCCCAGAACAGCTGTGCATGCAGGGGCTTTCACAGTGAGGTGGAGGATACCATCCAGTAACGGGGGTGGACCCGTCAGGGGCACAGAGCTGGTGAGTGGGCAGGGACAGAAGGAGCCTGCTTCACTGCGCTGGGCATCTCCTGACCGTGCACATTTACCACAGCTCCGACTGGTAAGTAAGGAAATACGAGAGGCACTAAGAGGGAAGGAGCGGCTTCCCCAAGCAAACAGAGGTTCAAATGCCCCTGGAACCCACCCCAGCAGCCAACAAAGACAGACAGGGGCACAGATTCAGCCTTTAGTGGTAACTGTCAAGTGCAGGGAGCTGACTGTAGTCCTGAAAGTGTTTGTCCCTCAGGTGGGAGTTGACAGCAGTAATAGAAAGGCTGGTCCTGCAGAAACCAGCCTGTGCCTGCTTCCTGCGTGACCACCAGGACCTTCCTACAGGGGCTTCCCAAAGGGTGAGGACGAAGAAGGCAAGGATGAAGGATGGTGCCCTGGAAACTGTCAGGAAGCTGGGGTGACATGCAAATCCTAGGCAAACACAAACCCAGCTATGGGAGAAGGTTGTGGTTTCTTTACTTGGAAGAAACAGTGACCCCATTTTTTCCTCAGTGACCATGAATTCCTTCAACCATAAACTCCCAAGGGGCCATGCAGCAGACATGTCCCAGCCCTCATGCCATCTGCTTCCCTTTTGTGAATCCTGAAAGTAATATGATGGCTTGTGGGGGTCTCAGGAGTTTCAGACTACATTCCAGGTGGGAACAACCACAGGAAGGTCAGGAGAGAGCAGTAAGAGAAAGGAGGCTGGGGTGACACTCACTCACCTGGGAGCTGCAGGGGCCAGAAGAAGAAAACCTTCAGAGGCGACCCCGTCAGGGAGACTCTCTGACAAAGATCTCTGCACCTTATGTCCTGGGAAGGGCAGTTGGGCCAGATTCCAGGACAACACCTGTGACCCTCATGTGAGCTGGAGCTGACGCACACACCCCCCGGCATAGCCCAACAGCATCTCAGTGGGGACCACTGTCAAGCGTAAGGCCATCTCCCACCCACTCCCTCTTCTCCACCCAGGACAAGTCCTCTGAACAGGGGGAGGTGTAGGTAACAACTGGGGGAGCTGGAAGGGGTAGAGAGTAAGGGCTAACTGTGCAAGCTTGTTTCCATCTCTACACGTATGCAGTTCCACACTCTGGGGTGGAGACCCAAAAATGTAGAAACAGACCAGGGCCTTCAGGTGCTGAAGATCTGGTGCTCAGATGGAATGAGGGTTGCAGGTGGGGAGTCACTGACCCTATGCGACTCACAAAGGGCCAGGACAGCCGAGGGAAAGAGTGACAGCAGCTTCCTTGGGGCACTCCCCTGGCTCCTCATGGCATGGGTTCCAGCCCCTGCACAGGTCCATCAGACAAGACCTGGCTCCCTCTCCAAGGAAGGCAGCCTGGAAGGAGGAGAAATGGGGTTCTGCTGAGGGTCTAGGCTGAGGACGTGGGCTGGTGTGCATTGCACTTCTTTTTCAATGCATTTCTTGTTCCATCTTGTCTGAATTGGGGCCCTTGAGTCACAGTCCACACTGTGGGCCATGGAACCCATCTCAGTGTAACCCTTGCCTGCCCACTCCCGTGTAGGACCAGCAAGGAGGGCCAGGGGTTTTAATCTCACAAGTTCTCTGACATTCTGGAGAGGATTCCTGGAGGTGAGTCCAAACCTCCTGAACACATATCCCCAAGGTGTAAAGTGAATCAACGATGCTTTATTTGATTTCAGTTGGTTTGGAATCTGGCTCTGTGTGTTCCTCCCTGTGTGTGTATAAATAAAAATATGAAAATCTGGGGTCTTCAGATCAAGTATGAAGCTCTAGCTTTGCATTTAAGAGACAGACATGATAAACCTTGAGGGGCTGACATGACAGCCTTGAAGGACTCAGAGATCCTTGAGGAACCTCCTAGCCATTTTGTCTCTTCAGCAGTCCCCTGTCTGACACCAGGCGCTCTCTACAGGCTTGAGTTCCAGTGGCCCTGCAACTTTTGAACTCACTCTCTGCTCAAAAATGGTGATACTGTTCTATAACATAAGGTTCCCCTAAAGACTCCATACCCTCGACTTTGAACAAAAGGAGAAAAAAGTTCAGGTTTTTTAGTTGACACTTGGAGAGGTCCCTCCGACTCCAATTTGTACTCAGCCCAGAAATCTGTATGAATTTGAACAGATGCCTTCTCCACTGAGTCCATACTCAGACCATCATGAGAAGAGTGGACACATAAAGAGTCGGGGTCTCAGGAAGCACTGGGACATCAAGGGAATTCCTGCCCTGCACACAGTAGGTGCTCAGTAAAGATTAGCAGAAAACATAAGACTGGGGTCCAGAAGTGGCTCCCACTCTCCTCCACTGGAGGGTCAGGGGAGGGGATCTGGACCAAGGGACCCGGGGGTTGGCAGAGGATGGACGGTGGTGACTCTAAAGGAGGGGACAGAGGGAGGACCACAGAGACAGGTTTCTGGTGAGAGAGAGACCAGATGTCCCCAGGGAAGGGTCTGGGCCCTGCCTGTCCCTTAGACACCTCTCCTTGTTTGTCCATCCTGTGTCTAATCCTTGGAACCCAGGTCACTTGATAAGCCCCAGAAAGACACATTAGCCCCTCACTTCTGTGGATGAAGGGATGACCTCACTTCCCTCTTCAAATCCCTCCTCGGGTCACCCCACTCACCCCTTCTCCTCTGTGAGGTCACCTGACCCTTCCTCTCGTAGGCACACACCCACTGCTGCCCAAGGCATCGGTCCCAATCACTGGGCCTGCGTAAACTTTTCAACTTTTATTTTCAGGAAAATATAATCAATGGAAATGCATGGTTTCAAGACAAAACAAAAATTGGTTTCTGTGTCCTCTGTCAGGACCCCTATTGAGGACAGCCCTTTTCCAGCCAAGGTCTGCTGAGTTGGCACCTAGGCTGATGTGTCAGGCTGGTGGTCACCCTCCACACACAAACCCCTGTCTACAGGTATCTTCGGGGGGGAGGGACCTTTACCTCCCCCAGACCACTTTTATCCCATGGGAGGGGGAGACTGACCAGGGCCGAGGTGCACCCAGAAGAGGTGGACCGGGGCAGAGGGTGGGGGGCCGAGATCCTGCCAGCTGCTCGCACCCTCCCCAAAGTGTGGGTTTTTCACAGCCGCATGTGGGTTATGAGGCACTGAAAGGCCGCTCAAGGAACAGGACACAGACGTGAGCTATTGAGCCCTGTTCCTCAGCCACAAAACTTGTTCCTTTCTTCCTAATATCCCCAGAATCCTAAGTAGTGTCCCAAGAGAAGCCTGAGGAGGAGGTGTGGACTGAGGTGGGATGGGTGTCCCCGGGGACATGAGAACCCCTCTCTCCACTTTATTTCCCTCCCTCTGATGCATCCCCTCCCCACACAGTCCCCAATGCACCCCTACCATGCACCCCAGTCTTTGGTTATAAAAAACAAGGAATGTCACTCATCATCCGGTTCTACAAGGATTAAGTCATTAGTCACTACATTGCTGACCTACAATGTACTTTGAAAGGAATTCAGAACAAAGATCAGGATGAAGAACTCTGCTCTGGGAAAATAGCAAACAGGCCCTTAGATAGAAATATTTCTGGAGAAATTCTTTATTACCATGGAATCTTGCATCTTTCCATACTTAAGAAAGCACTAAAATCATTAACTGAGATATCTGTTCCTTGTGACTAGGAGTAACCTTCTACCTAGATGTATGCTTGATTGCACATACCCCTCAACCAAAATCACATAGTTGCTGGTTTCTCCTTCTGCCTCTTTGGGGCAGGTCCTCAGAGGTATCTGAGAGACTCTACCCTGGGCCATAGTACTCAGAAAGACACTAAATCAACTCAACTCACAGCTCTTACATTGTGGGTTTTTTTTTTCAAGTTGATGGTTTCAGGGCCTTAGCAGGCCTTGGGGATCTCCAGTAGATCATGAACTCAATCAGGAAGGCGGGCAAGTAGCTCATGGGGAGATAGATGACCATGCCATCACAGCCAGGTGAGTATTGGATCTGGGGGTGGCTGGTGTCAGGGCATGATCCATGCAGTCCCACATGAGGAGATGTTCTCAGATCATCTTGGCTTCAGTATTTCAACTGACTTCATGACTATCCAGAAGGAGACGCCATACAAATATATCCTCACTTCCCAACCCTCCCACTTTTAGATCAACTTCAGGAAAAAGTTTCTAAAAATTTCTTGGTTCTGCCAAATCATGTTACAAATCATTCAATCAGTGTGTCCCACCTCTTACCCCAGAGTCACACTCCAGACTAAACCCCCTCTTGCTCTATTCCTGAGAATATGTACACTGCATAAACTGAAGGTCTCTACAAACACTAGAAATATACGCACCTGAAAACCAACTTGCCATGAGTACGGGTATCTTCCATTTTTGGCTTCAGTTTTCTCTCCAGATATCAAGGGGTCCCGATGAGACACTGGTCCCCAGGTCTACCAAGCCTGGATACTTTCCTTATGTTACAAGTTGACCACACGAGACCGTGGAGATGGAGCTAATGTCCCCATTGTGTAGGTGAGTCAGAGCCCAGAGGATGGACCTGAGACTGGAGGAGGTTCTAATGATGGACCCAGGCTTCCAGACAAGAGTTTGCTTCACTCCCCAAGGTCCACAGCTCACTCAACTAAGGCCAGGAATGTCTCCCCATAGAGTACCTTGACCTCTGGGATGGCCCGATCCTATGCAGACTGGAAACTTCGAGAAAGCACCTCAGTACTGGACATAGCCGTCTTGACCAGGCTTGATCATATTTATTTTCACCCCAAAGTAGAGAGCTCTCTCCTGCAAGGGAGACAGGGAGAGGGGCAAGGACTTCAGAGGTCTTGCAAAACAAAACACAGAAATGCACCAGAAAAAAAGGCACCAAATTAAACTATGTTGGGTAACTGGAAACCTCTGGAAATTTGTAAAGTATAGAAGCCAGGAGAAGAAATGTTATGATGATGGTATTACTTCTGTGTAAAATTTGAATATATTTCCAAATATTTTACGAACTTATAATTCTTAGCACTTAGTCCTACCAATTATGAGGCAAGGCACCACTTAAATGCTATCTCCTCTTCTTCCCCTCACCTCTAATCAAACACCAAACTAGGCACAATTTACCTTTCCCATACTCCTCAGTCCCTTCTCTCCCCTCTCCCACCTGGGTAACCCCCTGGCCATCGTTCCTCTAAGGAACATCACCTTGCCTGTGGACACAGCTCCACACGATTAAAAGCACCCTCTCCCTGTAGCCTGTGGAGTCTCTCCCACAGATATGATTAAGTAGCTCCCTGGATAAATGGCTTCATGGGGTACACTCTCCGCAGGGCTCCCAGAACCTAAATACCACGGCAGTTGAACACATGGAAGGGCTGCACAGCCAAATAATAACAGTTCCAATTCTGCCTCCGACACTTGGTGACTGCGGACCCTCACGCAAGGCAGGAATATGTTGAATCAAACTCCTTAGGCCTCGCACCCACCTGGACACCCAAAAGATAAAAGGGTGCTTCCCAGTGAAAGACCTACACAGAGCAGGAGACAGGGACCTGGAAGGAAGGGCCTCTAATTCTCTGGTGACAGTAAACCCCTGTCAAAGCCTTCCCCAGAGCACAGAAGCAGGAGGACAGAGGAAGTGCATCCATCCCAGGCCAATAACTGAGGGGGTCTGAGAAGGCCTCAGCACTGTACTTGGACATGGAGAAGCTCCCACAAAAGAGAGACACCTGGCCCAGCACTGGAGATATTGACTACATGGCCCCTCGCCTTCCGCACTAGGGGCAGCAGACTCAGGGTCACTTCGATCACCCCCAACAGGTTCACGTCCAGTATCTTCATGAAGTTCTCTTTGGTCAGCCACTCATTGGGTGCAGTGGGCATGGAGATGCCAGCTTTATTCACCAGGCCCCAGAGTCCTGGGAACTGTGAGGGCGAGAGGGCAACACCTTGCTGGGCCCATACGTGAGGACCCAGCAGAGGTTCCAAGTCACCTTCCACCCAGTGAGGACTTTAGGAGAGAGGCTGCAGGGGGAACGGCTGCAACAGAGACCAACATGCTGCCTGCGGGTTTGGGGAGACCAGACCCTGTAAGCGGTTGGAGGACAGAAGGTGCGCCACCCTCCTGACTCAGTCTTCACGCCCAGCCCGCTGCCTGGTGACAAGGGGCAAGCACCCCACATTGGATGAAGACAGGGACTGAGGCTGAGGAAATCTACTGGGTCCGTAATCTGGAACTCGGAGGGTGAAGTTTTGGGCTTTCACAGTCCATGTTGCCCTTCCAGACATAATCAATATTCACTTATATTTTCAGATTTTCTGACAGCTAGGACTGAGTGACCAATATCTAGTATGAGGGAAAGAGAGACACACAGATAGACAGTGAGGAAGGGAGGGGAAGAGAGGATTAAAAGAGACAATGGATAAAAGACAAAAACAAAAAGATGAGTAATATCTGGGTGGACATTGGCTGGGTAAAACAGACCTGAAATCCCAGGTTTGGAAGAACATGTTGACAGGCCTGGTATTGACCTCTAGGGTCTGGCCTTGAAATACCCGCATCAATACTGAGCAGTGTTCCTGCAGGAATCTGGGGAATTCCATGGGGTAGGCTTTCAGGGGGAGGCAGGGCTGCCTCTGTTCACCTATCACCCCCAGAGCACAGAGTTCATCCCCACCCCAGAAAATTCCATCTTCTCCTCCCACCCACACAGGAGTCCACTCTAGCCCCATCTCCTTGGTGCAGATTCACCCAAGTTAATGGAGACCTCTCGGCCAGTGTCAAAGACACAATCCCAAGGTTTTAAAGACTTGGCAACCATAGGCCTCAGGGTGGCAGGGGAAGGCTATTGAGGGATGGGGTAGGGCTGCCAGAAGTATCCACACAGAGGGTTGAGTTCCTCCCCTACTCAGTAACACGTGTGGCTTGTAGGAAGAATATTCTCCAACCATTGTCATCAAAGGCACAACCAACATACGTGGTTATAGTGTAGGGAACTGGGTAGAAAGAAGTTTGCCAAGATATCATTTATGTTGAATATGATGAATAAAAGGTAGGAAATAATTATGTATCATACCATGAGGTACTTTTTAGTAAGTAATGCTATTCTAAAGGGTAGTATATTCTCAATCATAATTTACTAATTTTTGGAAGAAATTTTTATTATGTTGTAAATCTGTACATCTTTCTTTAGTGGAAAGAAAATGATACTAATATGTGCAAAATATAATACTATGTATGTCAAAATATTATCAGTACTTATCTCTGGGTGGTGAGATTTTGAGAGTGTTTGGTTTTAATCCCTGCACTTTTCTGAGTTTCCACAATGATCATATTTTAAATTATACTTAGATGAAAGAAATTCAAATTCTCTCCTTCCCCTGCAAAACAAAGGCACAACTGTAGTAATTAAAAAAAAAAAACAAAGAAGGAAAAGAAAAGAAGAAAAACAGAAAACAGAGAGAGAGAGAGAAAAAGTAACCCTTAAGTAGTTTTCTGACCTTCCTTAGACAAGTCCTGACAGCTCAATGTTGTCATCTGAAAATTGGTGACATTTAAACCCAAGTAGGATGACTACTGGTCACCAGCAAGAACATGATCAAGTGCTGAGAACACAGCCCAGCTCCAGCGCTGCCCCCCAGCCCCCCATGCAGCCTTCCAGCCAGATTGGCTGGGTAAAACAGACCTGAAATCCCAGGTTTGGAAGAACATGTTGACAGGCCTGGTATTGACCTCTAGGGTCTGGCCTTGAAATACCCGCATCAATACTGAGCAGTGTTCCTGCAGGAATCTGGGGAATTCCATGGGGTAGGCTTTCAGGGGGAGGCAGGGCTGCCTCTATTAACCACCCTCCCCCAAATCGGAATTTACACTTTGTCCCAGAAAAATACACCCTCTCCTCCCACCCAAGGAGGCCACTCTGGTCCTAAGCCCCTCTATTCACAGGTCACCCAGCTTCCTGGAAACCTCTCCGCAAGACTCAGACACATGTACCCAGAATTTAAAGACTTAACCAACTAACAGAACTCAGGGCAGAAGAGCAGGGTCAGGGGAGTTGGGTACAGGGTGTTGGAATTATTAACACACAGAGTTAGTCCCTCCCCTGCTCTGTACCAAGTCTGCCCTTGTAGGAATGTATATTCTCCCACCGTATTTGACATCAAAGACCCAATCAACATACAGGGTTATATTATTGTACAACATAAGAAATGTAGCCAATATTTTGAAATAACTGTAAATGGAATGTAACCTTTAAAAATTGTAAAATAAAAATTTTTTAAGGCAAAAACAAACAAACCAAAAAACCAAACAAACAAACAAAACTATGCATGGTTATAGACTAGAAAATTTGGTAAATAAATTTTACCAAGACGTCATTTACGTTCAACACAGTGAATAAAATCTAGGAAACCATTACATATTATATCATGATGTACTGCTTTAGTAAGTAATGTGAATCTAAAGGATAAAATATTCCATTATTAAAAATTATATTTTTGAAATTTTTCTATTATATTGTAAAATTTATTAACTTCTTTTAATGAGAAGAATTCAGATACCACTCTATGCAAAATATAATACCAGGTATGTCAAAATATTATCAGTACTTATCTCTCGGTGGTGAGATTTGGGGTGAGTTTGGTTTTCATCCTTGTACTTTTCCGTTTCTACAATGATCATGTTTTACATTTATACTAAGATAAAAGAAATTAATGTTCTTTCCCTCACCAGTAAAAAAAAGACAGAACTGTAGTAAACAAAAAACAAAAAAACAAAAACAAAAAAGAAAGTGACCCCATAGTAGTTTTCTGACCTTCCTTAGACAAGTCCTGACAGCTCAGTGTCGACATCTGAAAAATGCGTGACATTTAAACACAAGTCGGATGACTAGGGGTCACCAGCAAGAACATGATCAAGTGCTGAGAACTCAGCTCAGCTCCAGCGCTGCCCCACAGCGCCCCATGCAGCTTTCCAGCCAGAGCGCCCATCTCCACCCATCCTCCAGAATCTGCTCCCTGATCCCCCTGGTCACTCAGCATCAAGAAACCCAGACCTCCTGCTGAGGGAGGAGGGGACACCAGACAGGAAGTCTGCAAGGACACATTCTCATCAGGGAAAACTCTGCCCCAGGCTGCAGAGCCTCAAGGTCGCGAGGTGGGTGTGGGATGGAAGAGGCTTGGCTGGTAAGCTGGGTGAGGAGAACACAGGGAGGACTTCAAGTCCTGGAAAACACCTTGGGAATCTCCCCAGGCAGCTGTCATGGGGTCTCCACTTCACAGAGAGGAATCAGACTTGAGAAATGTGGGTGGTACCTCTGGCCCCCACACGCTCCTTCACCCACTTGGTGGCCGCAGCGATGCTCTCAGTCTTGGTGACGTCCAGGATCACTGTCTCCAGGCTGTCTGACATCTGGCCCTTCAGCTGCTGGGCCCCCTGCTCCGTCAGACATGCAGCCAGGACCCTCAAGCCTCGCAGGTGCAACTGCCTGGCCAGCAGGTTCCCGAAGCCCGAGTCACAGCCCGTGATGAAGACGAACTTGTCCTGGAGGTGGCTCACCACCTGCCTCTCCTGGTACCAGTGCAGGAGGTAGTACAGGCCCACGGGGACCGCCAGATACAGCCACATGGCTTTGCAGGGGACAGACACAGGCAGGCTGGCGTGAAACTCGTGTTTCACAGGCTAGTGTTCAAACTGGAGGACTAAAGAACACACACGATGTTGGTTGGCCAACCAGCCTCCAGGATCTCTGGCATGGAGCCCTCAGGATTTTCCTGTTCACCCTCTTTAGTGACTATTATTGATTCTGGCCTCATTTGCATGTTTTTTAGTACACTTAATCCATTTCTATTAGACATCATTGCATTTCCAAAACAATGCCTTGAGGATGAGAATACTTTTCCCAGCCACCTTTTCCTCTCCCTTCCCCGCCCCCTAAACACATTGGAGCCCTTATATCTCAGGTCTCATGGTTAAGGACTGACTTCTTTACTTTTTCTGCTCAAGTGTGGGACCTGGGTCTTCCTGACCTACTGGAGATTCTAACATAGGGAATACACATGGAATCAAGACACAAGTGGCTTCAAAACCCACCTCTGCTGCCAACCAGCTGTGTGACCTTAGGCAGCTGGCTTAGCCTCTGAGCCTGGTCTCCTCCTCTGGCTCAACTCACAGAATTCACTCCTGAAAGACCAAGTCCCTCTCAGCCTCTCTAGGATTAGAAAGGGAAGGCAAACAAGAATAAGGTCTCTGCTGATGAAGTGGTTCTCTGGGCCAGAAAGTTGTTCAGGAGAACAGCGGGGGTGTCTGATCTCAGAGGCAAAGAGAGGGGACAAGAAGGGAATGGGGGTGACACACGCAATGGTGAGACATCTCCCAGATGCTGGGCCAGTTGTTGGAAGGACTCACACAAAGCTGGTCTAACAGTTGTTCCTTTCACTCTGTGAAGATGCCCTGCCCACAGCCCTGGGTGCCCGGCTACATTACCCTCTGCCCCTCCTGTACTGGGTGAGGCCCTTCCCTGCCCGACACCACACCCTGAATCCAGACCATTCAGACACTGAGAAAAGACTGGCAGAAAAGACTGACTTGAATGGGGCCTATGGGATGGGGTGTGCGAACCTCCCCCAAGGCACGTTGGGCTGTAAAGCCCAATAATTGGAAAGGTGTTAATTCGGTTTGTATCAGGGTGACGACGGAGAGGAGGGAGCTGCCCCCTCAGGAGACTAAAGAAAGGACCAGAGCCTGGACCCCAGAACAACTGTGCATGGAGGGGCTTTCATGGTGTGGTGGTGGATACCATTTGTTAAAGGGGGTAGAATTATGATGAGTGGGGTGCCTACCCACTGGCACCCTTGTGGCCTCTGATGGACTGGGCTCCAGTCCCTGCTCAAGTCACCAACTGGACCTGCCTCACCCCCCAGGAGAAAAAAACTGGGACGGGGTTGAGGCCTGCTGAGGCTCCGAGGGACTTTGAGGAGGAGGACCTCTTTGTTAATGTGGTTCTCCCTCCACTGTGACCGGCTCCTGAAGGGAGCTACAGGAAGCATCGGTGGTCTGTGTCCTTCAGGAAGTGCTAGCAGAAACCAGAGTCCTAATCAGTCCACTCTTCCCTGACTCTCTGGAGAGGACTCCCAGAGGTGGGCCCAAACCTCTTGAATACCTTTCCCCACGGGGCTACAAAATGGCTCAATAATCATTGTCTGGGGGGAAGAGAAATGGCACGATGTTGGTTGGCCAACCAGCCTCCAGGCTCTCTGGCATGGAGTCCTCAAGATTTTCCTGTTCACCCTCTCTAGTGACTTCTGGATTTAGTGAAATCCAGAAGTTCCAGGTTAAGCCTGAAGCAATGGTTTCATGTTAATGAAACCACACGGACTGTGCTGTGTGCTGAATTCTAGAGAATTGCTGCCTCAGATCCCCCGGAGGGCAAGGGCTGAGTCTCATCTCGTATTTCCAGGACCTGGCAGTGCCTAGCATCTGACAGAGATGAATGAATGATCACCGCAACATCCTCTTCCACTCTGCTTTTCCCCTGCATTTTTTTTAAAATTTATTTTTATTTATTTATTTTTGGCTGCATTGGGTCTTCGTTGCTGTGTGTGGGCTTTCTCTAGTTGTGGCGAGCGGGGGGTGCTCAGCAGTTGTGGCACACGGGCTTGGCTGCTCCGCGGCATGTGGGATCTTCCCGGGCCAGGGCTCAAACCCGTGTCCCCCGCATTGGCAGGCAGATTCTTAACCACTGCGCCACCAGGGAAGTCCCTCCCCTGCATTTCTTACCTTGTCTGACAAGATGAAATTCCCCGAAGCCTCCATCTCCCTCATCTTTATAATGGGGGAGGGGAATCCAGATGACTTCAGTCCTCTCAACTGAAGTCCTCTCAACTCCAGCTCTCCAGGAGTCTAAGAATCCATATGTTGTCATCAAAATAGTGAAACTTTAGGAAGTTGGGGCCTCAGGAAGCCCTGGAAAATTCAAGGGGAATTTCTGTCCAGCACACATTAGGTGCTCAAGATGAGTTAGTAGAAACAATAAATCTGGAATCAGAAAGGGAATGTTAGCACATCTACAGAGACCCAGGGAAGGTGCTTCGGGTCAGGAGGTGGGGGAATCTGAGTGAGGAACAGAAGAAAGGGGAGGGATGGAAAAGTGAAGGGGGGTGCGGAATACTGAGGCGTTCCAGGAGGCTGCTGGGTGGGGCCGATTTTCCCTGGGGGAATGGTACCCAGGGCCCTTCCCGTCTCTCTCAGTCTCTCCAAGCTTCCTCTTCCTCAGACTAATGTGCACATCACCACACACACTTTCCCAAGAGGGAAACCATGAGAGGAAACAGTTGTCCTCCATCTTGCGGAAGGATAAGGGCTGGGAGCAAAGGCAACTCATCTTCCCTTTCTCAAGCCCTTCCCTAGATCATGCCACACATCTCTCGGCCTCCATAAAGGGGGCTTCTCCCCCAACCAAGAAATATCCCAGAACTCCCAGGGCTGAGTCCCCTTCATGGAAGTGTAGGTCCTGCCCCATTTTCTTATCCTAGCCCCTATCCATGAGAAGCTCTTCTACTAGGGTGGTCATTTTTAACCTTTTGGACATCATGGACCCCTTTTCTTTTTAATAAACTTATCTATTTGTTTTTATTTTTGGCTGTGTTGGGTCTTCGTTGCTGCGCATGGGCTTTCTCTAGTTGAGGCAAGCGGGGGCTACTCTTTGTTGCTGTGCGCGGGCTTCTCATTGTCATGGCTTCTCTTGTTGCAGAGCATGGGCTCTAGAGCACAGGCTCAGTAGTTGTGGTGCACGGGCTTAGTTGTTCCGTGGCATGTGGGATCTTCCCGGGCCAGGGATCGAACCTGTGTCCCCTGCATTGGCAGGTGGATTCTCAGCCACTGCGCCACCAGGGAAGCCCCATCATGGACCCCCTTGAGCACCCAAGGAAGGCTCGAAGCCCCATAAAAGTGACAACACAACTGGCAGGATTTAGTACATACTTTTCGGTGAGTTCACAGACCACCTAAAGCCATTAGGTGCCAGAATCCAGGTCAAGAATCCCTGCAGGGCTTCCCTGGTGGCGCAGTGGTTGAGAGTCCGCCTGCCGATGCAGGGGACACGGGTTCGTGCCCCGGTCCGGGAAGATCCCACGTGCCTGCGCGTCCGGAGCCTGTGCTCCGCAACAGGAGAGGCCACGGCAGTGAGAGGCCTGCGTAACGAAGAAAAAAAAAGAATTCCTGCAATAAGAGTTTACTGAACTACTAGCAGAGAGATTCAGGCAAGTTGTTTAATCTCTCTGTTCCTCAGTTTCCTTGTCTACAATAGAACCCATAACTCATTGAGTTGTTGCAAGGATTAAATGAGACGATACTTGGAAAGCACATTGCAATCGTGCCTGGCAAATGTAACAGTAATAGCTGTGAGCTGTCACTGTTACTCCATCTCTTCTGTGGTGATTCATAGTGGCATTTGTGGTTCTTGACCTTCTGTGTAAGAAACACAACGTCAGATACTAAATAAAAGAGGAAGCTGGTGTTGATCCAGTTCAGAGAGAAAAAAAAATGGTTAGTGTCGGTGGGACTAGGGAGAGGATCTCAAGGGCAATTCCACAAAAAAGGGATTTCTCCCTCCTCATCTCCAAGAAGTGGAAAAGGGGGCATGTTTATGCCAAGCACTTTACATATACAATGTCATGTATCTCATACAGTAATCCTGCAAGGAAGCACCATTATCCTCATTTTACATATAAAGAAAGTGAGGCTCAGGAAGATAAAGTGACTTGCCCAAAGTCACACAGCTACTAAGTGGTGGGACAAGGTGTCAAAGCCAGGTCTGGTCCCCAAGCTAGTGTTCTCTCTACTGTCTCCAGGCTGAGTGAGGGAGCAGGGAAGAGCCGAGCAGAGCAAGGATAGGGTCACTGGGCCACATCCATCTTTGGGGAGCCTGGGGAGCTCCCGATCTGGTGTTCCTGGGTAGACAAGGCTGCGTCCCTGGTGTGGGGCAAAGCCATGGCAGGAGGGCAGAGCAACTTCCGAGGCTGGACTTGCCTTCTGCACTCAGTGAGCTTCTGGAAGCTCAGGCTGGGGAAGGAAGTGCAATGGTTGCCAAACTCCTCAGCCTTGACCTGTCCACAATCCACCTGCCCTCGCACACAAAGTAGGGTCCTTTGCCACACAAGCCGGGCAAGTGGGGCAATTCCTGGAACAGCCCACCCCACCCCTTCCTCCAGGGTCCAGACACAAGCTCTTGGCCCTCCCAACCCTGGGAAGCTGGCTGCCTTTATCTGTGCCTTCCAATAACTCCTTCCTGGTACCTTCCTTCCTTTCTGATTGTGATTACAATGTCTTGTCTATATTTTGGGGGGGGGAAAATGGTGGGGGGAGGGAGAGGAAGGAAAAAGAGTAAATTTCCAGGAATTGTTTTGCTGCTGTGCTCCTGTTGCTTGGAGCAAAGCTGTTTGCCCTCCTCCTCCTGCCCAGGCTGGCAAGGAGCCTGGGCTCCTGCCCCTCCCTCTTTCCCTTCCTTCCAGTCTCTCTTTCCAGCTGCCTCCCTCCTCCCTCCAAAGAAAAACACCCACATGAAAACTGCAGAGTTATCACTCATTCCTTCCTGAGGGAGCAGCTTTCCCTCTGTGCCTCTGCCAGAAGGAACCACCATCACTTCCTCTTGCTGCAAATACACATTGGGAGGCGGGGGCGAGCGTGGGGAGGGCTGGGGAGCAGGTGGAGGTAAGGCGGCAGGGGGGTGACGTCTCCACGTGGGAGGGAAAAGGTCCTGGGTAGAAGATTCAGAGACCCAGGACTGAGCCACTAAAATGCAGTCTTGAGAGGAATGGAAATGACCATGGGTCAGAATGTGTGGTCCCTGTGGAGAGAATAGAAGCCAGAACTAGGGTTTTTCCGGAGGGTGCTTGGTCCAGTAGAGCCTGCATCTGCATGGGTCAAAGGCATGGAGAAGGAAGTGAAAATTCTCAGAAGGCTCCTTACTGAAAAGACATAGCCATAGGATAGAAACTGAGATCCTAAACAGAGAGAGTAGAACTGTCTGAAAAATCAAAGTAAACCACATTTTAGGGATTCCCTGGTGGTCCAGTGATTAGGACTCGGTGCTTTCACTGCCAGGGGCCTGGGTTCAATCCCTGGTCAGGCAACTAAGATCCCACAGGCTGCAAGGCATGGCAAAACACATACACACACACACACACACACACACACACACACACACACACACACATTTTACATTGTCACAGCTCATCATGACAGATTTCTTGACCTAGGAGTGATCTGATGTGTGAGTGGAAGTGTGACATAATAAATATTTGGTCTCTGCCCCCAGTTCCTCACACAGAGCTCCTAAAATCCTTGTAATTTCCTGAGTGATGCAAGTGATAGGAGCATCTTACACAGAATTCCTAAATCCCTTGGAAATTCCTGGGTGATAGGAATGTCTTTTGTTCTAATGAGATGACTCTTGGTGGGCTCCAGGATGGCTTCAGGATGGGGTTGGTCACGAGAAAGACCAAGCCTTGATTAGAAGCTTAGAACTTTCAGCCTCACTCCCACCATCCTCTGGAAAGAAGAGTGGGGTTGGAGATTAAATTAATAATTGATCATGCCTATGTGATGAAGCCTCCATTAAAATTACTAAACTATGAGGTTCAGAGAACTTCTGGGTTGGTGAACGCATCCAAGTGCCAGGAGGGTGGTGCATTCCAACTCCACAAGGACAGACCTTACCCTATGTACCTCTTTATCTGGTTGTTCATTTGTATCCTTTATAATAAAACAGTAAACATAAGCAGAAGCAAACTATCAAAATTGCCAGGAGGGGGGTTGTGGGAACACCTGTCTTTGCAGTCACGTTGGACAGAAGTGTGGGTACCTAGGGGAACCCATTGATTGCATCTAAAGTGGGGAAAATCTTGTGAGACTGAGCCCTTAAACCTGTGGAGTTGGACACTAACTCCAGGTGGTTGGTGTCAGAATTGAATTAAATTACAGAACACCCAATTGATGTCTGAAGAGTTGGAAAACTGGTTGGTTTGGGGGAGAAAACTCTACACATTTGGTGTCAGAAGTGTCATGAATAGAGAAACAGTTTTTCTAGAGGAGGCTTTAAGAAAACTGAAAGTTAAAAATATCCCCTTCCATGGAGATGGCTGGTGGTGATGGTTGCTCAACAATGTGAATGCACTTAATGCTACTGAACTGTATACTTTAAAATAGCCACAATGGTAAATTTGATGTTATGTTTATTTTACCACAATTTAAAAAGTCAATTAGCAGACTTTAAAAAAATCTCCTCCTTGAATGGATAAACAAAATGTGGTATATCCATGCAATGGAATATTAGTCAGCCACAAAAAGGAATGAAGCACAGATACAGGCTACAACACAGATGAACCTCAAAAATGTTATGCTAAGTGATATAAATCAATGAAGTTAGAACACTCCCTCACACCATACACACACACACACACAGACACACACACACACACACACACACAAACTCAAAATGGCTTAAAGACAAATGTTAAGACATGACACCCTAAAACTCCTAGAAGAGAAC
>NC_041219.1:84941967-85065768 GCF_002837175.3 Physeter macrocephalus | reverse complement strand
GTGTCAGGCACTGGTAGTGTATTTAGGCCATTAATTATGAGCATTAATACACATAGCATCAGAGGAAATGCTCCAATGCTCCTCTGGCAACCCCCCCCCACCCCCATACACACACACAGTCCCCTCTCCTCTCCCTAAGTCCTTACCTCATTCCACATTGGAGGGATACTTGGAGGTGCCAAAGCTGGGGACGTTCTCTTGGTTCATATCAATAGGAGTGTCTGGGGTGAAGTAAACAGTGTAGTTAGGAGGGATTTTTCTGCATATGACCTTCACCCTGACCCAATAGCAAAGGGCTGGCTATGAAGGACAGCTTTGGAAGACAGAGTTGGGAAGTAGAGGGATGCTCTGTTTGGGAGATGGGGGCGGGGGGCGGGGGAGAAGCAGAGCTTGCGTGACCCCCTCCCAGCTGCAGCAGGACTATCTTATAAAGGTCTCCGTCCTGTGCTCCCGGGGAGGGCTGGACTGTGGACCCAAGCCGATTGGGTAGAAGGGGCGGAGGAACCCTCACTGTAGCTAAGAAAAGTCCTGTCTTTCCCTCTGGTGACAAATACGAAGCAGCTGACTTCTGCTACATCTTTGCCAGCACCCTAGCCCTTCCACCGACCTCCACATGTTCCTACCTGCCTGGATGTTCCTCTTGCCCATGAGACCCACAAAGAAGTCATGCATGTCACCTGCAGAAACAGGGCCCAACATTTTCAGCAGTGATAGTGAGGGGCCGATACATTTCCCCAGACATGTGTCAAGACTTCTGAGGTTGGGTTTCTGGTCTCTGTTTCAGTGTCTCACCACAGCTTACTCCCCGCAGTTAGCAGGCTGTCCCCTAAGCCCACCCTCTCTGTCTACCTCTCCCTCCCCCGCATTTCGAGAACTCTAAAATTCTCCCACCCAGCAGGTGCCTGGGTTAGAATCTTCACAGCCACCAAGAGATCCTCTTGGTTCCCACTAACCTACCAGTGGAGGAAGACTCCACCGCGCCCCGCACACCTGCTTCCTCTGGCTCTCAGCGGCCTCTCACATTCAGGAAAGGCTGGCCGAGCAGTTGCAGCTGGCATGTTGTTTGCGCCAGCTGAGCCGGGCCAGCCGGAATAGTCACTGGGCCCTGTGCCCATGGAGCTCTAGGCAAGTGGTCAGCAGAGATCGGGAGGGAGAAGAGGCTACTCACGTTTCTGGGGAAGTGACGACTCCTTAGGACCTGTGAAGCAAGAACAGGCATGTAACTGGGGAAAGGAATCTGCAAAGTGATGATTAGAAGGGGTTCAGATCACAGCCCTCAATAATTCACTAAGCCATCTCCAGTCTCCTTCCCACTCGAAGGGGTCTCCCAGGCCTATTTAATCTTCAGAATCCTGCCCCACACGCCCCTCTGCCCGGGGCTGCTTCCTACCCACGCTAGCCTTGCTCAGCACTTTGAGCAATCCATCCAGGGAGACTGAGCGGCTGTCATAGAGTCTCCGGAGCAACGACGGGGGCAGCTGGTAGAGATTCGAGTCCTTCTGGGGAGAGAAACAAAGAGGGCTGAGGAGGAGGCTCACACCCAATCCACTCACTCTTTCCCCACAAGAAATGGCCTCTTCTTGAGCTCATCACAGCTGAACTTAACATCCCATTTCTTTCAGGATTTCCTCTGGTTTACACTAGAAGAGAAGTAGGCTCTCAAAGTGTGGTCCATGGACCAGCAGCATCGCCGCTGGGAGCTTGTTAAAAATGCATAACCTTGGTCCTACGCCAGGCCTACTGAGACAGAATCTGCATCTTAACCAGGCCCCCAGGTGATTCATAGACGCAGCAAGGTTTGGGAAGCACATGTAAAAGGAACACACTGGCCATCCCTGTAGGCCGACCAACTGTCCCGGTTTGCCCAGGTATGTGGGGCTTTCAGTGTTCAAGCTGGGACAGTCCCAGGAAAGCTGGGACAGTTGGTCATGCTATATCCCACGCTCAAAGGGGACTGACCCTTGGGGCCCCCTCCCAGCTCCTGCCACCTCCCAGTGAGAAGGGCCATTGGTTCTTTTCTCCCTGGCACACCCGGAACCGGTTTGACCAACGATGTGGTTGCCCCACTAAGTGAATGAGCCAGGAATTCCCGCACTCCCAAGAAAGGCTCATCAGACAGAGCTAGTGTCCTCTGGTCTGTGCTCCACGATTGAGTCACAGACAGGACTCGGTCCTGGGGACAGGTGGGGGTAGGCAGCCAGGGCCACTAGCAATCCTGAAACTGCCCCCACTCTGCACTGTGTCCGTGGATGTTCCTCTCCCTGCGTTTCCCACCACCTCGCCCTCTCTTTTCTTCTCCATCAGGTTTCTGCCTCTGGTTTGCTCTCCCTCTCCCCTCTCTCCCCTGGATTTAGAATTTCACGAAGGCAGCATGCTCAGAATGAAGCCTCTTCTTCCCCTCCACAGATGAACCCCATTCTAGACCTGCTGCCAAACAGGGGTTCTTTCTCATCTTGGTGGTTTCTTTTTTAGCAACTTGGGCACAGCAGGATGGTTGGTGGGCACACATCACACACCCAGTTTATTGCCGCTGCAGAGAGATAATGACAATTGATCATGTTTGGAGATTTTCACCTTGAATCTCAGCGGTGCCTCTCTCTCCAGAGCCTAGGGGTCCTTGGGCGGCTGAGCACACGCAGATGGGCATTTACCCAGGATGCACCCACACACGTGCCAACCTGGCTGTCCAGGCGCACATACATGCTACTCCCGTTTCGTCCCAATCTCCCTCATCCTCTCGGACCTGCAGGGAGAAGGGGCAGGATGGCAATCTCTATTTTATTGACCAAGAGGGGCAAGGTCTCAAAGCAAGTTTGTCTCAGAGGAATAGACCCAGATATTCTGACTGTTTCCAGCTGGAACTTTGGGCTCCAAACACAGTGTCCAGTCCATATCTGGCACTCGCTGTGTGTTTTTTGAACTGGTTCTCGTCTTTTGGAACTGGTGCAACTGCTGCAAGGATGCCAACCTATCATGCCTTGGGACACCTCACCAGCTGGAGGAAGGCTGGTGATCTCTCTCTTTGCCCAGCCCACATCTTCCCACGCAGCCACTTCCCCAAATTGTTCAAATACTCTGCGCACCTTCTGTAATGAGATGCTAAACAGATCTGAGCTGGAGAGGCAGTTAGACTTCACACACTGAATTTGTAGTAAGTTCCACCTGTAATCATCTTAAAAGCATTCGTACTAATGTAACTGCTGTCTTTTCAAAACCTTGAGAAGACCTCCTCCCTGCTCTCCCCCAGTACCCCTACCCTGACAACTCCTACTCTTTTTCTTAGATGAACTCGGGAAATTGGGGCCCGACCTGTTTTGGATAGGTTTTTTTCCTATCCTGACCAAGCAGAGGCTAGAGGGAGACATGGGAGAGGAGGGAAGAAAGGGTTGGGATGTTAGGAGCACCTGAGGTTATTGGGGGTGGATGAGCAGGGGATAAGGGAATTTATGTGAATTTTGAAAAAAAATAATACATATAGCTGATAGGTAAAAGAGCACACAAATGACTATTGGGGAGAGAAGTTCTGACTGTGTTTCATACCATCCAGGAAGTGGGGAGGATCTGCCCCCCCTGCAAAGGGACAGAACCTGGGCTGGACCATAGGGAACCTGAGACCATGCTATCCTACCCCTCGCAGTACCATCCGATCACCAGGTCACCAGACAATCAACCAACCAAACAACATATTAGTGCCACACATTTTATGTACAAGGTGTCAAAGACATGCAGAGGGACAGAGATACTGACAGACATACTGAGAGAACATGAGGCCACTGGAGAGGCTGGGCTGTCCAACCCTCTGACGGGTAACTCCCAACCCGCCCGTCCCACCTTCCTCCCTACCACGGTCGGACAGGCAGAGTGCGGCCTTATGATGCTGCCCAGTACTCTGCCAGGCTGGGTGAGACAGAGGGGGTGCCTTACCTTGCTGTGGCTCCCACCAGGCACCACCTGTTCCTGTGACTCCTCACAGACCGCCCCAAAACTCCGAGCCAAGCTGAGGGCTAGGATAACTGCAAACAGCAGGGCACTCCTCATGATGCCTAGGAGTGCAGAGGGACAGGACAGAGGGAAGGCGAGGAGGAGGAGGACACAACACAGGCGCAAACATGGGAGACAGTCATGACTAGCAGCCTGGCTTGACCCTGCTTCCCCAGCCCCCAACTCTCCCGCCCAAGCCTTAGTGTGGGAGAGTCTCTGAGCTGGGAGGCGCTCAGTTTCCCTGCTCCCCCATCACATATTTCCCCAGGATATGCACCTGGCAATGAGCAATGGCGCAATAATGTGGGGGACTCTAGCCTCCCAGGGAAGATAATAGATTTATAGGACGTGCATGGGTCTATTTCCTTAGTCGGCTTGAGGAGGGATCCTGGATGCTATTTTCCAGCCCTAGGCACCCCAAGACTTAGGCAAAAACTTTCTAATATAGGAAGAATCAGTCTGTACCCACAGGCTCCAAATACTACATCAACCCCCACTGACTCCTTCTGTTCACCTTCCCAGTATCCTGCTCCCCGATCAGAGGCTGCCACCTTTATTTCCTCCTGACTCTGCCCCTGTCCTTTGGTGCCAGCTCCTGTCCATCCAACATTCTGCCGCTTGTGCCTACCTGTGGAGCAGCTCTGAGCCTGGGGCAGATGGTCTGGCAGGATCAGGAAGCTGGCCGGGAGCACTGTCCGCTCCCCACACACGCTGCTGGTGCTGCCGTGAAGAGAGAAACAGGGAGTGGAGGGGCTTGGGGAATGTGGCAGGAGCTCCGGCCCAGCTCCCAGATAAAGGCTCTGGGAGGGTCTGGGGGAGCCGGGGGAGGGGCTGAGAATCACCAATCCCAGGGTGGCTGGAGGGGAGGGGGAGGCTGGTGGGGGGAAGAGGGATATAGGCTGCAGCCACACACACACACACACACACACACGCACACACACGCACGCACACACACGCACAACACGCACACGCGCACACACGCACACACTCACACACACACAGCACAAACCCAGCAGTGAGCAGGGGTTATCCAGCAGCCCACAGTCCAATAGCCCCTGAGCTGTGCATGCTAAGGGATGATGTTGCGTATGGTTTGTCACAAAATTTCCATGCCGGAGCCAACTCAATAGGTGCGGTCCCTGGGCTCTTTCTCCTCCTTGTCCACCCACCAGCTTTGCCCTTTAAACTTCCAGCCTCAAATGCCTGGCCAAAACAATTTCCGCCAGGTGCTGCTCTGGCCCTTCCACCACCAGGATGAGCAGGCTCAGGTCCCTGACGATTGAGAGGTGAGTCTGGCACACCCTCCAGTCCTCAGTTCTCCCTCTGTCCTCCTCCCAGCTGGAGCTGACCCATCGCGTTGGTCCTCAGGCCAGTAGGGTTGGTACTTCTCCCCACTAGTGAATGCAGAAAACTCCAGGGTCTGCCCCGCTCCACCTCCCCAGCGCCAGAGCCTCTCCCCATGGCCTCCCACCCCACGCTTGACCCCTGAATCAGCCTGACGTAGTTGCATCCTTCCAGGGTTCTGACTTCTATCCTTCCTGCTGTGATCTCTGAAAGGAGGGACAGAGCACCACGGCTGAGCTGTTCCCCTACCCTCACCCCCACTCCAGCACTGATCTCTTAATTGCTTCTTTTTCTCCTCACAGTTGCATTTTTTTCCCACTCTAATCTGTCTCCCTACAGCTCAGGCATCTTCTCCCCTGAACTTTCAAGCCTCTAGTTCTCACCCCACGGTCGAGGGGCCTTATTCTGCTCACTTCACACCCAAGGTAAGAGAATCCCAGGGGAGAGGCAGAGTCCGCATCTGACCCAGGTCCAGAGAGAAAAGACCCAGAGAGAAAAACATACTGCTGTAGGAGATGAGGGCAGGGAAAGTGAAAGCCGGCTCCAGAGCAATCATCACTCTTAGCGTTTATAATGGGTGCAGAATTTGAACATTTGCAAGACGCTTTGGCAGAGAGCAATCCAACTGATTTTCATCACCTCCACCGTGTGAGTAGGAAATATTCCTGTTTTCAGATGAGAGAACTGAGGCTCAAAAAATTCAGGCACATACTCTAGGACATACTGCTGTTGGAGCCTCAAATTCAGGTTTTTCTCACTCCAAACCTCCCCTTCATCTTACTGCACTGGTCTGTACTTTGACCAGTAAGGGAACAGTTAAGTCTCCCAGAGGGAGTTGGGGGTCTACCTCTCCAAAAGACCTGGAGATTTGGGACCTTGTACTCTTCTACATCTTGGGATTGGGAAGAGAATCATAGCTCTGTTGCATATTTACTACAAAGACTTCTGCTCACCAGCACCTTCCCCAATCACCCTATTTAAAATTACTACCACTCCATTCTCCATATCCCTTCATTTCTTTTCTTCATACATCAAACATACTATAATTTTACTTATAGTCTGTCTACCCACATCCCACCAGAATATCAGCATTATAAGGGCAAGGACTTTCGTCGCTTTACTGTTGGATTCCTAGCTCTGTAGTGCTTGGCATATAATAGGTGCTCAATAAAAATTTATTTATAAAACAAAAGAGGAAGTCTGAGTCCAGCTTCTTGCATTGCGGCCCACAATGTGGATCCTCCACAGAGCCTCTCAAGCACTGCTAGGGCCTGAAATGTTTGTCTCCCCACCCTACCCACCCTGGGGTTTGGGCCATACTGAGAAGTCATTCCGGCTTCACAGGGCCCCATGTTCGTCCCCGAGTGAGGGAAGCAGCTAGGTCTCAAGGCCCCTTAATTATGTGAGAGGCCAAAGGGGCCTCATTAAAGGCTTCCCATTACCCAGCTAATTACAGGGCTCTGTGGGGCAACCATGGCCCAGGACTCAGGGTTGGGAGCCTTTAGTGGAATAAAGGGTAGAAGTGGAAGGCTGTTTACATGTTAATGGAATGACTGGTTCATTCCTTTGAGAAGCTCAGATGCTATTCCTAATTGGACCTGGCCATCTCCCACCTCCTCCTCTTCTCCTCCCTCACCAATCTGGAAAAGGAGGTCCAAGCTGGGCAGGCTGGAGGAAATTGGGGGTGCAGTAGGAAGAATGTGTTAGACTGAGGACTAAGAACAAAAGCCTCCTGGGTCCCATCTCTACATCAGCCTCCCTCCCCCATCAACCCATCCATCCCTGCCCCCAAGCCCTGGGACTAGGGAAGCAAGGCTTCAGCAAAGGTCCGTCATGAATAATGTCCTTTGATGATCAGGCATCTCACAGAGGATGGCAGGAGCCAAGGATGGGGGGAGCAAGGGAATGGCAGGGAGAATTGATCACCCCTTGATCTCTGGGATTAGCAAAGACTTGAAAGAGCTGATGCTAAGTCAGAGGTGATGAAGGAGGGAGGCTTCGGAGGGCTAGGGCAGGCTGCGCTTCACTTTGCCCACGAATCATATGCAAATGGCATGTAAAGCAGGTGCTGCAGCTACAGAGAACCTAGGTGTTTTTCCTTTGAACACTTACTCTTTGAGCCACACCTCAGACACTAACTGTCGCTGGCCTAGCGGAGCAGGATCCCTAGCAGATCCTCCCTCTGGAGCCCCCCCTCTTTATTGCTGGTGCAGGTTGGGGGTGAAGGCAGTAAAACACTGAGCTGAGATGCTTTAGTCGGCCATTCCCAGGGGTCAAGGTGGGGCACGTGCCTGTGCGCGCGACCTGGCCTGCGTATGTCCACCACATGCACAGCTTGGGCGCAACATGTGGACCCCTTCGACATCCTGGAGGGGTGCTGCAGGCTGCTGAGGGAGGGGGTTGGGCCATACGTGACACTGGGTGGAGATACCAGTGAGGAATGGAAGGATGCCGAGTCCTGTGGCCAGGACACAGCCGGGAGACAACCCACAGCACAAGAAGAGTCCCTCAGAGCCTGGGGAAGAAATGGGCTGAGCCAAGAGGGCTGAGCTAGAGCTGGTTTGTGCTGTGAGATGCTCGAATGGCCCCTCTTGGGGGTTAGGGGACTCCAGGATGGCTTGTGCCCCTCAGAGGCTCAAACAGCCTAGACTTCGAGAGAGCTGGACTGGCTGTGAGCAGGGGTGGGCAGCAGAACTTCAGCTTCTCCCATCATGATGGAGCCAATTCAAGCCCTATAACACAGGTGGGGAAACTGAACCCCTATAGGCTTCAGGGGACAAAAACACACACTCCTGAGCTCCAGAAGAGAAGAGAAGCAGAGACAGGAAAGAGGAGGAGTGAGGGAGAGATGGGAGAGTAAAGAAGAGAGGACCCCCGGCCCTGCAACCTCCCTCAGCCTAGCATCTATCCACATGACTGACGGGGGGAGGACAGGAAAGAGAGCAGGGGCCCCAGCCCTCCCCCCTCCTACCATTCCCAGCCCAGAGGGCTGACAGTGCCTTCAGCCCTGGGAAAGGAAAAGCAGGATAGGGAGCAGCAGCTGCATATTCTCCTGAAATTGCTTCTGAAAATGACCAGACACTTCACTGGGAAAGTGACGACAATTTGGGCCCTGGGAGCAGGAGATGAGGCGGAGAGCGGGGGCAGTCAGGCTCTGGTCACCACCCCCCTCTCCGCCTGGTTCTCAGAAGTAAAGGACGGGGGAACTGTTGGGGGTGGCGGAAGGGCGGCCAGAGCCCCAACTCTGGACACGGCTCCCCACGACAGCTCTAACCCCTCACCCACTGGGAAGAGCTGCCTCCCTGGGCCCCATCTCAGCTCAGAGAAGGGTGTGCCAGAACACGGGGCTGGCTTGTGCTGTGAGGGCTAGATTAATCTGCAGCCAAGAGGATGAGCTAATCAGGTCTCCCGCCAGCATAATTACCTGGGGAGTGAGCTGCCTGTTAGTGGAAGCTGAGGTGGAGGGAGACCCCAGCCTCAAGGCACAGTGAGCTCAGCAGAGACAGGGAAGAGGCAGGGAAGGTAGAAAGGTACAAAAGGAGGCAGAGCTGTCCAGACAGAAACAAAAGGCAGCCATTTATTTGTATGCTCGCACAGAGCGCAGTCTACCTTTTACTTCAAACACAGGAGCTGCTTGTTCCCCAAAGGTAGAGAGCAGAGTGGGAGAGGCTTAGACAAGACAGAATCTATGAGGAAACAGCCATGAAGGAAGTGGGGGAGGGTGATATTTAAAGCATTATACAAACTCTTACGTGTTAACATTAGTCAGAGCCCACAGCAACGGGGACAACGAGATGGTGTGAGACAGTTGGAAACCAAGAAAGAAATAATGACGATAACACATGGAAAATAAATGAAGACGGGAGGGAAGAGGTCAGTCATAGGGATGGGAGAGTCCGGGTGGGGGCGCGTGTCCTCCTGTCAAGTGCCACCAGCTGCAGGCCCCAGCTGTGGGGCAGTGATTAGTAAGATAACTGTTGGCAGCAGCCTGGCATCTCTGGTGTATGGAAAGGAAAGGGGTGCCAGGGGGCAGGTGTGACAAAGCCCAGTGCTGAGCTTGGGGTGGAGGGGGCTATGGAGCCGGGGACCCTGCATTCCCCAGCTCACCTCAGCTCGCATGAGCCCTCCAGCCTTGGGCCTCTTTCCGGGCTAAATCTCCAAAGGATCCCAGTTTCTGCCAAGACAGGGATCCTCACTTCTTCCCTCCAGGGACACACTTAATGAATCAGCTCATTGGCCACCTGCGACCTGAGCCCCATCCCCGACTGCCCCACCCCCACCCCAGTCTCTCCAAACCCCGCCAGAGCTCAGCCGGTCAAGGAGCCCGGAGACAATTTCCCTTCTTTTTCATTCTTATTATCTGCATTAGCTGGCTCCAAGGAGCCTGAGGAGAGGAAAAGGAGGGGGGCAGAGGATCTAAGTACAAGCCAGTGAAAAGATGGGTGAACAGGGACCCACCCACATGACCAAACGTTTGCAAAGCCTCTTGTTTTATTAGTGGGCCAAGAGGCTGAGGGCGGGAGGAAGCTAAGTTTGGAGAGAGGATTGGAAAGGATTGGGAGAAGCAAGGTCCTCTTCAAGGGTTCTGCACTCTCTGAGCCCCACCCCCCATCAGAGGGTTCAGGCACGGGAGCCTCCCACGAAGGTGGGTGGGTGGGAGTAGGGCTGGTGCTGGTCCAGGAAGAAGAAACTGCTGCACCTCCTCACTGTACAGTCACCTCCAGGCAACGACTCCCCTTCTTCTTGCAGCTCAGCTTGCCATTCCCACCACCCCCAGGGCCCTGGATGACCTTGACAGCCAAGCTGCTCTCCTTGAACCTCACTGAGAACCTGGAGGGGGAACAGACAGAAAGACAAAGCTAGTGCCTTCATCCCTTCACCCCTACTCCTGTATTTTCACGGTGGCTTCCCCTCCCCTTCTTGAGGCAAGTACATCCCCCCACCAGCCCCCTATGTCAGAAGACTCAAGGCCGCAGAGAACTTGGGTGGCCCTGACCTGACATAGTACGCTTCACTTTCTGACAGGACAAATTTTCCCGGTCACAATGACCGCCAGCTTGGTCATCTGCCCCAAGCCATCCCTCACCCCCAGCTCATGGCCTTACTCCTCAGTCACGGTGACTGGAAGCTGCCTCTGCGTGGCATCCAGCACAGCCTGGTACATTTTGGTCAGCAGTTCAATCACATGCTCGCTGACCAGCAGGAAGTCCCCCTTGGAGCCCACTGATGATATCTTAGGAAGGACAGAAACAGCAGGGAAGGGATTCATTTTTTTCTCCTCAGGAGCAGCCTGGGAGATATCAAAGGCCCAGAGCGAGAGGTGTGCTCTCCATGGCCTCCAGCTCGCCCCAGCCCTGGGATGCCCACCACCTTCTCCAGTCTGAGGCCCTGCCCCCACCCAGCTCTGATACCTCACTCAGATGCAAGCTAAAAAGCCCATCCTTGAAGCTGGTGACTGACACCCCGACCACACCGTTTAGTGCGATGACAGTCTTGGCCTGGGAATTCTTGGTGTCTGAGATAATCACATGCCCCTTGGTCAGAAGGAGAATTCGAGAAGAAGTCTAGGGACAGAACAGGAAAGGGTGAGGAAGGGTTGCGATGCATCCCCACCCTTCCAGCTACCAGCCGAGGCTCTGGATCAGGCTGGGGGAGGAGTTCAGGATATGGGCCTTCACCTTGCCATTGCCACGGTTGACCTTCATCACAGTCTCAGCCACCAGAACAGGCCCTTCCTCCCTGCCCTTCAGCTTCTGTAGCTTGGGGTTTCCTTGCAGCCCAATGTAGTCACCGTGGAATGGAATAGGGACACTGAGGACACACAGGAGGTACGCAGTGGAGATAAGGTCCTTACCTCCGACCTCCAAGGTCCTTGTACCTCCCCCCGAGTTCCCATCTTGGTCCTCCCGTGCTCCATCCCCCACCCTCCGCCGTACCCTGTGTCTCAGCAGTTCTCAGAGCACGGTCCAGGACCGACATCAGCATCCCCTAGGACCTTGTTAGAAAGGCAAATTCTTTGGCCCCACCCCAGACCTCCTAAATCAGAAACTCTGAGGAGGGCATGCAGCAACCTGGCTGTTATCCAGCCTGCCAGGTGATTCTGAGGCACACTAAAGTTTGAGAACCACAGCTCTGGTCCACCTGGGGAATCTTCTCTTTGCTATTGATGAAACTGCACAGGGTCTGGGAGGCACTCACCTCTGGGGGTATGAAGACTTCTTGCCCTTGAACAGTTCGCTGGCACAGAGCTTCTCCCTTAGGACCTCTACCTGCTTCGGGGACAGCTGATCCCGGAATTTCTTGCACTGTGACAGGGGAGGGG
Organism: Physeter macrocephalus; assembly: GCF_002837175.3. Classification (NCBI taxonomy): domain Eukaryota; kingdom Metazoa; phylum Chordata; class Mammalia; order Artiodactyla; family Physeteridae; genus Physeter; species Physeter macrocephalus. Next base: position 85,054,121 of record NC_041219.1, on the reverse strand, counting down.
AAGGAGGACACTTCAGAGAGGGCAGGGGCTGGAGGAGCACTGGGGAGGGGAAGGGGGACTGAGGGATGCTGGGGGAGGGGGATGGAAACAGTCAAATACAAGCCCCAGGAGGGCTGTGTGCCCACGGCACAGCACAAGGCCTACTCCCAGACGGGTGCTCAAAAGTATTTCTTGAGTAGAACAACTCTGTGCTAAGTGAAATAAGCCAGACAAAAGGACAAATGTGGCATGAGTTCACTTATATGACGTACCTAGAACAGTTAAATTCATAGAAACAGAAAGTAGATCATACTTTCTGGGGGCTGAGGGACAGAAGAATGGGGAGTTATTGCTTAATGTGTACAGAGTTTCAGTTTGGGATGATGAAAAGTAGTATGGAGACAGATGGCGGTGATGGTTGCACAACAATGCGAATGTGCTTAATGCCACTGAACTGTTTACTTAAAAATGGTTAAAATGGTAAATTTTATGTATTACCACACACACAAAAAATTAAGTGGAAGAGGGAGGCAGAAGAGGAAAATCAGGAGGAGGAGAAAAAAAAAAAAAAGACAAATGAGAGAGGAGTTGCCTGAGCACCAGGAGAGGCTGCCCAGGCCCCGCTCACCTTCCATTGGTAGAAGAGCTTCTGAAGCTCATGGTTAGCTGTGTTGAAGTACTTGTAAGGGGCGGCTGGCCACCTTCTGTCCAAGACATTGGTAGACGGCAAATCATTCTTCAGCCCCAGTAGGAATTTCCGTGCCTGGGTTGGGAGCAGGCGGGTTGGGAGTAGGATGATGAGAAGACCGCCTGACAGGCAAACTGGCACCCAGATCCCACCACTTTAAGGGAGAAGGGCACCCACAGGGTGAAGCAACAAGTGGAGCTGAGGAGATGGAAGGGAGTCCCCTCCTGATCTCTTTCAGTGTGAATGTAGACTTGAGGTTGGGCAGTAAGAGCGTGAACGAGAGATGGAGGGGAGAGAAGGAGTCGTTCCAAGCAGACACCTTCTACCCAGGGTAGTGAGGTGGGAGGAGCAATATGAAAACTGGCCTTAATATTTTGCTTCTGTAGCTTCCTATTCTCGAGGCTCATAATTGCCTACAGATGGCTGCCCCACTGTCTGTGTTAGCTATTGGACAGGTACCAAATCTTCCCTCCTCTCTGCTCAGTCAAGCCCAACACCTCAACCTGGCATTCAAAGTCCTCTACTTAGAGTCCAACCTCATATCACAGGATCCCCTGCATTATCTTATCCTGGCACACCAACCGGACTGGACTCCCGACTTGCCCTCTGCCCAGCCCCTTCATTATCACTCTGTGCCTTAGCTCATGCTGCTCTCAGCTCAACTCTGCCAACCCAGATTCTACCTATCCTTTGAGATGCAGCTCAAAGCTCTCACAGATTCCCTGGGCCAGTGGTGTCTCTCCTTTCTTTGAAGCCCCATAGCACTTTGTCTATACATTTGTTTTTGTACTACCGTGATTTGCATGGAAATCTCCCTCTTCTACAGGGTGAGTCTCTGGGAGTCAGGATGCTAGGTCCTGAGTTTTTTTGCCATTCAACATCACTGAGCATCTGTTCTGTGCCTGGCATTGTTCTAGGTATGGGGACACAGCAGTGAACAGAGTAAACAAAGTCTCTTCTCACTGACTTTACATTCTACTGTGGGTGGAGAAGGAGACAGCCCACAAGCAAATAAACATAGACTGTAGCTTCCAATAATTATATATGCTATGATGCAAAAAAAAGCAGAACTGAGACAGGAATGAGTGGTAGCATATTCCAGACAAGAAGGAAAGCCAGTGTGACTGGCCTAAATTGAGCAAGAGAAGAAAAGATCAGAGAGTAGGTTAGCCAAGGAGAGATCATGAAGGGGCTTGTAGGCTGTGGTAAGGACATTTGGCTTTACGTGGAGTGAAATGGAACACCTTTAGAGGGTCTTAGGGGAAGAGTGACATAATCTGACTTAAGGTTTTACTTTTTAAAATGTAATACAAGCTTATTTTATTTTGAAAATTTTTTAATTTGAGTGACAGTTGAAACAACATTGCAATGAACATCTGAATAACATATACTTCTCACCTAAATTCACCAGCTGATAATGTTAACATCGTACCCTACCTTTGTGCTCTAACACACGCACACATAAATACAAATGCGTGTCAGTATATAAATACACGCATATGTACAAATCTTGGCTACTATAGCATCCTAAAGTAGGTTACAGTTAGCATGACATTTTCCTCTAAAGCTTAAGCACGCATTGCCCAAGAACCAGGGTATTTTCCTACACAATCATAATTCTATCACCATACCTAAGAAAATTAACATTAATTGGACACACTCACCCAACAGTAATGTATATGCAAATCTCTTCTAATGTCCTTTATAAACTTTAAAAATGTACTCTTTGACTTTTTTTTTATTTTTCCTGATCCAGGATCCAATCAAGTTTCACCCGTGGCATTTGACTGTTTAGTCTCCCCCAATCTAGAACAAGGACTCTTTAAGTCTTTGTATCTCAGGGAGCACCTAGCACCCTGTTTATTTATGGGATAGAATTACTGAAGGTATAGAAAATGACTTGACCTTGAACACTTCCAAATTTTTGGAATTTTTGTGAAAACTTTTTACTGAGATATTAGGTTAAAAAACTAAAATAGAAAAAGGCAGAACACATAGTATATTGCTGTAACTCTCCAGGAACTATCCAAGCTCTTTGTATCTTCCACTACAAAGATCTAGTGGGCTTGGTCTAATCACCCTGGAGTCCCCAGTCTTTGGCCTGGTTTGATTTAATTCAACAAACATTCCTTAGCATGTCCCATAATCCCCCATGTTCCAATTGATGTGGAGATTCTGAGGTTTTTCTTTTTTGTTTTTTCAGATCTAGAAAGTTCTGCTTTTCCCTATGCAGCCCTCCTGCCCGCAGGTCTACCCAGAGCCATGGATACCTGGGTTGCCCAGGCCTCTGTGAGTGTGTTGGGAGTGGTGAGGCAGGAAGGAGAGGAGAACAGTCATAGGTGGTGGTTAAAACTAGAGTCAAATAGCTTGTATCCCAGCTCTACCACATACCAGCTATGGAACTCCTACAAGTTATTCAACCTCTCTGGGCCTTAGTTTTTACCAATAAAATGAGAGAAAGAGTTTATTTTAAAAAAACATATACTTTGAATAACAATTTTCTGGGCACGTTTAACTAACCTAGGTAAGAAAACCATGGTGCTGTTTAATTGTAAATAGATTGATAAAAGATTGGACCAATACTTGATGTGTACAATTTTAGTATATAGGGTTTTGTGCTTTTTAAAAAAAAAAGGTCGGGACTTCCCTAGTGGTGCAGTGGTTAAGAATCCACCTGCCAATGCAGGCGACACGGGTTCGATCCCTGGTCCGGGAAGATCCCACATGCTGCGGAGCAAATAAGCCCGTGCACGACAACTACTGAGCCCCCTTGCCACAGTTATTGAATCCCACAAGCCTGGAGCCTGTGCTCTGCAACAAGAGAAGCCACCGCAATGAGGAGCCAGCGCACCGCAACGAAGAGTAGCCCCTGCTCGCCACAACTAGAGAAAAGCCCATGCGCAGCGACAAAGACCCAAAGTGGCCAAAAAAAAAAAAATCCAATTAATTAATTAATTATAAAATAAAATGAGGGAAATATAAGGGCCTACCTCAGAGGGTTGTTGAAAGCATTAGAGTTAATGCACGTAAAGGGCTCAGCACATAGTAAGTGAGTTATAGGCAAGGCAATGGCAAAATATGGACTAGTCAGAAACACTGGGGCAATCAATGCCCTGTGGTCCCTATACGCAGACTTCCACAGTGGGTTTGATTTATTGAAATACTGGTCTAAAGGCAACAGCTCCTGTGGTGACATTCAGCAGATGCCTGATGATATACAGGTGAAAGAGAAGGTAGACTAGAGGTCATTCAGGAGATAAGAGCAAAATCAGATTACAGGTCTCAGGTGTGCAGCAAGAGAGCACGTACTCTGGTAAGGCAGACACCCTGGAGCCTGCCTGAGGAGAGCCCTGGCAATGGAAGAGGCCTAGGACAACGGAGCTTCCCTGGGGAGGGGGAGGAGGACACAGTGAAGACTCAGGGAGGTGGAGGAAGAGGCCCAGAGCCCCCATTCCTCAACTTAGCCGAGGGAACAGAGAGGAGCTCCAAAGCATCTCGTGTCTTTACGAGCAAAGTCAGTAAGAGTCCTAACAACCGTCAAAAATCAAATCAGCCGAGATCAGTTCTAATTCACTCCAGCCCTGTCCAAGATCTCCCGCTCTTCTCTCTGATCTTTCCCAACGTTTCAATGGAGTGCTGCTCTCCCCCATCTGGTTTCCCCCGCAACACTTCTCAGCAGCACTACTGCTATTGGATATATGTCTCTGGAAATCACCCCTCTCTGTCCCTGTTTTCCTCTCACTGGAAACTGTCCATAGTTTGAACGACCAGGCCTGCTCTTGGTTTCTTCCTGCCCACCCTGACCCGAGTCCTCCAGAGTTAAGGTCCTTCCTGAGATTCAGTTTCAGCCTAGTCTGCTACAGTGTCAGAAGAGATAGAAGGAAGATATGATTCCTCCACCTTCACCCCCAACCCTAAAATGAATCTCGGGAGGTTGGGTTACTTAACCCTATGTGTGTCCTCTCTCTGCTCTTCAGTGAGGCTCAGCCTCTTCAACTGTTGTTAACCACCTAGCCCCAGTCTCTTCTCCAGCCTACTCACAATGGACTAGTTGGTGGGTGTGCTGGGACCCCTTCCTGCCACAAGGTTGCCTGCAGTGTCTATTCATGCCAAAATGTGCTCTGATTCTGCCCCCAGGCCCCTCGGCGCTGGGGCCCTCCCCGTGCAGGCTGCTGCCCCATCCCCTCTGCTCCCAGGGTTTAAGTACATCAGATAGAGGAGGCTCTTGGGGAAAAGCTTTGAGTCACCTCCTCTCAAACCCCACATACTTCCTCTTCCCAACCTGTCCCTCCCTCCTCAATGCCCCGTTTCCACCCTCAATCCCCACCACTTACTATGCTCTTGTAGATGAAATTTGACAAGGTGAGGGCAGCCCCTGACCGGAAGTACTTTCGATAATTCTTGCGGGCCTGGCAGGGGCATACAAGAAAAGGGCCAAAGTAAAGATAGAGAGTTGTACCTGGAAGATAGAAGACAGGCCTAGAAGAGGTTCTACTATTTTTCAACCACACAAAGAACTGAGTAAGATAAAGAGCTGAGACTATAGCTGGAGGGAGAGAGTAAAGTCAGACAAGCTGGCAATCAGAAGGACACTCAAAGCAGAAGGCAGAGCTCTGCTGCTAAGTCAGAAACACACCCAAGCATATATTCAGATCTCCCCAATATGCATCCACACTCCCAGACACACACAGAGCAGACCCAGAAACACACCGAGACAGACACACCATCACACAGAGGTGTGTCCTGGGTGCGGGCAGGACCTTCTCTCTGCTACTCTTCCCCACCAGCAGCAGCTGGCATGACCAGGAGGAGCCACGTGAGGGGAGGAAACCCCTCTCCCTTCCCCATTACCTTCCAACCTCTCACAAAAGCCTGGATCAACAATGCTGATGCCTTCATCTTCCCATACCGTTTCTTTTGCTGTAGAAAACAGTGGGCCTGTTAGAAAAACTCCACCTCCTGAACCACCTCTCTGCTTCCCACTCTCCTATTAGAGTAAGGGGGATAGGACTTTGGGGATAACGGGTACCATGTTGCCCCGAAACCAAGAGGAAATGAGGATCTGACTCTTGCGCATCAGTTGGTAGTGGATGCGGCAGCGCCAGCCTCGGTACACCTTCTGTATGAGTGTGGCCAGCTGCTGGATTCGTAGGCGCCTCTGATCTTCCAGGTAGAAAAGCTGTGGAGAGGTGGAAGGGGGGCACAGAGAGGCTCACCTAAGGGAACCCCACGGCACCAAAGGCTTCCCAGCCAGTGTTTTATTCAATCGTTCCTTAGTCCTCTTATTCATTTATGCATTCATTCATTTAATAAGCAGCTACTGAGCTCTGACTCTTTAGCAGGCATTGTGCTAAGACTTGGAAACTCAGACACCCTGACTCTCAAGGAGTCCTGCTTCAGGCAGAGGCGCTCAGGCCAGCAATGCAAGCACACCTAATTCCAGGGCTCAGGGCAGGAACCCAAGAACTCAGTTCCCAGGGATAAAGTCCCTGCAGAGAGAAGACTTCCTCATCCACTATCCATTCCAGGTTCTAGAAGCTCCCGTCACCCAGCCTCTCACTCAGGTGGGCTCTCCAACTCTTCCACCTTCCAGCCCCACCAAACACAAGTGCACCCTCCAACTCACAGTCTTGGGGCTTCTGATGAAGATCTTTGTCTTCCCAAAGGCCAGCTCCTCTGAGGACACACTCAGCTCCCCCAGGACCTTCTCGACCCCCTCCCTACAGGGGGAGGTGGGGAAAGCTGCCAAAGGGCATCCCAGGGGAGGGTCCTCTCCCACCTTTCCTCTACCCCCTTTCACCCCAGGAGAAGAGTTCAGGGTTCGAACAGACTTCAGAGCCTCTGAAAAGTGATCATTCATTTCCCCGAGAATCCCTTCACCGAGCTTCAGCGATACACATGGCAGCACCTGGTCTCTTCCCCCACAGAGGTTCCCTGCACTGCCCTTCCCTTCTCCCCAGTCTCCCACTGAGTCTTACCGGTCTCCACCGTCCCAGCGAGGCCAAGTGCTCCGGCTCAGCAATCGGTACCTTTCCAGGAAGGACTCGTAGGTCTGGCGGTAGGCATAGCCTGCTCGTCGCACCCGCACATTCTCCAGCAGCCCCAGGTACCGAGCCTGGACGGCCACCAGCTCCGAGGAGAACTCACCTCGTTGCTGATGCTCATTGGGCTTTATACACCTGGTGGGAGGTGAGGCAAGGCCCGGGCTACAGGAGCTTCACCCTTCCCAGTGTCACCCATCCTGGTCTCTACACCTTTTTTTTTTTTTTTTTTTACACCTCTACTCTGTACACATTCCCGTTAGCTGAAAATTTTCAGAGGAAGCAGACACGCTGGCCTTCCCAGTTTCACTCACTATAGCGTGGTCCCTACTTGACCATGACGCTCTCCCCCTTACAGGACTCTCAGCTCCTCAGCTGGCTCTGTTTTTCATGAGGAAAAGGGATCTGGTATCCTATTCCAGAGACAGCCAACCCTCCGCCCCCGCACGGACATGTTCTACCATGCATGGACCCTGCAAGTGTCATCACAAATGCAGCGTGTTACCCTATGTGCCCAGCATGTCACCTGATGTAGTTGGGTTTCTTGGAATACAGGTTCTTCATGAGAATGGCCACAGAACCCTTGAACTGGACACCAGCAGTTGGGGGGCGTTTGAGAGACGCCTGCTTTGGATCACCCTCAGGAAACAAGGACCGAAGGAGGGGGTGCTGGGCCTTCCACATGGCCTGGGACAAGTCCCGGAAGAGTAGGTCGTTATTCTTGTCAATGAAGCTGTTCACGTTGTAGGTCACCTGTACAGGAACAGCACTTGGTCTGGAGAGCCCACCACATTGTCTGTCATGCGCATGGCCCTCCCAGTCTCACTGAGAAGTGTTCCTGGTTCTCATCTCCCCCCAGTGCCTCCCCCATTGCCTTCAGCCTGTGCCCAGGCCCTAGTCTTCACCCTCCAGCCCCGCGACATCACCTTGCCCGCATAGTGGCAGATGCGGAAGCAGCTGAGGCCCATGCTGTGGTCATACTGGTGCTGGGCGTTCTGGGTGACTTTGCTCTCATAGTGGCCATGCTTGGAGAAGACCTGGTTCAGCTTTGCTAGGAAGGTGGAGTCACTGACCACCCCAGGCCGCAGGCACTCCTCGTCCAGCATGGCCAGGATGCCTTGCTGATTCTGGCCAGGGGAACAAGATCAGCCCAACCTAGACCTGGTCCTTCAAGACGTCCACATCCTCACTGCCGCCCCTCTGCCCCCTCATCCTTTGCCCTCTTTACCATCCTTATCAAGTGGGGTGGGGGAGGAGGGGAGAGAGAGACAGGGGAAGGGTGTTCAGGCAGTCTGGAGGGGGAGGTCCCAGAGACGAGAGAAGGATAACTTACATGCTCAATGAGATTACAGATAATGCCATTATCAAAGTAGTCCACCTTCACCCACGGTATGCCCTGGCAACGGGAGATGACAAATTACATGGAGCAGGTCCAAGACAAGTCTCCAACGGTCTCACCAGAACCAGGCCCCCTTTTCACCCACCCCACAAAGGACCATCAGAAAGCCCTATAGTTCAGAGGGGTCCTTGGTGTGGTTTCTATCACATCCTCATCCCTCCAAGGTTGATGGAGAATTTGTGGGGTGGGTGGGCAGATGTGTGGGAGGACCCAGAGCAGTTGTGAGAGAGGGTGAAACAGTGCAGAAAGCCGTGTAGGTGCTGTAGGTTGGAGAAGGAAATGGAATATGTTGGGTGAAGACTGGGATAGGGTTTACCCCACTGTGGGAGTGGGGAAGGGTCCTGGAATGTGTAGAAGAGTAAATGGCCATAATGTTCTGGCAACAAGCTATGGAACCAAAGCACATAGGTGAGTTTATCATCAAACAACAAAGCTAATTTGATACATCTTCAAAGACCTTCATCAGTGATCCCCAAACTCGTGTGCATCACCATCACCTGGAGGGCTTGTTAAAATACAGATTGCTGGGCCCCACCCCCAGGTTCTGATTCAGCAGGTCTGGGACAGGGCCTGGGAATTTGTCTTTCCAACATGTTTCCAGGGGATACTGCCGCTGCTGGTCCAGGACCACACTTTCAGAACCACTGATCTACATGATACTTTGGGGCTGTATAATTTGTTTTTTAAAAAGAATGGTATAGAAGCAGAAGACCCATAAGACCATGCATCTCTAATTTAGAGCTTTGCTGGGTATCAGGCCTATAGACAGGAGAGCTCCGGACCAGCCAAGGGCCAGACCTCCCAGGCTCAGGCCATTCCCAGGTGTGATTGGGGAACACGAGCCTCCTCCTCCCTCACAGGTCTTTAGGGAATGCAGAGTGGAATTAAGTAAAGTTGCCCGCCCTCTTCATCCCCAAAATACCTCCCCCAACTGGTTAAATGCACAATCCTATGCAGCTGTAGAAAAGCATCTTTATGTACTGATACAGAAAGGTCTCTTGTTAACTGGTGAAAGCAAGATGCAGAACAGAGTGTATTCATTGCCACTTGAATAAATTTTGAGGGAAAATATATTTACAGATTTTTTTGATTACACATAAAAGACCTCTGGAAGGAGGCCAACTTCAGTTGCCTCTAGATGCGGGGGGAGAACTAGGAAGCTGGGATGGGGTGGGAGGGAGACCTTTCTTTATACGCCCTTTTAAGCTTTTTGAATCTTGAAGCATGGGAATGTATATCTATTTGATAATTTAAATTTTTAAAGTAAAAACATACAAAACTAAAAAAACTTTTAGTTGTGACCACATTGCCTGAAATTCTGCCACAGCAGGTTCCTGAGAGCTCACAGGGAACATCCCTGGGAGGGTTTTGATGAGTGAGACTCAGCCATTCACACTTTGGAGTGAATTAGCTCAATCAGAGAGCTTTTCTAACACTTGGCCATAGAAAACGGGGTGGGGGGGGGCAGTTTTCGCTGACCAGGGGAAGGAGTGTGGAAACTTTGAGCCACGGGGCATTTCTGGTGAGGAAGTCTGGGTGCTACAAGAGGGGACGGCAACATCAGTCCAGCCCAGAGGAGACAAAAGATTCTGAGACATCAGAGAAGGGCACCGAAAGGGATGTGGTAGGGTGCCAAGCCCAGGAGAAATGCCCCTTCTAGATTCGGCTCACAGCCTGCCCTGGGCCAAGCACAGCTGTCACTTCACTCTTGTCAGGCCTCTCCCCCACCCCTACCCACCCCGACACCCTTCCATCAATCTGCCCCCTTCCTCTCCTGGCCTGGAGGGCAGGATGGGGAACTGGGGGTGGAAAGCAGAGAATTAGGGCTACTTGGTAATGCTGGAATATTCAGCCGTGCAAGGGAAACTTTTTGTCCTTAGTGTTCTCATCTGGGGACAACTGAGAGGAAGCTGTGATGAAGGAGAAAGACCTGGCATACGCCTAGAAGTCATCTGAGAGAGGGGAAGCAGGAAGTCCTTGTTTACCTCTCTCTTATATTCCTCTTGCTCCTCTTTCAGTGTTATCTCTATGAACACCTGCTGTAGCTTCTCATTGCAGTAGTTGATCACAAATTGCTCAAAGCTATTATCCTGTGGTGGGTACACAGGTTAGAGAGGGAGACCAGCTCAGCCCAAGACTTCCTCCGTCTCAGCCCTACCTCCCCTCTCTCACACCCCCCTTTGGGACTGCCGCTCCTAACCCTCAGGAAGCAGGGTGCTGAGGTTGCTGAAGCTCTCTCACCTCTAATATTTCAAAGCCATAGATATCCAGGACTCCCATGACCTTCCTTTTCTCCCCAGTGCCCACCTGAAGAGGAGGAAAAGATAAAAAAATCTGAGGACTGGCCCTGTACACACCAGGCCAGGCCCCCCTGGGATGGATGTGAGTAAAGCAGGGAGCAAACAGAACTTGGGTGAGCTTGACCAAGCTGGAAAGGAATTGGTGTAATTTTACTCTCCCTCTTCCTCTATATGCTGAAGGACAAGCAAAGAGGGAGGAAAGGAGGAAAAGGAAGATGTAATAGATTCCAGGAAAATGCTTCCATGGTACAAAGTAGAAAGATGTTAAAATCTTCCTGGGAAAATAACCATCCCTTATATTTGTAAAGCATTTTACAAAAAATCCTATGATCTTATTTCATTAATCCATCTATCCCTATAAGGTGTGATTATTCCCATTCTACAGATAAAAAAAAATCAAACTTCAAAAGAGCTAAGCATTTACCCAAATCTAGATTCAAATCCTATATTACCCTGTTGCCTTCTGGTAACAGATTCTAAACTGATGGCACTTTCACATACGAATTTTTAAATAATAGCTCTATTTTGATCTAATCTGCAAACCATAAAATTTACCCTTTAAAAGTACACAATTCAGTGGAATTTTTTTTTCCAGTATATTCAAAAGGTATACAACCATCACCACTAAATTCCAGAGCATTTTCATCATCTCCAGGTGAAATCTTATACATGTAACCCATTAGCAGTCACTCCCTATTCCCCTGGCAACCGCTGACCTACTTCCCATCCCGATGGATTGCTTACTCTGGACATTTCATATAAATGGAATCATACAAAATGTGACGTTTTGTGTCTGGCTCCTTTCACTCAACATGTTTCCAAGGTTCATCCACGTTGAGCATGTATCAGCACTTCATGCCTTTTAATGGCCAAATAATATCCCACTGTATGGATATACCACATTTTGTTTATCCATTCATTAGTTGATGTACACTGGGGTTGTTTCCACTTCTTGGCTATTATGAATAATGCCTCTATGAACATTTATGCACAGGTTTTTATGTGGACATCTGTTTTCAGTTCTTTTGGATATATACTTAGGAGTAGAATTGCTGGGTTATATGGTAACCACGTACACAATTTCATCTGATCCTCACTAAATCCTGTGAAACAAGTAGGCATTAGTGTGTCTCATTTCCCAAATCGGGAAACTGAGGTTCAGAATCTCTGTGAAACTGAAAGACCACACAGTTGGTTAGTAGGGAACCCAAATAGATGAACTCAAAAAAACAGAGATGTTTCCAAAACACTACATTATCATAAATAAATAAATACACCCTATCCTCCTTACTCTGTTCATCTCAGAACCCAAGGCATGGGGCAGGCAGAGGAGAGTGCTGAGGGAGGAGGGCAGTCTCTCACCTCGATACTCTCATTGATTCGATTCACTAGCCAGTTGAAAAGGCGGCTGTAGACGTTCTTAGCCAGAGCATCCCGAGCGTACTGAGCCTGCAGGGCAGTGCCAACTGGTTAGTGTGGCAGCCACAGAACAGACTCAAAACTCAGCCTCCTCCCACAGGGCCCCTCACCTGGACGACATTCAGTGCAGTGACCACTTTTTCTTTGGCCGTTTCCACGGTCCTTGAGCACAAAGCTCTCTCGAGTTCCACTGAATTCAAACCCACCATTTCCCCAATCTCTTGAATACCTGGAGTGATAAGGAAATACAACATGGCCTGAGAGAGGGCTTGCTCCCAGGGGAGGGAGGGAGGGAGGGCTGAAAAGTGAAACTGCTGAGAGCCTGCTGTTCCTGGGTCTTACTGGGAAAGTCCTTACAGCCAATCCAGAACATGGCTCTGGAGGAATCTCTGGGGAGGAGGAGGAAAGGGAGATCTTGACACTTTGCATGCATTATCTCCTTTAATATGAGAATCTCCTGAAATGACTGTAATTGTCCCCATTTCTGCAAAGAATCCACTGAGACTCAGAGAGGTCCCAGAACCTAGGTCTACCAAACATCGAAACCTCATTCCAATATGCCTCACAGGGAGTTCTGAATGAGTATGTTTGGGGAAGAACTCCTGAGCCGACAGAGGGGGACTGAATCAGAGTGAGGTCTATTATGCTGGAGATGGTGGAAGAACAGAAACTGTAGCAGGAGATTCAGGGAGCTGGTTGGGTGCAGACCTCTCCCATCACGGATGCCACTTGCTGGTATCCCATTGGCCTGGAACTCGTCTGCCAGTTCCACATTCCCCAGCTTCAACACCAGGGCCACCACCTCTAGCACCTGCCGAATCTCCTCCTTGGAGAACCCAATCACAGTCATCGCACTCTTGGAGAGAAAGGAGAAGTCCAAAGCTGAACTGCGGTGCCAGTCCAACGCCTCCCTTCTCAAAGCCAGAGCCTGGGCTCGGGGCATGGCCTAATGGCCCATCCCAGGTACTCACCTGGAGGGTCTTGAAGTTGGCAGTGTCGTCCATGCCATCCACCCTGGATGCCCCCGGGTTCAGGTACGCATAGCCATCTGTGTCCCGCTCAAGCTTCAGGGCCTCTGGGAGGGCCAGCATGAGGGAAAAGGGTCAGTACACATGCTTTCTGGAGTCCTCCAGCCTTGACCCTCACGGTCCTTGTCCTAGGTTGGTTCATTCATTTATTCAGAGGAGCCATTTTTGTTTTAGGTTCTTCCCCTGCCTCTTTTGTTTTGGGATCAGTAATTCCTGTGATGATAGACTACATTTTTAAGTGGTATTTAGGGTTTGGGTGTTCATAATTGTTGAGGTTTTCCCCAACTTTTACGAAAGAAAAGCCTCATTCTACTCTTTTCCCCACCCTCAGGGTTCCAAACAATAAAAACAAACAAGAAACCTCTCTGTCCTGCTCAGTTCTCAATGGTTCTGGGAGGATGAAGGTGAGGAAAGAAGGGTGAGCACACATCTCCCACCCACCCCCAGCCTCAAGGACTCGCCCTAGGCCCAGGTTGGCGCACCCATTATTTGTTCACAAAGCACCAACCAAGTGACAGATACTACGTTCCCCAACCCTGACTCCCTTCGGGAAGGTTTTCTCTGCATGTAGCTGAGCCAAATGGCCCTCTTGTGTTCCTCCATTATGCATCTCTACCCCAGACCACATCACATGGGCTGGGCTTTGGGTTTTTTTCTGTCCCTCCTACAAATGAACAACTTGTGTGTTGGGACTGTGTTTTTCATCTTCATATTCTGTGTGCCTGGCTGGCATGCAGGAACTTTTTTCTTTTTAATAAATGAATCAAGGGAATGGTCAAAGCCGCTCACCTGAGATGGGAAGGAATGGGTTAATCGTGGAGCTTGAAGGGTATCAAATGATCTGAGAATCAGGGAGTGACCCTCAAACTAGAGTTTAATGGCAGTTTCCCCTGAGACACAAATTTTGAAACAAGAGCCTGCTAAAGAGGGATGTCTGGAAGGAGAATGAGTCAGAAAGGCCCTGGGATGATGACACCAGGGAGGGAGGCCCCACCCAGACTCAACTTAAATCAGTGAGTGAGAATCAGCCAGAGCACAACTCTAGTACCTATGATTCAGACAAACGGAATACAATCAAGACAATTAAGCCAGGAGGGAGGATGAGACCTGTGGGGGCTCTTGAACCATAGAGATCTCCAGGAGGGGGAAAGGAGACAGGCACAAGTCCAGCACAGAATAACCAGAAACCAAAGGGACAGGTTCTTGGGGGCCAGACACCCACAGTGCCCACAGTTAGAGGGGGGATTGAGAGGGGAAACTCTGGCAGGGCTTTAAGTCCCATCAGACCCTGCAGTAATGCCCATCCAGAGCCACCTCAGGTCCATCCAGCATCCAGGCTGAGATGGTCTCTTCCCCAAGACAAGGTAAGGTGCTCCATGCCTTCTGCCCCTCTAGCCAGCTGCAGAGCCTATTGGCACTGATCACACTGTATTGCGATGTAGCTGTTCATGCATCTGCCATCCGTAGAAGACTATAAGTTCTTCGAGGACAAGGTCTCTTACTCACTTCTGTAACCCTAGAAGCTAGCACAATGTTCAAGCATAGTTAAGTGTTCAAGAGATGTTTGATGAATGACTGAATGGAACCTCCACAGAACTATCTAAGAAGAGAAAATCAAGGACAAGGTCCTGTACGCAGATGTAGACCCAGGACAACTTCAGCTAGAGCTCATTGAGAGTTCTTGAACACTTGTAACATCCTGCTTGCTTTCCTGCTGAGCTATGGATAAAGTCCCTTAAATTGAAGATAGGAGAGATGGTAGATGGAAATAAGTGTTCCATTTCTAAAGCCAGCTTGGGGAAAGAGGAATCCAGACAAGACAGAGAAATAAGAGCAGTGAAGGGCTTCCCTGGTGGCGCAGTGGTTGAGAGTCCGCCTGCCGATGCAGGGGACACGGGTTCGTGCCCCGGTCCGGGAAGATCCCACATGCCACGGAGCAGCTGGGCCCGTGAGCCATGGCCGCTGAGCCTGTGCGTCTGGAGCCTGTGCTCCGCAACGGGAGAGACCACAACAGTGAGAGGCCCGCATACCGCAAAAAAACAAAAAAAACAAAACAAAAAAAAAAGCAGTGAAGAGGTAAGAAGGCTTATTCCTAGCAATAAAACCCCAGAAAAGGAAGAGAACACAGAGGTTAAGGGATTTGTTCCCAACAATGGGTGGATGAGATTCAGGGTGGGGACTGCCCTGAGATTCAAGGGAAGAGGGCTACAGGGATCCAGAGGGGCCCAGGGGTTCTGGGCACTGAATGGAGGCTAGGGATGTTCTGCCATGTGTCGGGGGCAGGCACATACTCAGCAGCTGTGGATCTGCTCCAGCCAGTAGCTGATAGAAGATGTGGAAGTTCCTTTCTCCTTCAAAGTGCTTCACCACGCGGGATTTCTCAAGCAGATCTGGCAGAGAATTTGAAAATAATGTTCTGAGGACCTGGGAGGTACTGCAGCTTCCCTCTAATTCTGCCCTCATCCCTAGTGTTCCTAGCAGTTGGGAAGCCTGGTAGTCTAACATTCCTCCTTCCTACAGCAGCAGATTAGCCAAAAGGAACACCATGGGGCAGGTGGGACAGGTGGTAAGCGGGATGGGGAGACACGTACAGTTTGTGATGACGCCACCAAGGGGGGATCCCTTGAAGTCAAACTCAATATCCATGTATTTTCCCTTCAGAGACCAGAGAGAGAGAGAGAGAGACTTGGCTTCCTCCTCTTCTCGCCACCCTGTCCAGGAGGGATCTGTGCCTTGTTCCTCCCTCTCAAGGCCCCACACCCTCTTGTCCCAGTCCGGGGAGATGTTCACTCACAAATCGAGAGGAGTTGTTGTTGCGAATGGTCTTGGCATTGCCAAAAGCTGCGGAGACGAGGGGAGGCGGAACACGATGACTGAGGCGAGAAGAGGGACTCCAGGGCAGGGGAAGGGGGAAGGCCCTCCAGCCAGGGGGCCGATCTCAGGTTTCTCAGGCTGAGCAAGAACAGCGATCTGGGGAACACTGGGGACGGTAGGGTGGGGTGGGGGTGGAGAGGGCAGAGACTGGACTTCTCACCCTCCAGCACTGGATTTGACTGAAGCAGTTGCTCCTTCACAGAGTTCACCCGTTCCCCTTCCCCACAGACAGCTGCCACGTAAGTCATCACTAGCTTACTAGCCTCTGCAAGAGAAACCCTTGCGTGGATCCCCACCAATGCCCTTAACCTCCCTCATCCCAGCACCTCACACCACTCAGAGCCAGAAAAAGCCAGGGAGGAATTTCAGGGGGTGGGGGCAGAACTGGGCCTGGCTTGGAAAGAGACAAGGGGGTAGTTCCAGCAGTGACTCCATGGCTTCCCCCCCGGGCGCCTCACCTGTCTTGCCAGCTCCACTCTCGCCCGTGATGAGGATACACTGGTCTTGGTCCTGGTCCCTCAGTGACTGGTACGCCACATTCGCCAGTGCATAGCTTGCGGGGAGGAAGTGGGTGGTGACTAGTGTGGGACCAGTCCAGGACAATATCTTTCACTCAACCCCCAACCCCCAGACTCATTCGGCCTCCCCACTTGGACCAGACCAAGGCAAGTGACAGGCCTAGGAAGGGGCCTCCAGAGGGACAAGGGAGGAAGGGGCAGCTGGAGAACCTCCTTCAGGAGGAAGGAAAGAGGAAATTAGGATGTGTCATCATAGCGCGCTGGGGCCCTGTCACCTTTCCTCGGTCCCTCTACTCACACATGGGGCTTCAGCTCGTAGAAGGTATGGTCCCAGTATCTGGCAATGAACTCTGGGCCATAGATGGGCAGCTGTTGGTAGGGATTCACTGAGACCAACACGTTCCCAATGTAGGTCTGGAGCCAGGGAAGATGAAGGCAATGAGCGAGGGTGGGGGTTAATGGGAGGCACATGAACTCTCTGGCCACACGGCCACAGGCACGGGCACCCGTAAGCACTCACATAAATCTCCCTGTTTTCATAGCGCAGCTGGAGGTTCTTGATCAGAGACTCCTGCTCCAGGGGTTCCAGGAGCACAAGGTCCTCCACCCCAATGGACCCTTCCAGGAGAGTCATGTCCAGAGGAGTAACTGATCCTGGGATCAGTTTGTTGATGTCTGCTCAGCTTTAGAGGCCAGTAACTGTTTGAGGGGAGGAAGGCAGAAGGACCTAAGAGAGCTTTCCCCTCCCCCAGTCCTGGCCCTAGAGAGAGCCCTCAACCTGGGAGAGCCCTCTGGACCAGCCCAAGCTAACAGTGGAGGCTGCAGAAACCCTTGGTGGGAGGCAAGGGAATGCTCTGCTCCCTGAATTAGGGTTGGTGGGGGTAGGACAGGACCACCAGGGTAAAGAAGGCACCCAGTAGGCAGCAGCTGGGGGAGCATCCTTGTGCTTGCAGGGGAGAGGGCTGGGGAGGAAAGGGTAAGCAAACTTCATGCCACAGCCAGGCACCAAAAGCTCCCTCCCTCCTGCACTGAGGCTGAGGCCAGGGTCCAGACTCCCTGACTCTTTGTCCCCCATTCTCCTTCTCAACTCCCCGCCTCTCACAGGCCCCGTTTCAGTCACCCAGCACACCCATACCCCTTTGAAAAATTGTGCCAGTGTCTTTCCTCCCGTCTCATTGCTACAGTGAGATTCATTTTTTAAATGGGGACTGGAAGAGGTGACGAGCTCAAGGACAGAGACGGGAGTTCCTCCATAAAAGGCTGGAATACCCCAAAGAAAATGAAAATGAGGTTTGTTTCCCCAACAAGCAAGTAGCTGTCAGGACCTCTGGATGTGCCTACACGTCTGTCCCTATTTTTCCATGTCCAGCTTTTACACCCATGACCATAAGCTTCTGGCATGGACTTTGCCCCAGAGGGACACACCTAGCTTTTTAGTAGCTGGTGGGAATGGGTAAGGAAAAGCAGAGTCAGAGGGGCAGGGGACACCGTGCGGCTCAGACTCCATGTAGTAGGCATATGGCAGGTGCTCCCTAGAGTGGAAGCCCAGCCCTCCTCAGTCTTTCCTGGGGGACTGAGTAGGCAGGGCGACCTGGTGCAGGACAGGACTATTACAATGGTCAATGCCACTCCCTAACAGGAATAAAAGAGCCACATCCTCCTGTCCTGCATCGCTGAAACTGACTGGGGGAAGGGAGGGAAGCAGGAAGGGAAGGTGGGGCAAGAAGGGGGCACAGGCTGCCTTCTCCCTTCACTCTGCCTTCCCCAAGCTTCGGGAAAAGGGAGCACCTGTCACTTCCTGTAAAGCCACAACAGAGGGAGCAATAAGAATACCGATTATAGCAACCTTTAGCAATCAGGAAGTATGTACTACAGGCTAGGAAGGCTCTAAACACTTTACATACACTAATTCACTTGATGCTTACAATATCCCCATGAAGCAGATACTATTATCATCCTACATTTTCTAGATTAAAAAAAAAAGTTACGATTTTAAATAACTTGGCAGGGAAGGGAGAGAAGCAGAAGCAGGGCTGGGAGAAGGCATCTTCCTTGGATTTAGATTTGAAAGGAATGGGAATAAGACTGGTTGGAGGTGGGGAAGAGGGGAAAAAAAGCGGCCCCCACACGGGGCACCCGAAGATGTGAAAAGAGGAGTTAGAGGCCGGTTAAGGCAGGACTCACCCAACACTGGAACTAGGGTGTAACTTCAGGGTCTCCTGGAGAATGGTGGATGAAATCCCAATTTGACAGGAAGGGGGCATAGGAGTCCCAGGCCCCAAGGCTGGAGAGGTGCCCTCGTTAATGGGAGCTGTCCATGGTGTCGGGGGAGACAGGAAATATTCGACCCTCCTCTTCCCAGTGGCCACGACTCCGACCTTCCTCTGTGCAGCCTGGGCTCCCTGTGCCAGTCAAGCCAGGCGAGCCCTGAGACGGCTGCTCAGCACAAAGTCGGCTGCTCAGCACAAAGTCCGAGGCTGTTCCTGCTGAGGGTGTGGCTCGCTTAACCCTTCACAGGCCTGCAGCCCCAGAGGGAGACACTCAGTCACATGAGAAAGCCCCCTCTAGGCAGGAAGGGGTATCTGGCTGGCCTTAGCTGAGGGGTTCAAGCCGAGTTCTTGCTCCATTGCCCCCAACATTTGGAAATGAGGGAAGAAGGGGCAGACTGTATAGCCAAGGAAAAGCTTTTCCCAAAAGTCAGGAATACTGTCAAAGAGGAAGTTAGGCTGGGGTGTCTTCTGACCAAAGAAGTAGTACCTCCCTCAGACCTACCCTTTCTATCTTGTTGGGAGCCAGGGGGGTACTGATGACATTACTGGAAGAACTAAGCAGACAAAATCCCCAAATTTCTCTCCACTTCCCTCCCCCCATGAATCAGACCCCATCGTACAGGTCCAAAGATTACAGTTAGTGATAACACCTGACATTTCATTCATTCAGTGAACTCCCACCTGTGTCACCTCATTGACTCACACCACCCTGTGAGGGAGGCAGTGCAGACTCACTCCATTAAAAAGGAAAACTGGAGACAAACACCGAGGCTCAGAGAGGTTCCACGATGTGCCCCTAGTTCCACAGACAGCACATGGCAGAACCAGGAACAGAAAAATGCAGCTTCCTGACCCTAAGTTGGCCACAGCTTCCAGCCCAAGTCCTGGTATTTCTCATTTTATTCCTTCTTCTGTGCTAGAATACCAAATAAGACCCTGGGATGCTCTTTCCTGGGCACTATCTTGGCTGGAAATAACTGCCTCCAGTGGACGAGAAGCTTTAAAACCCTATTTCCCAGAGTACCCCCTCATCCACTCAGGAAAATTCCTAAACAGCGGGCTCCCCATGCCCACCGTCCTGCCTCCCAGGCATATGCACAAAGAGCAAATTAGGTAATTACTAACAGCTGAAGATAGAGACTTGCTTGATTCTCCAACTCCCAGCCACAGCTGCTTGGTTCAAGGTCCAAACTCTATTGCTCTCACAGAAGCACTCTGCGTAAGCCTGGCCCATCAGCAATTCCATTACCAACCTGCCCTTACATAAATTATTGATCTACTAAATATATATATATTTGAAGGGGGTAAAAAGCAAGAGGCAAGAGAGAGAGAGAGAAAGCTGAGTGGAAGTGACATCAGAACATAATCCCACGTACAGGGAGAGCAGTATCACAGCAGAGGCAGAAATGACTAAAGATCCCCTATTTTGTAGTGCAGGAAACATACCTAGAGTGAGAAACCACTCTCCTAGGATCACACCGCTGCAAACCTGGCAGAGCCAGGACCAGAACGCAGGTCTCCTGTTCTCCAGGCCAGGAATCTGCAGCTGCCTACAACTGAGGTTCATCTGTGTCCATCCACAGACTCATTTATCGAGTGCCTACTATGTGCTCACATGAGAGAAGTGACTCTAAAATGAGATGGCAACCTCGGGCTTAGAAACAATGGCATGAACATCACAGCTAGGGTGACCAACCATCATGGTTTGTCTGGAACCTGAGATGAGTTTTCTGGACATGGGTATTTGAGTGCTAAAACCAGGAAAGTTCTGGGCAAACGGGGATGAGTGGGTCATTCTAAATTAACAAGGTACAAAATACACATCCAACTCAGCTGGCATTTGAAGATCTGTCAAAGCACTCTTGGGGTGGAGAGGAGGCACAGGGGATGCAGGGTTGTGATCTCCTGCTTCCCAGGCAAAACTGAAGCAACTGGAGCTTGTTGGTCTTCCTCCACTCTGACTCTGAAATTCCCTTCCTTATCCCCCCATTAGAATTTCTAGTCCGTGTAGGGAGAAATGAGGGAACATTTTTTTTTCTTTTTTTTTGCATTGGGTCTTCGTTGCTGCGCGTGGAGTTTCTCTAGTTGTGGAGAGTGGGAGCTACTCTTCGTTGCGGTGCGCAGGCTTCTCATTGTGGTGGCTTCTCTTGTTGCAGAGCACGGGGCTCTAGGTGCGTGGGCTTCAGTAGTTGCAGCACACGGGCCGCTAGAGCACAGGCTCAGTAGTTGTGGCGCACGGACTTAGTTGCTCTGCAGCATGTGGGATCCTCCCGGACCAGGGATTGAACCTGTGTCCCCTGCACTGGCAGGTGGATTCTTAGCCACTGAGCCACCAGGCAAGTCCCATTAGGGAACTTTTTGAGGTGATGGAAATGCTCTATAACATAACTGTGGTGGTGGTTACACACTATCTGCATTTGCCAAAACTTAGCAAAGTTTAAAACTGGTGAACTTTATTGTATTGTACAATTTTATAAATTATACTTCAGTAAACCTGGCAAAGAAGAACTAGAAGCAGCAGCAGCAATTCTAAACCCTTCAATGCTGACTTCTGAGAGCTGTGAGGGCGGCAATCTAATTGGTCTAATTCACACTCACTAGTCCTCCCAGGGACATTCACTTTTTTAAAAGATGTTACACAATAAAAATACAGGAGTTTTCAGACATGGTGAAGATATTTGGTGGTAGAGGGTCTTTTTGACTCTCACAAACTATCTGGTGTCAATTAGTAACAACATTGATCAAGTACAGTTGACCCTTCAACAACACAGGTTTGAACTCCCTGGTCCACTTAAACTCAAGATTTTTTTCAATAAGTACGTACTGCTACTACATGATCCATGGGTGCCTGAATGTGCAGATGCGGAAGCACAGATACAGAGGGCCTTCAACTGTAAAATTATAGGTGGATTTTCCACTGGACAGAGGGTTGGAGACCCTAACCCTCCCCACCCCCGATTTAAGAGTCAGCTGTACTACTATGTGCCAGGCAAGAAGCTAAATGCTATACAAAGTGAGGTCCACAGACCAGCAGCATCTGAATCACCTGGGAGCTTATTAGAAATGCAGAATCTTGGGCCCCAACCCAGACTTACTGAATCAGAAGTCTGCAGTTTAACAAGCTCCCCAGATGATTCCTATGCATGTTAAAGTTTGAGAAGAACTGCTTTACACACCTTATCTTTTTTTATCCTCACTAAAACCCTATGATCTTGCAAACCTGGCAATTAGGCTTTAAGTTTTTATTAATTCAACCATTGATGACCATCCAATGTCTCTTATTTACCTAGTTTGGTTGTAGAAGAAAGAGGAGAAAAGATGTCATCAGTGTGCATTAATCTACATAAATTTACATAACCCTGTTTTCTTCCATTTCACCAACTGTCTTTGAAAAATGGACAGTGGATTTCCATGTAGTCAAAGTAACTCAGAAGAGACAGGTACAGAATTAATGCAAATGCTATAACGGATTCCCAGAGCAAAGAAAATAGCCAAAACATAAAAGAAAATGGAAGGTACCAGACTCCTTCCTACTGCAGAAGCTGGGCCTAGTCATAATTGAAGTTTTCTGTTTGTTTGTTTGTTTGTTTTATTTTTGCTGCATTGGGTCTTCATTGCTGCACACTGGCTTTCTCTAGTTGCAGCAAGCAGGGGCTACACTTCGTTGTGGTGCGCGGGCTTCTCACTGCGGCAGCTTCTCTTTTGCGGAGCATGGGCTCTAGGCGCGCAGGCTTCAGTAGTTGCAGCACGCAGGCTCAGTAGTTGCGGCATGCGGGCCCTAGAGCGCACGGGCTTCAGTAGTTGCGGCACGTGGGCTCAACAGTTGTGGCACATGGGCTCAGTAGTTGTGGCGCACGGGCTGTTGCTCCACGGCATGCGGGATCTTCCCGGACCAGAGATCGAACCCGTGTCCCCTGCACTGGCGGGCGGATTCTTAACCACTGCGCCACCAGGGAAGTCCAAAACTGAAGTTTTTATTCCATGCCCCCTAATACTCACTACAGCCCTGCTCCCTTTCACCCTACATAAAGCTCTTGGCAGGCATCTCACAGCTGGATCCTTAGCTCTTCCCCTCACCCCAATTGAGAAACAAAAGAGATACTTTACGCCATTAAAAAAAGAAAAGAACTGAAATACAGAGTAGCTCCCTGGACCAGGAATAACCTATACATTGTTTTCCTATGAGACAGCACAGTGGTACAACCCTCTGCTCCTGCAAGAATACCCCTTAGAGAACTGGCATCCTGGGAAATCATCCAGTCCAAGGAAGTAGACCAAGACAGACCCAGGATGGGGAGCAGTAGTTAAGAAAAAAAGGAAAATAAATGGCATGCAAAACAATCTCATTAGAAAGATGAAACAGAAGAGCTAATTGCTGATTACCTGAAAACAAGAGATCAAATAAGAAAAGTACATGTTCGGGACTTTCCTGGTGGCACAGTGGTTAAGAATCCGCCTGCCAATGCAGGGGATACCAGATAGTTTGTGAGAATCAAAAAGACCCTCTACCACCAAATATCTTCACCATGTCTGAAAACTCCTGTGTTTTTATTGTGTAACATCTTTTAAAAAAGTGAATGTCCCTGGGAGGACTAGTGAGTGTGAATTAGACCAATTAGATTGCCGCCCTCACAGCTCTCAGATCTTCCTGGTCCGGGAAGATCCCACATGCCGTGGAGCAACTAAGCCCGTGCACCACAACTACTGAGCCTGAGCTCTAGAGCCCGCGAGCCACAACTACCGAAGCCCGTGCGCCTACAGCCCGTGCTCCACAACAAGAGAAGCCTCCGTAATGAGAAGACCGCACACCGCAATGAAGAGTAGCCCCTGCTCACCGCAACTAGAGAAAGCCTGCACGCAGCAACGAAGACCCAACACAGCCAAAAATAAATAAATTAAATAAATTTTTTTAACGTGCACCACAACTACTGAGCCTGAGCTCTAGAGCCCGCGAGCCACAACTACCGAAGCCCGTGCGCCTACAGCCCGTGCTCCACAACAAGAGAAGCCTCCGTAATGAGAAGACCGCACACCGCAATGAAGAGTAGCCCCTGCTCACCGCAACTAGAGAAAGCCTGCACGCAGCAACGAAGACCCAACACAGCCAAAAATAAATAAATTAAATAAATTTTTTTTAAAAAGTACATGTTCATTAAGAGAAACCACTATATAGTCTATAAAACTTTATTAAAATTGGGATTACTTACAAACTTGTACTATAAAAATTAAAAAATATATAATAAGACATCGTTTTTTCTTACAGGAAAGAGTGAAAATGAGACCCATGGCAAAGAGTCATCCCTGATCCTTTTGTTGCTTTCAAACATTCATGAACTTATTTTAAATATAAATGACAAATCTTTTAAAATAACACTAAGGCATTACCCACAGGCTAAAACTTACCCAGTAACTCCCTATTTCACCATCAATTCTAGAAACGATAAAGGGAGGCAGCTGCAGGCTGTAACAGTTCTAACACTCACATTATGAGCTATCTATTATGTTAATAAGAAAAGAATGTTGCCCATGCTGTAGAAAATTTCAGAGAAGGTAGTTTCACCATTTTCAAGTTATTGTCAAGAGTGTGAAAAGGAAAATGAGACACATGGGCGGGGGGTATGGGAGACAAAAGCCCCAAATTTGGGGATACTGTGTGCCATCCCCTTCCCCACTAAAGCTGTGTGTTGACACTGGTGTGAATCTGCTTTGTTTATTCCCAGCAGGCTCTGGCTCCCATCATATAAAGCACCAAACTCCCTTTTCAAGGTAATAACTGTCTAGAATCCAACTCAATAGCAACTGAATCCGTAAGCTAAGTTACCAAGAGATACCCCTGAAACACCACAATTGCATAGGTTTCCCTAAAAATCAATTTCTGCTATATCAAAACATAAACAAAAGGTTTTAGGTGCATCTGCCTTGTGCAATGGCTATTTTATGTTTATTACTTGGTTTCAGTGCCTATGTAACATGAAGGCATAATAAATCTGTCAAACTGTCCTCTCCTTGGTTCAGATAAAATTCTTGGCATTTCAATATAGGTTATTATCTCTTATGTCAGACCTGAGTCCAAAGGAATACTAGAAGAACATTTAATTTCCTTTTCTCCTACTTCAACTTTCACTGCTCAATTCAGAGAAAAGTTATGAGTACATAGCTAGGAACCATTTTTACGTAGGCATCCATCTGAGCCCATCGTTTTTTCTGGAACAACAAAAAGATTGAGGGCAATTGCATAATCCATTCCCAAGCCTTTTATGGATATCAGGGCCTGGGGGAACTATCTGGCCTATTTGGGTCCTTTCATTCATCAACTCTCTATTGTATATGTAAAGTGGGGATTGGGTTGAAGGGAACACAGTCAATGAAGACAGGGCTAGGCCCTAAAATGGGATGTACTAGCACAAAATGGAACACTGGGACTCAAAAGTCTATCATCAGCAAAATCCCGTAACTAACATAAAGGTCATGAATTTGAGGGGAGAAATAAACTAGTTTTGGTGGGATGAAGTGGCTGATAGGAATTTCTTATTAGAAGATATCAAAGTTGCTAAATTTTCCTTATTATCAGTCATTGGCTCCATGGGTCTTCTGAAAGTAATCTGAGTGGGAAAGTGAAGGGGAAATGTTTTAGGCCAGTTGGCTCTTGTATTCCCATTAATGGGAGTCATGCTCTACACAACTTCGTCGGACCCATTAGGGGCAATAGATTTCTGATGCTGATGGGACCCTGAGCCCTAGGGCCAATTTACAGCTTGATATTTGCCGAGCAAGATGCTGACATGGCAGCAGACGTAGCTCCAATGTCCAGCTCACTCCACAGTTATCCCTTCAATCCTTCTTGATGAGATCGGTCTGAGACGAGACTATGCTGAAACTGCAAGAGCTGTAACTGAAAATTAAGTGGGGGCTTCAAGTAGTGACTGAGCCAGCAGACTAAGTGGCCAAAAGGGAGACAAGAACAGCTCCTAAAGAAGGTTTACGGAGTCAAGCAATCTCTAGGCGCACAGAGGCTCTGAAGCATCTGGGGCAGAGCCACACAGGAAGACAGGGCAAGGACACACAGCACACCAGAGGCACGGTCCTTCACTGTCTGAGAGCAGCTCTCATGCTGCAGGACCCATTGTCATTGCCACTGCCTACAGCTCAATTCTCCAACTACCAGACAGGGAGTAATAAACCGAGTTTGATTCTAATCATCCCAAATTCAAACACAGTGAGAAAAACTCATCTTGAGATGGAAACTGTATATCACAAGGAGTTTACTAAACAGAAAAAGACAAGAACCTTTCTCTACTTTGCAATGCTTTCTTGCTGAAATAAAGACATGAGTCAGGAAAAGTCACACTGGAGGCAAGCAGCCATGTCCCTAAGCAGTTATATGGGGAAGGCACCAAAGTCTCCAGGGAATCCTGAGACCATTTGTACAGCCGAATTATTTTTTCAAATCAGCTTAGGTTCAAATATGCTAAGTCTCGATTTCTATTAATGAGGCAAAAAAAAGTAAATTTCAGAGGTTTTAACAGTTCTTTGTAGAGAGATAAAATGTTACCATGTACATAATTCACAAAGATAGAAAGGTTTCCTAATATAAAGCAACTTTAACCCATGGCATCTGTCCAAATACTGCTTATTTTTCACTTTCTGCTATATGTCTATTTGCTGCCAACTGAGGTAGGTAGTTGTCACTTTAGGACAATTTAAAGCTGTGGGAAACACTGGCAGAAAATAATCAACTGGCCACCTGGAGGGGAACCTCAGAACTGACATTTTGGAAGTCTGTAATGGAGTCCAGAACCTTTCAACATTATCTGTTAATGGCTGGTCTGAAAGAGTCATTACAGCTTTTTAAAAAATCATCTGCCTTCTCCATTATCATGGTAAGCCAGTCAGTCCAATGCTGTGCTCCTGCCATAAGTGTCTATCTTCCTGAATAAAGTAATTATAGCTTTTTCCAAGGTACGAGGGTGAAGATCACAAAGACAGAACCAAGCGAATGACAGAGACTTGGGAATTTGCTCCCTCATAAATGGCACTGCTTGTATATAAGGGTACTTTCCAATGGCAAAAGAAAGTGAAAACAATGCCACTGTAATAAAAGGCAGCATGAACCTCTGGTCAGAAATGGAACTGTAGGGCTCCCCTGGTGGTGCAGTGGTTGGGGGTCCGCCTGCCGATGCGGAGGACATGGGTTCGTGCCCTGGTCCAGGAAGAAGATCCCACATGCCGCGGAGCGGCTGGGCCCGTGAGCCATGGCCGCTGGGCCTGTGCGTCCAGAGCCTGTGCTCCTCAGCGGGAGAGGCCACAGCAGTGAGAGGCCCGCGTACCGCAAAAAACAAAAAAAAAAAAGAAAAAAAAGAAATGGAATTGTAAATAAGTACAATAAGTTCACAGAAAAGTGCATCTGCTCCTGATGGCTGAACAAGCACCCAGAGGCATAAGGATTATCTGGAGGTCTATCTCCTGACAATGCAAACTGCAGCAGCCACATAGCTACAACGTGTATATTGTATCAAGAACCTTCATAGATAGTTTCAGGCTCACGAATTAGCCAGACTTCCGGTGGGGAGGGATACAGGTGGTACGGAAAGGCTGAAAAGAATAGGTAGAATGGGTAGACAAAGGAAGGGAAAGGAAAAGGAGATTGTTTCTTGATCCCACAGCAATTCAAAGATATGTGACCCACTGACAGGAAAAATGGAGAACCTTAAAAAGCATTTAAATTCCCTAAATAAGATCACTTCTCTTAACCAGCAGAAACAATGCTATTATAAACCAAAGGGAAAAGAATATAAGAAATGAAACAAACTGAAATGTACATACTTCAGAGGTGAGGGACTAGACCCTTCCTGAAAGGGCAAAGGGGGCAACGAGGACTTAGAAGGGAAGAATGCAAACCTATTTTTAAAATAGAATTGAAAGTTAAATATAATAAAAACCCCAACAGACCTCATCTACAGAAAGGCCTGCAGGCAGGACTTAGAATATCATAGGTGTGAGAACTAATCCAAAGCTCAGCACAACACTCCTTGGGCTTTAATGGATAATCCATATTAATAAATATGTAGGGGCCTATGGGGCTTGTCACTCTGGAGCACTTGTTGGCTCTGGAACGAGTTTGTCACATTTTTTTAAAATGTATTCACTTAAAAAACAAGACAGACAAATAATAATCTATTTTCCTCTTAAAACAGTTAAAACAAGAATTATGCTAAAGTCACTGAAATAAAAGCAGAAGTAAAAGAGGCTCAGATTTGTCTCTGAAAAGATGCAGCCTATAGTCTGAAAGCATTACTTCACATGTAACAGTTATCACTTCTGAGTTTGAAATGCCACGACTGAATCAACTTCCAAAGAGGAGCTGGAATGCCATGCTAGCTGTGGCAATCCAGTTTCTTAGGAAATATAAAGGTGGGCCGAGAACTTAACCAATGGGACGTTTTGGGAAGCAGTCACTACTTTAACCACTCTGCTTCCTCGGGACCCCAGAGACCACCAAGACCATTTCCAGAGGGAGGTCTACTCAGGCCTCTAATTTCAGCGGGAGAATTTCAGCACTATCTCACCCTACTTCCAAGATTTGAGAAGCAATTGTGCAACACATGCAACCTGGACCATTGAGGTACCAAGCCAATCCACATAAAAATAACTGACGACCACCTAAGTCAAGAAGCTGTTCTGTTGTGTGACGGGGGGGTACCGAGAATCTGAGTCCTCCTCCTCAGAGGATGTTTCTTCATAGAGTTCATCCTGGGCAATAATGCTCTCTAACCCATACTCCTGCTCATGGACAGAAACCTCATTTGGTGTGAGGTGGAAAGATCCTTCCACAAAGTCAGCAAATCTGAAAAACAGAAGATAATACTCATTAGGAACCTGCCTTCTGTCCTGTTTTCTTTCAAAATAAGAACAAACTGAAACCCTTGATATGCTCTCAGCTCAAATTATATTGAGTCTAGCCAACACCCTTATCCTTACTCTGGCAGGTAAGTAGACTAAAGCAAGAAATAAGAAGAAAAGGAAAGCTGGGATCATAGGCCAACATCTCCTGCAACCCCATTCTGCTTAATAAGCACTTTTAGTTATGGAAGTTTATCTACCCTTTTTAGTTATGGAAGTGCTAAAGTTCCTTTAGTCATCCGTAATCCTGATAAGATTAAGGGGCATTACACATTTATTTGTGTTTATGGCCCTATAAACTTTATGCCATCAGGATTCCAAATTGAAGCTTCACATGTTTCCAAATAAAAAGGATCCCCCCTCCTAAAAAAAAAATATTAAAAAAAGCATTCAAGAGAGCAGTGCAAAACTATCAGAGGGGAAACTTAATACGGTACTAAAGTCTTCTCACCTCAATGCTAAAATCAAAGCTAGAGTAAATAGTTCTTTGAGGAATCAGAAAACAGGCTACTGCTTAACATATGATATGAGTACCTTTCTCTTGACTACTCCTAGATGTACAAGGAAAACAAAGCCACAAATACAAAATGATTATAGAAGCATAATCTCTGTTAAAACTGAAGGTCACAATTACCCTGACAGACACCTGGCACTTCTGGCAAAGAGTTTATTTACCTTTTTGGAGACTGGATTCGAGAAACAGTCTTCCAAGCCGAGCAGTCTGGACTGTTGCAGTATTCTCTAAGCTTCTCTAAAGCCTTTCGGGTCTCTACCTCTCCTTGTATCCGATATTCTTCTTCTGTCAGAAGACGAGGGGGGACAGTCTTTTCTGTTGCATTACACATCTTTCTGTGCTCACCAAAATAACATCATGAATGATTAATCAGTAAGCTACACCCACCCTTACGTCTAACTCCCTTCAGCGGGTCAAGCATACAGCAGAGAGCCTGAGCATTACAAGTCACTGCTCCCACCTTTCTTCTACAGACATCTTTAGTTGTAATGTACCCTTGACATGTTAGACTATGAGTGACAAGTCAGAGTAGTCAATATTATTCATTAATGTGAACAAATTCACTTATTTTCCAATAAGTGACAGACAAAATATTTATTTCCCAATAAATGGAAAAACCACAAGAAATGATGGCATAAGACTGTGGTTCATTAACGTGGGTCCCCCCGAACTGAAGGCATTACTTTGACTATCTGTAATAGGAAGAACATTGATAACCTCAGAACCTATGACCATTCCATAGTCACCATACAAAGTGACAACATGCTTTGAATTACATCTTAAACTAAGAATAGGACTCCCAGAGCAATCTGAGAGCCAGTGTGAAATAATCTGAAACCAGGTGACCTGAGGCATGCGGTATAAAAGTGATATACTTTGCACCACCTAGTGGTAACAAGAACACATGACACTTTACTAGATGTTTTTATTTTATATATAAAATAACCAGAATTTATAAATTCTATAAAAATGCCTACAGAGAATCTAAAAAGAAAGACTTGAAGGAAATAAAAGTGAAGCATAATACCATAAATTTGCATTAACAAAGAGGCTCCCAGGTCAACACCTCTGTCTCCTTTTGCTGCAACTGCATCCCACATTGCATGTTTCTGTACAAAGTTACACTGCCTTTCAGTCACCTGTAGGTGATGTATAGCCAGTGAATAGGGTACTCCAGGCTCTTAGTACACAGTGCAGTGATGATAATGGCAAGGGCAATGTGTGGTATCTGGATACCGGAATACATGAAACATAAGCCCATCAGCTGCAAGGTCCAAGTCAGCAGGTTGATACTTCGTTCATTCTCCAAGGGCCCATACTTGTAACAGACTGCAAAACTCATGAATCCAACTGCAAGGACATAGCCTATGAGAAGAGTTATCAGAAGACATTCTTTTTAATCTACAGTTGGTAAAAATAATGTGTGGGGAGCAGCAGTAAATTCACTATGTAGCGCCTAATGAACCAGGGAAATAGGTAAGATCTTTACTCAATTAGTCAAACTTTTTTCATTATTCATATATATTAATCTCTTTAACCTTCTATCCTTTCTACTATCCCGAATTTATTTAATTCTCAAATGGAGAATTAAACCTATATGTTGAACAACTCTAAAATAGTCTGTTTAAAAAAACCTAATATATGAAAATCCTGATTAATCTGCTCTCAAAGGATAGATTAAGAGTTATGGGCTTCCCTGGTGGCGCAGTGGTTGAGAGTCCGCCTGCTGATTCAGGGACACGGGTTCGTGCCCTGGTCCGGGAAGATCCCACATGCCGCGGAGCGGCTGGGCCCGTGAGCCATGGCCGCTGAGCCTGAGCGTCCGGAGCCTGTGCTCCGCAACGGGAGAGGCCACAACAGTGAGAGGCCCGCATACCGCAAAAAAAAAAAAAAAAAAAGTTACTATCTTTATAACCAAAAGATTCTCGCTTTATAGATAAGGTTCACTGTAGAGTCCTTTACTTCTTAAGGTCCTCAAGTGTATTTAAAATAAGATTATATTCATAAAGTCAATTTACGGCTTTTCAGAAAGATGCCTATTGTGTAAAGAGAGATGAACTTATAAACACCAACAAATTAATGTCTTCTCCCTAGCAGCATCATTTTAATTTAAGAGAAGGTGACAACTGTATAGAGGAGTTAGAAATAAGTAAAGAACTATGATTCTTACAAGTTAACAAAATGGCATAGACTATTAAACTCCTGTAAGCAGTAAGTAAGTAACATCTTTTCACGATCAAATTAACTGAAACAGCCTATAAACATATAAAAAGTAAAGCAAAACCAACAACACTTACTTAAAAGATACTGCCAGTAACATCTCCAGATCTCTTGTAAATTTTTAAAAACTAGCTGAATGAGGTACAGAGAAAAGGACCAGCCTCCTACCAAGATGATGTAAATGGGACTTTTCTAAGAAAGAGTAGAAGTGAAAGCAAAAAGTTACAATGGACTTTCCATACATAAAAGAAACAAAATAGAACTGTAATTAAAAGAAAAAAATTCAACCTACTAAAAATGCACAAAACACATCTCTTAAAAAGATGTCCTTTATATTTTAAATGGTACAGTCTGCAAAGAAAACTGGGAAAATGAGATGCTAAATAATAAAAGCCTGGCTATATAATCTATGTAATTAACAAACAGGAAGAAGACTTTAATCCCCCCCCCACCGTATACAGGATTTCAAATAAAAAGGGAGAGATTGTATGTAATCAGGCTCCAAGTTTCATCATGGAAAGTACCTTTCTGAATCAAGGAAAGAGTAGGACATTTACTTACCAGCCATCAATGCAAATTTTCAGTGCTGTAAGATTATCCAAAAAACAATCCTTCAACTATCCAAGCTCATCCTAACTGCATGTGAGGATTCTGCTCCTTACCTTGGGCATAAGCTTGGACAGCATAAAAATGATGATTAGTAAAGAGGCCACAATTCCCACACTCATCCCAGCGGAATAGTAGAAGATTTGACTTCTGCAGAGAGAAAATTCATTTCATGACTACGTGTGTATTCTTCATACATGGCACTGTTCAAACTAGACAACTAACCCAGCCAAAAGACAGAAAAAAGGTACAAGGTGAGAGCAGGTATTTGCCCAACACTTGAGATGAGAAAACTGAAGAGACTAGTACAATGTAGTTGCTGCCAGATTATGAAGATTAGTATCAATAAGGGCCCCTCAAATATATCCCAGTAATAAACCTCTGCTCAGTCTCCCGCTCTCATCCCCAGTACCTCTCCCCACGCAATTTCTAATGAGAATCTTTCTTCTGGGAACTGCACAGCTTCTCTAGGGAGAAGGAAAAGCCCCAGTAGACACTGGAAACTAGAATTGAACTGATTACCCAGAAGGATAAACCAAACACAGGGCATAGAACAGAGAGCTCCTATTCCTCTTCTAGGTTCTTTCTACCAGACAGATATCCCTCCCTCCCTTTGAGTTTCTCTCAGGATCCCCAAAATAAGGAACAACTTCCACCAACCTTGCTCCAGCTGAACTTAATTGGTAAGCTTTCATTCACTATTCCACAAATATATTCTCCTTGTGTTCAAAGTTAATGTTAATTCTACCTTTGTTCAATGTTTGTTATCTATATGTTTTCTTTATATTTGTACATGTCTGTTTCATCTAGCTAGTAGGTTCCTAAAGGCAGGAAATGAGTAAGTGGTTGATATTTGTTTCTTTACTTCTGAACAGCATGAAACTCAAACACACAGCCCTGTAAAAATGAGGACTAAACATTTCTAATGGTGGAAAGGGTGGTGCTGTATTGGCTAAATCCCATATATGATGGGTAACCTAATGGGGGAATTTCATTATTACCAATCTTATTAATACAAGAAAAAATAATAATTATAACACATATTATTTTTTTAAATTATCTAAGCAGGCAATGGCCTAGCCATCCATAAAGGTCCTAGAAAAGGGAATGGCAGCACTTCAAGTCTTTATGATAAAGGTCAAGCAGGGTTGGACTTCCCTGGTGGCGCAGTGGTTAAGAATCCACCTGCCAATGCAGGCGACACGGGTTTGAGCCCTGGTCCGGGAAGATCCCACATGCCACGGAGCAACTAAGCCCGTGCGCCACAACTACTGAGCCTGTGCTCTAGAGCCCGCGAGCCACGACTACTGAGCCCATGTGCCACAACTACTGAAGCCCACACGCCTAGAGCCCGTGCTCCGCAACAAAAGAAGCCACCACAGTGAGAAGCCCGTGCACCGCAACAAAGAGTAGCCCCCACTCGCCGCAACTAGAGAAAGCCCGTGCGCAGCAACGAAGACCCAACGCAGCCAAAAATGAATTTTAAAACAAAGTCAAGCAGGGCAGGTCTGAGCCTCCTCATTCTGCCCTCTAGCCTTGGAACGTACCTGCTCAGCAAGTCACCACAAAAAAATAGAATAAGTCCAAGGAGAAAAATGAGGAAGAGTTTGGGGTCAAATCCTGAAATAAATAAAAGACTTCTGCTTAATAGGGGAACAAAACAATTTAAGGCATTATAGAATAAAAGACAATGTTGGCATCATTGGTCAGCTAATAAAATATATGCAAACAGCCCACCTAAACAGCATTTTAAATTCCACACAAAGCCTGGGCACCCTTCCAAAGAGAAAGTACAATTAGGTCTCTGTCTAACCTGTACTTCCCTCAAGAGTTTATTTTTATTTTGGCTACTAAGGTAAGGCTAAAAGAAGCTAAGCTTTGCTTTGGATGGAGCCATAGTGCCATCAGCACTTCATGCAGTAGCCCACAAGGGGTCTCCACCACTCTGGTTTTCAGGCCTTAAGTCACACACGCTCGGATTCAGATTAGCCCAGAACTTGGGGTCAGGGCCCTCTGCTGTTCTCTAACTGTTGGTCTCTGCTTGACCAACACCACCACCTACTTCTCTTCACTACACAAGCACTGTGTTGGAAAAGCCTACACTCAAACACATCTCGCCCAGGACCAGGGGGCCCAAGCACTGACCCCTTACTGGCATACCAGACACTCCCACAGCTTTCACATTCAAGAGCCCTGAGTCTAGGGGAAGTCCACAAACAGAACAGGAGTGAGAGGGATCAGTAAATGCAAAAGGAACACCAAAAAACAGGCTGATCCTGTTCAACCAAAGAACTGTGGAACCCTAGGACAGTTAGAAGGGCACAACGTATTTCGTAGCAAAACTCAGGAACATTTCTACTACTTATATTACTCTCCTAAGACAGTAGTTACCAAGGAGAGACCAAAAGTCACAGAGAATCCAACAGGATAATGATCCACCTCTTCTGTGAAACTTTCTCAGACACATTCAGAGAAGGGAAAACTCCCAATTAGACTGAATAAGCCTGAAACTGCAGTGATCTTCATATTTATTTATGGTTCCACATATATTCTTTTGCTTGTGAGGTATTCAGTTCTACCTTCTTCAGTTTTATTGTTAACCATTCATGTCTTCAAATGTAGACCTGTACATTTCAAGACATCTATCTTTGTCTGTAAGTGCCCAGAAGACCAGAATACATCTATCTTACTCTGAAGAATACTAGGCATATCAGCTCAGAGCCATTGGAAGTATTAGGAATGCAAGTCTTCACAATTCCAGGTAAGGAAGTACTCAGAATGACTTATGGTAAAGTCTCAAATCTAGGCCTAAAGGGTTTTATGAGGGGTGGAGGCTCTCTAACTGTTTGGAGCAGTGGTATATTCAGGTTATAATCAGAACCAAAATGGAGCTGTCTTGGGCAGACTTTTCTCACTAATTATACCCTCCAAAGCTCAGTCCCTTCTCACCATAGAATCCATCAGAAAAACAGAGGTAAGACTTACTCCGGGTCACAATGACACTGTACTTGGTGTCTTCCTCTATAATCTCAACTTTGAGGCAGGTTTTTGTGCTGTATAGACCCACGTTAACATAGGTGTCATTCAATTTCTCTTTTAAAAAGGAGGAAAAAAAGTTCCAGATACTAAACTGCTCTAGCTCCTTCAGTTTCTCCTCATTCTCCACCTGGGTGACTCGGACCAGTTTGGAACTATTTACCCGAATCTGTAACACAAGTAAAATCAGGATGAGAAATAAGCAGGAATTTAAAATTTTCACAAATATAATTTTAGAAGAAAAAAACACCTTTAGAGTAAATAACTAAATCAATAATGGCACCAGCTTTCCACAGGCTTATGAGAAATACAGAGATACAGCAGCTAAAAGATAACTGGGCAAATAACACTGCACATGGTACAGAGAGGCAGCTGTTAGAATGTTTTATTGTTAACATGATCTGAATCTAGTATTAGGCCAGAACATAGGGGGGAAAAAAAGACTTCCAAGCTGAAAGAGTTATCAATACAGCTATTTATGAGAGATCATACAAAGCAAGGGTCTAGAATATTAAGAAAACTGCCAGGCATAAACAGCACCAAAAATGTTTCCCATAATGACAAGCTAAAAAGTTCAACCCTTTGTCACAAATCACTGATTATGGGTAAATGTTGGTTATAATGTGCTCCAGATGGAATATGATCTTTATATTAGACAATGAAAAAAGAGAATTTTTTTTAAAAACCCACGAGCCCACCCTTATGTTTTTGATGTGAACAAATCCCTTATCAGTAACTATGCTTATAGCAGCAGAAACATTTCCAAAGGACTCATTTTGTTCAATCATTACAGCCAGACACTCTGGCTCAACAGTGTTATGAAATAAATGAGACCAAAGTCATTCTATCAAGGGGAAACTTCAGCTCAGGGCATTTATGCAACACCTTGTGTAGAATCAAAACAGAATAGAAGCAGCAAGGTGACAGTTTACATCCTGATAGGCACGCAACAGTTTTCAGCCCAAAGAAGGCATAAGACCTTTAAAAAGAAAGAGAGGTGTATGTGTGTGTGTGTGTGTGTGTGTGTGTGTGTGTGTGTGTGTGTGTGTCTTTGAGTGTAAAAAGCGTGAGGGGAAGAGAAGGAAGTAGTCTCTTGGGGAAAAGGAAGAAGGAAGTAGTCTCTTGGGGAAAAGGAGGAAGGAAGTTTATCTCAGGCCACTTAAAGAAACAGAGAGATGGGCTTCCCTGGTGGCGCAGTGGTTGCGCGTCCGCCTGCCGATGCAGGGGAACCGGGTTCGCGCCCCGGTCTGGGAGGATCCCGCATGCCGCGGAGCGGCTGGGCCCGTGAGCCATGGCCGCTGAGCCTGCGCGTCCGGAGCTTGTACTCCACAACGGGAGAGGCCGCAGCAGAGGGAGGCCCGCATACCACAAAAAAAAAAAAATGAAACAGAGAGGAACACAAAATAGGCATAAATGCTTTACCGATGAAAACACTGATGAGATTAAGAAAAATCATAAACTTATCAAGGTTGTTAATTTTATACATATATATACATATATATATATTTTTTAACTGCATGTTAGAAGGGAAGAAAGTGTCAATGTACTCACTAATCACAGACAGACAGATATTCACAGAAACTGCCCCTGCCAGGAGCCTCCAAATCATTACCTGTATCTGTGTCCATATATCATGCCACTTTGGGATAAGCACATTTTTATAACAGGATTGTTGACTGGTATTCATATAATAAACTTTGGATTCCTGAAGCATGACCACGTTTAAATCAATTCCGGCTTTATGCAAAGAAAGAAAATAACAATTAAGTATAATAACAGAACAAGCTAATAACTATAACTCATTTCATAAAAAGAATTAAACTGACCACTTTCTTAAAGCTGGGGTTAAAAATATCAGCGACTAAGACACAAAGAAGAAAACTGAGATGAGAGAAGAAATAAGGCAGTCTTATTTCTGTCAAATGTAATTATTTAAATATTACAAACAGTCACTAATCCAGGATAAGTAATAATAAAAGCCACTATTATGTGTTTATTAAGACAGTATGGGGCTTCCCTGGTGGCGCAGTGGTTGCGCGTCCGCCTGCCGGGGCAGGGGAACCGGGTTCGCGCCCCGGTCTGGGAGGATCCCACATGCCGCGGAGCGGCTGGGCCCGTGAGCCATGGCCGCTGAGCCTGCGCGTCCGGAGCCTGTGCTCCGCAACGGGAGAGGCCACAACAGTGTGAGGCCCGCATACCACGAAAAAAAAAAAAAAAAAAAAAGACAGTATGTTGTCTGTCTCATTTAACCCTCCCAACAATGCTGTGAGGTAGGCACTCTCATAACTCCCATTTTACAAATGAGGAAACTGATGTTTAGGAAAGATTAAGTAATTTGTCCAAAGTCACACAGCTAGTAAATAGCTTAAAAGAGATTCACACCCAGGTCCTGTTTCTCTTATAAAGGCATAGCTAAAGTAACCCCATCTGGTGACCTTCTCTATCCATATCCTGAGTAGGATGAACAGAATTAGCAACATTTGTTGTATTTAGAGTACTTTAAGCAGATACTAAAAGACTGCAAAGTTGCTTTTTTCCAGCTGTTTTGTTTCATTCAAGTTTTAAGAGCAGCCAATGAACATATACAGTCCCTCTGATTTTACCAAAACAGATCTCCCCTCAGGAATTTATATTCAATTTCAGCTAATTTAAGGTTTACAAGTGACCATTATCATATCTTCCCACCCAAGTTTGCACATGCTACCTTCTTTACCACAAAACATTTCAATATCTTCTTCCTTGCTCTACACTGTACTTACCAACTCATTTAGTGCTACTCTAAGGGGAAATTTAGTTAACTCTTTGGTTCTTAGTATAAAGGTGGGTAGATTTAAATAAACAAAACACCCCAAAACACAAAAACCTCAAACAAACCTTAGAAAGACAAAGTTACACACACAAAAAAGGCAATGACACCCATCAGTTCAAAATGGTTTTAGAGTGAAGCTCAGACTAATTTTGAAGTTAAATTAGGTCTTAACCTAAATGTTAAGAACGAAAACTACAAAACTCTTAGAGGAAGAAAACGGGTGTGTAAACCTTTGTGACCTTGGATTAGACAATGGTTTCAAAAATTTTAAACTTTTGTGTTTCAGTGGCCACTATCAAGAAAGTGAAAAGACGATCGACAAAGTGGGAGGAAATATTTGCAAATCATATATCTGATAAGGGTCTAATATCCGGAATATATAAAGAACTACTACAACAATAAAAAGAGAAATAACCCAATTTTTAGAATGCATAAAGGATTTGAATAGACATTTCTCCAACTAAGATATACAAATGGCCAATAAGCACAATGAAAAGAGGTTCAACATCATTAGCCATTATGGAAATGCAAGTCAAAACCACAATGAAATACCACTTCACATTCATTAGGATGGCTATAATCAAAAAGAGGACAATAACCACGTGTTGGCAAGGATGTGCAGAAACTGGAACCCTCATACATTGCTGGTGAGAATGTAAAATGGTACAGTCTCTCTGGAAAACAGCTTGGCAGTTCCTCAAAAACTAAAACACAATTATTTTATGACATAGCAATTCCACTCCTATGTATACACCCAAGAGAAGTGAAAACATGTTCACACCGAAACCTGTACACAAATGTTCACTGCAGCAATATCCATAATAACCAAAAAGTGGAAACACCCCAAATGCCCATCAGCTGATCAATGGATAAGCAAAATGTGGTATTATTCATACAATGGAATATTATTCAGCCATAAAAAGAAGTACTGATACATACTACAACATGAACCTTAAAAACATTATGTTGAATGAAAGCCAGTCAAGAAAAAGTCCACATATTAGATGATTCCACTTATATAAATATACAGAATAAGCAAATCTGCAGAAAGTAGATCAGTGGTTGTCAGGGGCTAGGAGGAGAAGGGAATGGGGAGAGAACTTTAAGGGGTATGGGGCCTCATTCTGGAGTAATAAAAATATTCTGGGGATCTCTGGTGCTGTAGTTAAGAATCCACCTGCCAATGCAGGGGACACGGGTTCGAGCCCTGGTCCTGGAAGATCCCACATGCTGTGGAGCAACTAAGCCCGTGCGCCACAACTACTGAAGCCCGTGTGCCACAACTACTGAAGCCTGCGCGCCTAGAGCCCATGCTCCGCAATGAGAAGCCTCCACAATAAGCCCTCGCACCGCAACGAAGAGTAGCCCCCACTTGCAGCAACTAGAGAAAGCCCGCGCACAGCAACGGAAGACCCAACGCAGCCAATAAATAAATAAATAAATAAAATCTATTTTTAAAAATTCTGTAATTAGTCAGTGGTGATGGTTGCACAATACTGTGAATACAGCTGCCCCATGAACAACCATGGTTAGGGATGCCACCTCTCTGCTCAGTCAAAAATCAGCGTATAACTTTAGTCAGCCCTCTGGATCCACAGTTCCGCATCTGTGGATTCAACCAACCAAAGATCAGGTAGTACTATAGTATGTATTTATTGAAAATAAAAATCCACGTATAAGTGGACCCATGCAATTCAAATCCGTGTTGTTCAAGGATCAACTGTATACTGAAAACCAATGAAAGGGTGGATTTTATGGTATGTGAATTATATCTCAATATTTTAAAATTCAGTCTTGATATTGTAGGGGAGGAAAAGTTTTCCTTGACCCTCTTGGGTCCCTGGCTGGGTCCAAAAATTACACTGACAAAGACATATTAACAGAAGAAAAGCATACAAATTTATTTCATATCTTTTATGTGACATGAAAGCCTCTAAGGAAATAAAGACCCAAAGAAACAGACCCACGTACTTTTATGCTAGGTTTGACGAAAGGTGAACATTCGCAGAGGAACGACAGGTTGAGTATGAGGTAAGGGTAGTAAAGTGGGGGAAACTGAGCAAGGCCTGTTTATTAGGATTCTTCTTCATGCCCCTTTGTCTTCGAAGATAAGGATGCTTCTTTCCTCCAGGTATAGGGAGGACACCTCTCACATGATGATTTTATGGCCTATTTCAAGGAAGGAGGGCAAAGTGCGGGAGGTCAGAGTGACTTCTCAGCTTTGCTGTTTTCTCAAACTCCCTCAGCTTAAAATATTCAATATGCCAAGGTGCCATATTTTGGAGTAGTATGTCCTGAACCTCATCTGTCAATCTCTCACTAGAGTTTAATTCAATAGTAATTTGATTTCCTCCAAGCCTATTTTTCATAAAATGAAACATTTTCAAAATCCTATTGACATTTGTTTCACTAGCAAGCCCAAATATACTGAAAGAACACCCACTCACAAATATGGATCAAGAGTTTATTTTCTTCTGGAGAATGTAAGAGAGTAAGATTATGTGAAGCTTAAAACTACTGTATTTACAAATAAATTTTAAAAAACCCAAGAGTCACACTTTATTAACTCCTTCTCTCCCACAGCACCAAGTAATATAACACAACATCTCTTTAAGCCCATTATTATTTTCAACAGGGTAGTAAGATACAAATAATATGTCAATAGCACAGGAGATTTGAAAAACTGCCAAGAAAAGACATCAGTATTTTTAAACCAATTTTAAAATTCTTCAATGTCATCTTCCTAAAGAAATAAAACTTTTATAAAAAGCAACATTTTGGGGGTAATTCCCTGGTGGTCCAGTGGTTAGGACTCCCATGCTTCCACTGTAGGGGGCACAGGTTCTATCCCTGGTCAGGGAACTAAGATCCCACGGACAAATAAATAAATAATTTAACAAGCAACATTTTCTTAAACCTAGTTCTTCCTTTTCCCAAGTTCCACACCATTCAAAGGAAAGCACTGTAAATAAACAAACAAACCTCTCTAACAGCAACCACCTACAGAAATCAGCACCTTGGCCAGCCACATCTTTGGAAATTCACTGAGAGGGAAAATAACACCAAATCAGCCTAAGGGGATAATCTGTGGAAACAATCACCATTCCAGCTATAGCTTAAATTATTAGAAAAACATAGAACTAAACCAATTACCTTAAACATATACAAGCTGTCAAAATGCTCATGTTACAATCTTGTGCTTCCCATAGCAAAAGGACATACACAACACTTTCCTTCCCCTCCCCAAAGTGAGTTAGCCAGCAAGTTAAAAAGCAGAATGAATTAAACATTTAAAAAATGCCTTCTGAGCCCAAAGATCTAGTTCTTCTTGGAAAACGCCTCCTTGGAATTTAGTGAATCACAACTTGCTTACTGTATTTACCCATAAACCAGCTACTTAAAAGTTAGTAACTTCGTATTTACTATATTCATCAATCAACAACACTGATCATTTAACATCTACTGGTAGAAGGTAATGAAAATGATTCATAGTATGTGAGGACCAGAAAAGACCCTAAAAATTTATGAAAAACCACCTCTAATTCTTAAATAGCCTCTATTCATTTCTGTCAAGAGGTAATCCAGTTCATACTTAAAAGCATCTTAAAATGCTCCTTAAAAACTAGCATCTTAGGGCTTCCCTCGTGGCGCAGTGGTTGAGAGTCCGCCTGCCGATGCAGGGGACACGGGTTCGTGCCCCGGTCCGGGAAGATCCCACATGCCGCAGAGCGGCTAGGCCCGTGAGCCATGGCCGCTGAGCCTGCGCGTCCGGAGCCTGTGCCCCGCAACGGGAGAGGCCACAACAGTGAGAGGCCCGCGTGCCGCAAAAAAAAAAAACAAAAACAAAAAAACACTAGCATCTTAAATTAGTGGGCTTAGCAAAGGATTATTCAATGTGATGCTGGTACAACTGACTGGTTATTTGGAAAATAAAATCTATCTATCTACTCACCTCACACCAAATACTAACATTAACTGTTGATTAAAAAGTAAAACGAGGGACTTCCATGATGGCGCACTGGATAAGACTCTGTGCTCCCAATGCAGGGGGCCTGGGTTTGATCCCCGGTCAGGGAACTAGATCCCACATGCATGCCGCAATTAAGACGCGGCACAACCAAATAAACAAATAAATATTTTTAAAAAATAGTAAAACGAAAAATAATTAAATTGTACCACAAAATATACATATATAAAAATTTAATTTTGGAGGACTCTTCAAGTACAAAAGCAATGGAAATAAATCTAAAGAATAAAATCAAGTGATCACATAAAAAATATAAATCTTCTATTTAAAAAGATAAAGGGGGGGGCTTCCCTGGTGGCGCAGTGGTTGGGAGTCCGCCTGCCGATGCAGGGGACACGGATTCGTGCCCCGGTCCGGGAAGATCCCACATGCCGCGGAGCGGCTGGGCCCGTGAGCCATGGCCGCTGAGCCTGTGCGTCCGGAGCCTGTGCTCCGCAAC
This sequence comes from Physeter macrocephalus, assembly GCF_002837175.3. Taxonomy (NCBI): domain Eukaryota; kingdom Metazoa; phylum Chordata; class Mammalia; order Artiodactyla; family Physeteridae; genus Physeter; species Physeter macrocephalus. The sequence goes on along the minus strand of NC_041219.1, from coordinate 85,012,054 downwards.
GGGAGAGGCCACAACAGTGAGAGGCCCGCGTACCACAAAAAAAAAAAAAAAATAAAAAAAAGATAAAGGGGGCAAACAAATTAAAGTTCTGTAATAAATAGTAAACAGATTATAAAAATATACATCCTTACTATGTTAAAAAGTTCATCAACTAATTTTAAAAGTACACAAAAATCCCAATAAACAGGCCAAGAGCAAAGGACACACTCTCCAAGAAATGTAAACTCTAAACAGAAAATTAAATAACTAATGAACATTTGAAAGATGCTTCCTCACAAATAACGCAAGAAATGCAAAGTAAATTAAGATGTCACTTTCAATCTATCAAATTAGCAAAGCTGTTTCTGTCTGGAATATCCAATGCTGGCAAGGGTATGGGGCAAAAGCAAATATAGCTGATAATCGTATAAACTGGCACACCTTTTCAGATAAATATTTTAGCAAGATGTTTCAAGGGTCTTAAATATATTTTAGCTTTTGATTGAATAAATCCATTTCTGAGAATCTATCCTAAAAAAAAAAAAAAGTCTGTCCACAGGATGAAAGTAAAAATAACATTTATGAAGAATTTTAAATGACATAGGAAAATGTTTATGCTACAAAACCAAATGAGAAAACTATCTCTGGCAGCAACTGGTGGCCTCCAGGGAAGAGAACTGAAGTGCTGACAGGTTTATGAATATATTATCAATTCAAAAAAAAAATTTTAATTAAAAACACGTGGAGGGCTTCCCTGGTGGCGCAGTGGTTGAGAGTCCGACTGCCGATGCAGGGGACGCGGGTTCGTGCCCGGGTCCGGGAGGATCCCACGTGCCGCGGAGCGGCTGGGCCCGTGAGCCATGGCCGCGGAGCCTGCGCGTCCGGAGCCTGTGCTCCGCAACGGAAGAGGCCACAACGGCGTGAGGCCCGCGTACCGCAAATAAATAAATAAATAAATAAATAAATAAAGGCTGAATCATTAAAAAAAAAAAAAAAAAAACACGTGGAAACAGACCAGAAGAAAGTGTGCTTTAACGGACTGCCTCTGAATGGAATAAACAGTGAGTGATTTTTCTACTTCCTTATACTTAATTGTACTTGCCAAACGGTCTAAAAGAACTCCCTGCCTTTTGAAGTACTCCATTCTCTCTTTAGGTAGCTCTCACTTTTAGAAAGTTCTACTCTATTACATGATTGTCTCTTTGTAGCTGCCACCTACATGATCTATTAGGCCACAAAGAACACGTATCCCAAGTTTACCCTTCTCCAAGCCAAAAAGTCCCCATTCCTCTCCTTATTAAAGAAACTCTGAGCCTGCTGATTGAGCACGGACTACGTAGGAGCATTTTGATATAAATATTCTTTCATTTCCACAGTACACAGCCTCTAAGGTTAAACATCTGGTCAAAGTTCATTCAGATCATATGTAGCCCTTCAAATGTTACTCTGGGCCCTGCCCCTGGAAAAGTACCTTCTTGGTTACCTACTCCCCTCTCCCTATAAAAACCGTTTCAGAAGGACGCTGCAGTTTGAAACTAGTTCTATGGATCCTGAGATAACCTTAAAGCTGCAGCTAAGGATAATCATAAGTGACAGCAAGAGATAGGCAGCAAACAACAAGAGGTGAGAGCGCATATGTGTTTACAAGATACGATTCTCCTTAACCCCATGAGTCTCTACTCCCTCCAGTGGAAGCTTGGAAACATCACTTATCTTTCTGTTGTGCATTTAACAAGGGTAGAAGAAGGTTTTTTACAAACACACTCTAGGTTTTCTGAATTAGAGCGGAAAAGGAAAACAATTTCATCCCAGTCCAGAGCCAATTATGCAGTAGCAGGAATCAAGAAAGTTTGCTTGAGGAATGAATAAATTTCCAAAAGAAAACTACTCGATGCTGACTAGCGTTTTTGGAAACGGGAATTTAACGGCTCCAGGTCGGCTCTATAGGGCCAGTTGGAGCCAGGATCTTACAAGGGCATAAGATACTTAAAGAGATCACTGCATTTCCGTTTACTATAATTATCTGTTCAGCCACCCATGCCGAGTCATGACAGCATACGCTCAGGTGTTGCTAATTTTCTGAATGAACGGGATGCTCCCTTCCCAGTGGCAGCTCTGCCTGTCCATTCGGTCCTCGGGTCACCTTCCTTTTAACAAAAAAAAAAAAAAAAAAAAATCGAGGAGGCCCATGCAGCAGGACGCAGCCCCCAGGACCGCTTCTCACCCAGTGCAGGCCTCCCCGTCTCCGCCAAAAGGGCTTCAAGCTCCTCCCCACTCTGGGTAGCTCCCGCAGGCCACCCCAGGGCCCGGGTCTCTCAGTGCCGGCGCCCATTCGCCAAGGATGAAGCTTCTTCCTTCGCACCACGCCCGCGCCCGTCAGAATAACGGCCCACGCCCTGGGGACACTCCCCACTTTTCTAAATATAACCCCTCGGCACCCGCCCCCTCGGCTGCTGCTGCCGGGCGGTACCTGAGCCGCAGACCAAGCAGCCGGAGAGGACCAGGAGCAGTCGCACTGCACCGCCGTCCCCGGCCCCCCAGCTCCAGGGCCCGGCACCAACTGCAGATAACACCGCCACTTTCATTCCTCCCGCCATGGTCTCCTCACGCCGCCTCCTGCTCACGTGCCTCTCCCCGGCAACTAACCCGGAACTGGCAGGGCCAGCAGCCTATCCGCTACAAGACCCGCCCCCTACCAACCAATCGGACGGGCGAGGCTTCGAGCATTCAGTCCTTTAATGGACCCTATAGTCCCGCCTCGTAGCAACTGATGCGCCAGGGCGGAAAGAAGCAGCTTTCAGCCTATTAGAAAACTGGTTCTCATATTAGCAATGGCGACAGGAAGATCCCACCCCTTAACAACATGCTTCCGTCTTCAGTTTATTTACAACTGGCGCGATTGATGGTAAGCTTAACCAATAGAAAATTAAAATGGGCGAGCCCTTTTTGACCAATCTTGATATTTCCATCGAAATTGGCTCAGGTTCTCTCTGTTTCCTTTCTTTCCTTTTCACCACGATCTTGTCATTGTGGGAAACTTAAGACATTGTGTCCTCCAAAATCCTAAATGATTTAGAAGGGAAGTAAAAAATTGTGTTGACAGTTTTATAAGGAATAAACATTAACGTTTAAAAATGTGGTCATCGTTTCTTCTAGCCTGTGCTTAGAACGTTTAACATGATGGAATAGGAAGAAAACAAGCAATTGTTACTAGTTTAAGTTCAGTACTTGCCCCTCACCTTTTACTGATTATGTGACTTTGAACAAGTTAATATTATCTCTCAGAAAATTATTTTTCTCATATGTAAATTAAGAAAAAGAATACTTTATCTTGGGTTTGTTGAAATAATTATGTGAAATGACATCAAAGTATTTCATAAACTAAAGTGTCATACAAATGTTATTTTATGAATAAATGTATTCTGGTAAATTTTTAAAAATGTATTTAATTTAGTTCAGATAGAATTTTATGCTTTTCTATTTTCTTTTTTTGTCATAACTTTTGTATGACACTAAAGTGTCATCAAATGTTATTTTATGAATAAACGTATTCTGGTAAATTTTTAAAAATGTATTTAATTTAGTTCAGATAGAATTTTATGCTTTTTTTTCTTAAAACACAGTTTTAAGAATGTTTATGCACACTTATTGGGACAATGCTTGTTTCTTAAAATGCCTAGTCAAATAAGTGTACTGATTATAAAGACTTGCTGGCCCTTTATTTCTGGATGAAAACATTCAAAACCTTTTTAAAGAACAATGCTTCTCTAGTTTTATCTGTTGGATTAACAGTTATGAGAATGAATTAAATTTGCTAATCTTTTAGGTGTAAGATCAAAAAAAAAAATGTGGTCATAAGGGGCTTCCCTGGTGGCACAGTGGTTGAGAATCCGCCTGCCAGTTCAGGGAACACGGGTTCGATCCCTGGTCCGGGAAGATCCCACATGCCGTGGAGCAACTAAGCCCGTGCGCCAAGACTACTGAGCCTGTGCTCTAGAGCCCGTGAGCCACAACTACTGAGCCTACGTGCCACAACTACTGAAGCCCGCACACCTAGAGCCCGTGCTCCACAAGAGAAGCCACCGCAATGAGAAGCCTGCGCACTGCAACAAAGAGTAGCCCCCACTCGCCGCAACTAGAGAAAGCCTGCACGCAGCAACAAAGACCCAACGCAGCTAAAAGTAAATAAATAATTTAAAAATAATAATAATAATGTATCAACACTGGTTCATTAAGGTGGCAAATGCACCATACTAATGTATGATAATAATAGTGGAAACTGGATGTGGGGTACATGGGAACTCTCTGTACTATCTTCTCAATTTTCCTGCAAGTCTAAAACTGTTTTAAAAAATAATTTATGGGCTTCCCTGGTGGCGCAGTGGTTGAGAGTCCACCTGCCGATGCATGGGACACGGGTTCGTGCCCGGGTCCGGGAAGATCCCACATGCCGCGGAGCGGCTAGGCCCGTGAGCCATGGCCGCTGAGCCTGCGCGTCCAGAGCCTGTGCTCTGCAACGGGAGAGGCCACAACAGTGAGAGGCCCACGTACCGAAAAAAAAATAATAATAATAATTTATACACCCACACACCCACCCACAGCCACACCCACACACATACACACACTTCATTTTCCACCAGGTCCCAAATTCTCAGCATTCAGAGCTTGCTCTTTGGTTTTAACAAAGTCCAGAGAACAGGGGAACTAGTTCCAGAGGATCACTGACCACTGTTCCGTTTTGGTTTGGTTTGGTTTGGTTTTGGTTTTGGCTGTGCTGCGTGGCTTGCGGGATCTTAGTTCCCCCACCGGGACTGAACCCGGGATCCGGCAGTGAAAGCACTGAGTCCTAACCACTGGACTGCCACTGACTGTTAAAATGTGTGAAGAAAGTGTACAGTAATGAAACTGGTTGTCCATAAACACATCACACCTTATCGTCCAAATGAGTTCTGTCACTTGCAGGTAGACACTCAAAAAGCTTTTAGCCTTGTTTTAATAATAAGGACACTGCTCAAAACACTTTGAGAATCATCTTCAGACTCCATAGCACACAATGCAATGAATATTCATTACCTGCAGGTGGATCTGATTTATGCAAATAGCCAAAAGAACTCAGGCCAAGACTGATGAGTAAATGGGGTGGAAAATCTGGATAGTAAATGTGTTTCAGAATTTTGGATTTTAGAAATGTAATATGATACATATACAATATATAAGGCAGCAATCCTAATGGGGTCTGGGACAGCACCTCATAAACACATTAATATTTCTGCAATAAGAGATATGAAGATCCACATTGGTATAAATGAAAGTGGGATAAATGAAACTAAAAATAACCTCATGTAAGTTTAGGTGGTCTGCCACGAAATAAGTTCAGGTCAGATTAGGTTCTGTGGTCAAATGAGATACGAAAAATTTTGGTTTTCATAACTTTTTCAATTTAGGAAAAAGACTGCAGATGGTAAATATTTGATGAAGATGCTCCATTCCATTCACTCAATCACCCAAGCTAGAAGCCCAAGAGTCACCCTAAACTCTTCTCTTCCCCCAACCCTTTAGCCAATCATCAAGTCCTATTGATTTTACCTGCTGACTATCCTTTGAATCTGTCCTTTCCTCACCATCCCACACCAGTGATTTAGTCTAGCACCTTGCCATTGCTCTCTTGGACCACTTAGGTTCCTTCAAGCTGGCCTCCTTGCTGTTTTTGCAGCCATAAACCCTTCGTCTACACTACTCCTAAATGCATATCTGACCATGTCACTCCCATGTTACCAAGTCTTTATTTTTCCATGGTATCTCCTGTGATGAAGTCCATTGCCCTTATATGACCTAAAACATAGATATAAAGAAACAAATTTTAACTACAACAGTGCTACTTAAAGTTTATGACCAATCTGCAATGAAACAATTTCAGAAATTAAGTGTAGGCATTTAGAAACTTTGATAGCAATTTGACAGAGAAATATTATATGTATTGAATTTAATAAAAATGGGATTTTATTTCATTTTTTCCTAATAATTCACTTTTAGTGTATTTTATAGAGTAGTGGACTCTACCATGATTGGAAATTGTTGGAGGTTTTTTAAATAAATTTTTATTTATTTATTATTTTTTTAAATTTTTGGCTGCCTTGGGTCTTTCTCGCTGCGTGCGGGCTTTTCTCTAGTTGCTGCGAGCGGGGGGCTACTCTTCATTGTGGTTCCTGGCTTCTCATTGGGTGGCTTCTCTTGTTGAGAGCACGGGCTCTAGGTGCGTGGGCTTCAGTAGCTGTGGCTCGCAGGCTTTAGAGCGCAGTCTCAGTAGTTGTGGTGTATGAGCTTAGTTGCTCCGCAGCATGTGGGATCTTCCCGGACCAGGGATCGAACCCGTGTCCCCTGCACTGGCAGGCGTATTCTTAACCACTGCACCACCAGGGAAGTCCCTGGAAATTGTTTTAAAAATTGGTCCTTTACTATAGTTTGAGAAGCAATGGTCTCTAATATTCTTAATGAAATGGCCTTGTACACCTCCCTGGGCTCCTTTTTAACCACCAGCACCCCCCCGCCCCCATCCAGCAATAATGAACAATTTCTAGGTTCTCAAACAAATCATTCTGTTTCATACTTCCACATAAATTTAAATTCTGCTCTCTCTGATTTGACTGTCCCTTCTTCCTGGAAATCTATTTACATTTCAAAATCCTAGGCTGCATCATCACCACCTTTGGATGCCTGTTTAAACCAGTCCCTCACAACTCCAAGCAGAAGACATCACTTGCCCCCTATACTTCTATCATTGTTTGTACGCCATTATGGCACTACATTGTAATCGTGTCTACCTCCCCTACTAGTCTATGAGTTCCTTAAAGGCAGAAGTCAGGATTATTTGTCTTTGAGAGATGAAGCATCTGTGGCAAGATGACGAAACTGAAGGACAGTACTCCTTCGAAGACTACAATTCTAACATGTTAACGAAAGAGAAAAAAAAAAGAGGATCATTACTTTATATTCCTATTTTTCTGTTACCAGCAAGGATTTCAGTTTTACCTTTAGCACCTGGTTAAGAATTAATTTACCAGACTAGTGGACATTTTAGAAGGCCAAGGAACCAGACTTGTGAGAGTCACTGGAAACTTTAAGGAAGGAGACATGGAAAACAATCGTCTCCACTTGAACAGTTCTGCCCAGGTTCAGCCCCCTCTGGAGTAAAATCTGTGTCAATTGCCCTTTTCAAAGCGGCTCAGGCCTGGAAATAGCATCATCAACTCACTCATTTCAGAGGGCCCACCAGAGACCAGATCCGGAGAGGTCCCAGACTAAAGGTGAAACAAGCAACTATAATTGAAATGTGTACAAAGAGCCATGGGGCCACTGAGGGATGGGAGGAATTAATTCTGCCTAGAGGAGGAACAAGAAGGAGAGGGACCAGGATGGTGACATTTGAGCCAGATCTTGCTGTATGAGCTGGATTTGGCCTGGTGAAAACTTGGGGTGGGGGGGGGTCAGTGAGCAGTGCAATCTGCTGGATGAAAATCTACTCATGCCTAGGAATGACAATCCCTCTGGTTGGCAATTTCTTCACTCCTCTTCCACCCACTTTCTTCACAATCTTTTCCTCTGTTCTTGGAAAATTGGGACTGAGGATCGTTTCCCTTCCTGGAAGCGATCAGTGTAGCATTAAACTAATCCTTGATTAAATGGGATCCGTTGCTCAGCTCTGTGAGCCTCTGAGAACACCGACGTGGAAGGAGAGGGGAGGGAAGCAGATGAGTCAGGTAGGGAAGTGGGCTTGAGCCACACTGGGGAAAACGGGGCTCAAGGAGAAAAAGAAGAAATGAAGATTTTTAATTTGCCGCACCGCCTTTTTGTCAGCCTCCCCCCACCTGTCTCTTATCTTTATTGTTTTTCCGTAGTTTCTCATAGTCTTGGTCTCTTTGTCTCTGTTTCTCTCCATTTGCTCAAGGCTGGAAATTCCTTGTTGTCTACGGAAGGGAGTAGGAGGGGAGTTGGAGGTGGTAGGAGTGGGAGGGAAGCAAAGAACAGACATCTCAGCAGCTCCGGCTGCGGGGGCGTCTCGGCCTCTGGTGGGGCTTGACAAGTCAATGATTTTTTAAATGTACATATTTTTAAAACCACACAGAGGGGCTCACAAACCTAGAGAGAGACAGAGACACACACAACTAGATGTAAAGAAACGTATAAATACATAATCTCAGGGTACAGAGGCACAATCTGGCAATAGCGTCTTAAATCTGCTTATTAACATTTCACAATTTACAAAGTTTTCATATACACCCTCTCATTTGAACCTCACGACAACCCTGAGAAACAAAGATACAAACACTCGGAAGTTTCACTCTCAGATACACGTTCGCACTCAAACAGATTCCTTCTGACCCCTAGGGGAGTGGGCTGGCCCAGTGCGTGGTATTTTTCTCTCCTCGTCCCTCTCTGGCCTAGTACCGGCCCCAGGACCGTGGAGCTCAGGCCCCAGAACTGGCTCCTCCACCGTTCTCTTTCCTGGGCCAGGACCCAAGCGCCAGGAGCCCAGTTGGTTACCGCCCCCTTGCTTCACGCCCTATTCCACCCTCTTCCCCGGGCGGGCCAGCGTCTAGCTTCGGATCCCGGGGCTCAGCACCACCCCAAGGCGCCCCGGGTGGGAGGGAGGGGGGCGCCTCGAGCAGAGGCTGCGTGGGCGGAGGATGTGCGTCACGGGGAGCGTGGGCAGAGGGAGGGCGGAGGCACGTGGAAACCCGGGGCCAGCCGCTGGCAGCCAAGGCTCTAAAATAACCGGAGAAGAGAGGGGGGAGGGGCGCCCACACACTTAAGAGGGGTCGGGGAGTGCCCCCGGAGGGACCCCGCAAAGCCGCACCCTCCAGTTGCGGGACGGAGGACTCAGCTCATTTCTATCACTCCCCACCCCCGTGTTTGGGGCTTAATGGCATGGAGAAGAGAATCTTGGCTACCGAAATTCCCCCCAGTGATGCACCCCTCCTCTCCTGCCCCCACCGGAGGCCTAACGGTCCCCTCACCAGGCCGGAATGTAGAACCAGCCCTGGCCCACGCCACCCACTCAGACGTGCGGAATGGCGGGCGGGGCTGAGGTTTCGGACTAGGGGGAACCTTGCTTCAGGCCAGTCCGCTCGCTTCCCGCCGCCTCTCCCCCAACCCCCTTCATTTCCTCGGGGCCTAGAGCCACAGGGCCGGGCGCTCGCAGCCCCCGCCCGTCCGCCCTCCCAGGCGTGGGCGGGAGTGTAATGGGAACCAGATGGGGCTGGGAGAAACAAAGCGGGGAGGGGGAGTGGGTTGCGGGGAGGGGCTAGGCTCCTTGAAGGAGCTCCTCCCTCCTACTCCTCTGTAGGGAGCCACGTTGGCTGCAGCCGGCCCCTGCCCATCTTCCACTAGACTCTTGCAGGCGAAATGCCCTAATAGACGTCCCTAGAAAGGGTATCTTCCCTCTCCCAGGGTTGCCACACAATTCCCCAGGAGCAGGTCCCCATCCTCAGCAAAGAGGGTGCGACGAGTAGAGGAAGGCGGGGTACCCCTCCCACCCCTGCCTGACCTAAGCGCTAACAAAACCCGACGCGACTAATCGCCGCGCGTCTAAGTGGTAGCTTCTAGCAAGCCCCGCCCATTCCTGTTCGCCAAACTTCGACGGGAACTCAGGGCAGGGATGGAAGGACGCCTGGGTTTCCGAGAACGGTCTCTTCAAATAACTCCTTTTGGGGCTGGGGAACAGCGCGAGGATATGTAAAAGATTCCTGCAGAGCCCCACGCTCACAGACCTGCCTGAAGTGCACACCCTATGGGAGTCAGATGCACGCGCGAAAGGAGCCGTGCACCCCGAGTCTCCAACAACTTTTCCGGGCTCGCTCCTGACATTCACAAGTACAGCACCTCGAGGCCCGAGTATCGGCAGGCAGGCGTCCGCGTAGTTTAGGCGCTTGTGCCCGTCCGTGCGCTTCTGTGTCTTTGTGTACCTGTGCGTGGTTGTGAAATTCCGCTCTCCGCTCGGAGGGGAAGGGGGTGGGAGTAAGAATGTCGCCGGCTGGGCTCTCACGTGGGTACGTGGGCGCGGAGAAGGCCGGCTGTGCATCCGGCGTGGGCGGCACGGAGCGACCTCGCCCCGCCCGCCGGATCCCCAAGCCCGCCTTCCACAGCCCAGCGTCGGTCACCTCAGTCCCCAACTCGGCGCCCAGGCTCCGAGTCCCCGCCCCCGCCTCCTGCTCCACACCCCCTACCCCCAGTCTCCGCCTCTCTCTGTCTCTCCGCTGCGGAGTCTCTGAGGCCGGCGGAGAGGCCCGGGCGCCCGCCCCCTGCCCCCGGCGTCCGCCCCCGGCACGGCCCACGCCCTCCGCCCGCCAGGCAGCCAGTGCTGCGCCGGGCCTCGCTCCCCGTGCGTCCTGCGGGGGCGGAGGCGCGGAGAGGCGGCAAGCGCAGCCGGGGAGGTGGGGGGGGGCAGAGGCACAGACAGAGGCGCGGAGGCTCGAAGAGAGGAGACGTGGAGGGAGGGACGGAGCCCGGACAGCGGCGGACACGGCCTCGCGCGCCCGGAAGAGAACAGCGCGCGGTAGGCGCTGAGCTCTGGGCACCGAGAGGGGCATCCGCGGTGGTCTGCAGCCGTCCATGCACAGAGCTCCCTCCCCCACAGCCGAGCAGCCGCCGGGCGGAGGGGACAGCGCCCGCCGGACCCCGCAGCCCAGACTCAAGTTAGTGGGCAAAGGGAAGGGCCGGGGAGTGGAGATGGGTGGAGCTGGACTCGGGAAAGGGGTCTGGAGGGCGGAGGTCGAGCAGAGGACGAGGGGAAGCGGGACGGGGGTGGGGGGTGGAGACTGACGGAAAGGGGGTGCGTCTTCGAATTAGGGGCCCTGGGAGCAGGCAGGAAGCTGATGAAGCTGGATGTGAAAGAGCAGTGTCTAATTCTCCATCGCCCGTTTATTTTGTGCGCATGACCTGGCATGTGAGCCCCCTGCAAAGAATGTGGAGGCTCCCAAGCGCTAGGGGAAGCCCTGGAGCTCTAGCTGGCAACAGTGCCGGGGGAGGGCCACTCAGCTGGCTCAGTCCGTCGTCGGCACGGAGCGCGCGGCTCCGGGGTCCGGGAGAAGCCGGCGCCTTTGAACCAACAGAGCATCAGAGGAGCTCTGCAGAAGCGGGGCATGCCTTAGGCGTCTCTTTCCATTTCTGTGGCCTTGGTGGGGAGTTTCGTTGTGCAGCCCCTCCCTCAAGGGGTCTTGAGTCGCTCCCACACAACCCTTGAAGACGTGGGTGGAAAATGAGGGAGAGAAGGGTAGGCGGGAGCCCCCCTGCGGTGTTCGCCCACAGACGGTAGCATTGTGGGAGTGTGTGGGGGCGGACCGGGCCCCGGAGCAGAACAATTGAGGCACTCCTCTCTCCTGTGCCTGAGCTGAAGCCTACCTATGGAGCAGGTGGGAAGGTCACTGCTGGGAGAGGGGCCAACTGAGGTGCACTGGGCAGTTTGGAAGGCAGGGGAGGTCCTGGGGAGAGAGAGCAAGAGTGGGCAAAGAATGCCTAATCCGTGGGAAAAGCTGAGCAGGGGTGGGAAAAGGGGAGCAGAGGATGTTCTGCCTAGCTCACTGAGTGGAAAAGGGCAGGGGGAGGGGAGGGGCCACACCCCTGTCTCTCAGCCACGTGAGCAGGATGCCACCAGGGAATAAAGCTGGCCAATAGTGGTCCTAGGTGTCCACTGTAGGGAGGATGGGGGTCCTGTACTCACCTCAGTGTGCGAAGTTAACTTGTGTAATGTTGAGACTGCTAGGTGTTTAGGGTGGAAGATGAGGACTATGTTCTGGAAGAGAGGTTGGTCCAGCCATCCCAGGGGTGTGCTGGCTGGCCTCAGTGCTCAAGGTCTCCTTGCCCCAGGCCAGAAAGGTAAAAGCTGAGGATGGGGGCTTGGAGCCTTTGACTTCGGCAAAAACTGGTCTGGCTTTTGGTACTTCCGGCCAGTCTGGGATAGCACTGGCATGTCTATGCCTCTGAGCAGTGCCTGATTCTCATAGTCTGTGCTCAGTTTTGGGTAGAGAGAGCATTCAAAAGAGGGGAAGAGAAACAGGCAGGAAAGAGAAGACAGTTGTGAGTGTGGGTTGGTACCCAGCAAGGGAACTTGCACTGACTGCCCATCCCCTCCTTGTGCGCCTCCTTCTCAGGCCCAGTGCCCGAGCCATGGCCCTGCCTCGGACACTGGGGGAGCTGCAGCTGTACCGGGTCCTGCAGCGCGCCAATCTCCTTTCCTACTATGAGACCTTCATCCAGCAGGGAGGGGACGACGTGCAGCAGCTGTGTGAGGCGGGTGAGGAGGAGTTCCTGGAGATCATGGCACTCGTGGGCATGGCCACCAAGCCCCTCCATGTCCGACGCCTACAGAAGGCACTGAGAGAGTGGGCCACCAATCCAGGGCTCTTCAGCCAGCCAGTGCCTGCCGTGCCCGTTTCCAGCATTCCACTCTTCAAGATCTCTGAAACTGCAGGGACCCGGAAAGGGAGCATGAGCAACGGGCATGGCAGCCCAGGGGAAAAGGCGGGCAGTGCCCGCAGTTTTAGCCCTAAGAGCCCCCTTGAACTTGGAGAGAAGCTGTCGCCATTGTCTGGGGGACCTGGGGCAGGGGACCCCCGGATCTGGCCAGGCCGGAGCACTCCGGAGTCTGATGTTGGGGCAGGAGGAGAAGAGGAGGCTGGCTCACCCCCGTTCTCCCCACCTGCAGGGGGAGGAGTCCCTGAGGGGACTGGGGCTGGGGGGCTGGCAGCAGCTGGGGCTGGTGGTGGTCCGGATCGACTGGAGCCAGAGATGGTACGCATGGTGGTGGAGAGCGTGGAGAGGATCTTCCGAAGCTTCCCAAGGGGGGATGCTGGGGAGGTAACTTCCCTGCTGAAGCTGAACAAGAAGCTGGCACGGAGCGTGGGCCACATCTTTGAGATGGACGATAATGACAGCCAGAAGGAAGAGGAGATACGCAAATACAGCATCATCTATGGCCGCTTTGACTCCAAGCGGCGGGAGGGCAAGCAGCTGAGCCTGCATGAGGTGAGGACCCCAGCCTCCCAGGATTGCTCTTGACTCCCAGGCCTTGACCTACTCACCTCTGAGAATCCTGACACTCCCCAAGTCTGTTTCATTGCCCCATGACCCGGACCCCAGGCCCTAATCCCCTCCCCTACCAACCTCAGCTGTTGCAGTGATTTCCTCAACTAAGGGGGAAGCAGAGACACAGTCAAGAGCCCGGCTGTCCAGCCCCATGCGGCTCAGGACGCCACAGGAGTGAAGGAGGCCCCGGGCATTCCTAGGAAGCTGTGGGTGCTGACCTCTGTTTTCCTTCCTCAGAAAGCTCCTGCATGGTGTCAAAACCCAAGCAAACATTTGATGGATGAGCCTCATTTGTCTGATGGTGAAGGGGAGTGAGGAGGTCTGGGCAAGGTAGTGGGCCAGTTAGGATTCTGACTGCTCTGGCGGTCCTCTCCACAGCTGACCATCAACGAGGCTGCTGCCCAGTTTTGCATGAGGGACAACACTCTTTTACTGCGGAGGGTGGAACTCTTCTCCCTGTCCCGCCAAGTGGCCCGAGAGAGCACCTACCTGTCCTCCTTGAAGGGCTCCAGGTGAGACCCCCTTCTCCAGGTTCTCTCTAGATCAGAATCCCGCCAAGGAGATGGGTCACGTCCTGACTTCCAGTTCAGGTGCCTGTAGGCCTGCTTCCCACCCACCTGTGTGTCCCTGCCTTTGGCCAAGTCCGCTTGCCTAGGTCTGGCCCCACCTCCCATCCCTCTCAGGTCCCCTCTGCCCCCCACAACAATAATGCTTGAGCTGGGGACTCCTGCTTACCCTTCATCTTTCCAGATTCTGGGAATAATGCATGTTTCCCATCAGATTCTGTGTCCTGTCCACCATGTGTCCCTCCCCAGCCTCACCCTTCTTGTTTCTCTTTCTCTTTGCAGGCTCCACCCTGAAGAACTGGGAGGCCCCCCACTGAAGAAACTGAAACAAGAGGTAGGTTTGCTAGGGTACATATAGGAGGTTAGGGCAGCCTTCCCCAGCCCCCGCTCTTGCCAGTCCTCATTTCCCCATTTGGGGCATCCACAGGTTGGAGAACAAAGTCACTCTGAAATCCAGCAGCCTCCCCCAGGCCCTGAGTCCTATGCACACCCATACCGCCCCAGCCTGGAGGAAGACAGCGCCAGCCTGTCCGGGGAGAGCCTGGATGGACACTTGCAGGGTGAGTACACGTCAGAGCGCTTCTCACTGCGGGGGCGGGGGGAAGGCTTGGGAGGAGGGTGCCAGGAGGCCACCGCCTGGTACAGGTCTGGGAGGCCTGGCTGGGCGGGAGCGAATGGGCCTGGGCCCATGGGGCTGGCTGGTTGAGGGTGAGGGTTCCGTTGACTGCGGCCGCCTACCTGACCCGTGCCCCTGCCCACAGCTGTGGGGTCGTGCCCAAGGCTGACGCCGCCCCCTGCTGACCTGCCTTTGGCGTTGCCAGCCCATGGGCTGTGGAGCCGCCACATCCTGCAGCAGACGCTGATGGATGAGGGGCTGCGGCTAGCCCGCCTCGTCTCCCACGACCGCGTGGGCCGCCTCAGCCCCTGTGTGCCCGCAAAGCCACCTCTCGCAGGTGAGGCAGCCAGCAGTGCCGTCCCCAAGCACCCCTGCCACCCAGGCCCCACACAGCAGTCCTGGTGTCCTCGGGCCAGGAGGGAGGAAGAGGGATGCCGTCACCGGAGAGGGCAGTAGCGTGGTGGGGCTCCAGCTAACCAGGCCTTGGGTTGAGGAGGGGGGAACCCTGCAGGGCTGTTGCCAATGGGGAGGGTCTAACCCCAAGTGGACGTCTGTGAATGGAGAGCTTGGGGAGTAGGGGGACAGAGATTGCGGAATGAAGGGGAACAGGAAGAGGAGAGCCACCAAGAAGGGAAGTTTGGATGGAACTTCTACCAAGGCAGGAGGGTGGAGCAGGCCAGGAGTTGGGGTAGGGTTGCCAGCTTGGAATTGGAGGAGCCCAGAGGGGGATGCTTTGTGTGTGGATGGGGGAAGCGAGAGTAGCCTAGGAGGCCGGCAGAGGGCCGGGCATCGGCTGGGCTCAGAGTGACGCAGCAGACAAAGCCACCAACCCTAGCTTGGTATTTTTAAACTGTGCGTGGGTGGGAACTGGGGGCGGGGACTGACAGGGGGGCTCTTCTTGGGGGAGGAGCTGGGAGGCTGGCTTCCTGTGTCCCCCCTGTTTTGGCTTCTAAGAACCCTGGGGGGCATGGTAGGGTGGGGGAGGCCCTGGGAGGAGGCCAGGGATAAGCGGGGGCAGCAGAGCCTGGGAAGGGGGGAGGGGGAGAGGTCAGAGCCAAGCCGCCCCCACAGCTCCTGACAGAACCAGAAATTCCAGCAGAACGGAGGCGGGAGAGACAGAAAGAGAGAGACACATCCAGAGACAGAGAGCTACACACAGCCAGCAAGGGGAGGGGGCGCACACACTAGGGTATGGAACCGCCCCCTAGACCGGAGGTGGGCAGGAGTCAGGAAATCAAGCTCATCTTTGCAGCCTTCTCTACCCCTGCCTCTGTTCTCAGCCCCCTCTGTCTGCAGCGTCCACCCCGCAGCCTCCTAACTTACCCCTTCTCCCTGCAGAGTTCGAGGAGGGGCTGCTGGACCGATGCCCTGCCCCAGGACCCCATCCTGCTCTGGTGGAAGGTCGAAGGAGCAGCGTGAAAGTGGAGGCTGAGGCCAGCCGGCAGTGAGGGGGGGGGACTGGCGTCCTCAGACCCAGGGCGCCAGGCTTCTGGCTCACACAGACCCCTCCACTCTCCATCCCTGGCATCTAGTCACAACCCTGGATCCTTCCGCTGCCCTTCTCCTGCCTCCCCACCTGCCCCATGGGCATAGAACTATGGGGCTTCAAGCAATAACAAGCAGGGGCCTGGCGAGAGGACACAAGGAGGGTGCACGGTGCCCCCTCACCCTTGCCCAGAGCAAGGAGGCAAGAACTCTGCCTCCAGGGCACTTGGGATTCTCCCCTCCCTTACACAGCACACTCCCATCCTCTCTAGTTAGAATCAGTGACGTGAGCAGTTGGACTCAGTTTGGACATGGGGGAAAGGGGGACTTCCCTGGGAGGGTCCAGCAGCTAAAAATGGAAACGGTTTCCCCCCAGATCTGGGGGCCTGGGAACACTGGACCTGCTCCTCCCCTCTGCTCCTCCATTTTTGTGCTTCTAGTTTGTTTCTTTAATTTAACAAGTGCTGCAGTTCGCCCACCCATCCCCATCTTCCCCCCAAGTCCTCAGCGGTTCTCTCCTTCTTGCCCTCTCTAGGGGGGTGTGGGGTCCCCTTCACTGGCCCCCTCGGGAGGCCTGGGTGGACTCAGGGTCTCCCTCAGCTGGGATCTGGGCCGCAGCACCTGTCTGAGCAGTTAGAGCGTCTTTCTTTTCAGATCGTGTACAGTAGATTATTTATTTTGTTATTTTGGAATAAAATTTATTTTATGGCTTAGGATCTATGACCCCCAAGATGGAGAAAGGGTGGCATGGCGTTGGGGAGTGGAGGGAAGTTGGTGGTGGGTGGGGAAATAGAAAAGAAGCAGCGGGTAGGGCCCCCAATACACCACGAGGACCACACACCTGAGTCTGGACCCCAGGCTCAGCCTCTGCCTCTGGGCAGGATTGGAGGCGTTGAGCCACCGAAGCTACAGCCACATAGACCCAACCTGGGCACAGTCATACTCAAAGCTTAGTACATTGGGGTTAGCATACATCAGAGAGGCCAGTATACTTGCTGGTGTCTTTTGTGCAGTGTCTCACACTTCCAAACTTGTGTTGTCACACAGGCAAAATCAGAGAGGTACGTGTTCTATGTGGCTATAAAACTAACGTGTGTGACATCTATGTATTAACATGTCTCAGGTCCACACACTTTCACGCAGCTATAGACAAACTCGGCCCTTGTACTTCTGCACAATCTCATACACATATCCAGAAGCCTCCATCTGACTGACAGGAATTTGGAGCTGATTGGGATTTGTCTTTTAATCTGGGCAAAACCCACATCAGCAACCAAACGTACAGACCCCCCTCTCCCCCAGGGTCTCCTGAGCTCTTTCCCATCCCCCCAGGGCTGGGACCCAAGCCCATACCTCCATCCCTAGCCTCTGAAGCAGATGTGTGCACGTGTCTGTGTGTTTCCACGTGTGTTTGGAGCCCCGGCTCGGGGCAAGCAGAGAAGCCCTCCGTGCCCTCACCTGTGCTCTGGCCCAGCCCCCTTCCTGCTCAGCCCCATCTTCCAAGGAGAGGGGTGTGTGTGTGTGTTCTGCGTGTGCAGGCGTTTTGGGGCCCGTCTCACTTGGAACCTGAATTTCCCTTCCAGTATTTGGAAAGGGGAGGGCGGGGGGGGTGTGGTGGGAGGGAAGGAGTAGATGTGTTGCACCCACTGTACATTGTCCTGGCAAAGTCTTTTCCTCCTGACCAGGGAGTAGGTGGGGATAGGAGGACACCCTCCCCAGCTGCTGCTTGGCAGGAGCACAGGCAGGTGTTCAGAGCAGGTCCATGGGGGCAGGAGAGCTGTCTCTCTGGGCTCCCCCTCCAGCTGGGATCACCAAGTGGGGTTAGCCCTTAGGTCCAGGTGGGACATTGAGATCCCAGACTGCCCATAGCGGGAGGGCTGCAGGAGGGGTTGGGCTCCCAAGGACCCTCCCTCTGACTCTCCTTGCCCCTCCAAGAGAAGCTTGGTGAGGTCCTGTTCAGTAGGAGGCAGCAAGGGCGGGAGCATGTCTTCGCGGACCCTGCAGGGAGGAAGGAGGGAAGCGGTGGGATAGGCATGGCACCCACTCCTCAGCCTCCGCCCCCAGGCTGACACTCACCAGGTGCCTTGAGGGAACCCCCCCACCGGCTGCCTCAGGCAGCTCTCTTCCGCCATGGTCACATCTGGGCAGAGCAAGGGCTCGGGGCTGGACATGGCACGCTCCTGAGGCTGGCACGGCAGCAGGCCCCTGCTGGGCCCAGAGAAGTCAGTTAGGTGGTGGCGGGGGTCGGGGGATTGAGGCTGGGAATGAATGAATGAGGAGCATGAGCTCAGGATGGGGGAGTTGTCACTCACTGCGGGTGAGGTTGGTCAAAGGGCAGGCTCATCGGACTCAGGTTGGGCGGCATCTGCAGGTGAGGTCTGGAATCAGGAAGGAGGGCACAGTCAGAAAGGAAAGCTGGACAAGGGCAGGGTGTTGCAAAGTCAAGACCACTGAGTGAGGAAACAGTATTTCCAGCTCCTCATCCTGACAGCAAGCAGTGGGCAAGCCATTTCCACCTGTGAGCTTGGTCTTCTCATCTGTATAAATGCGTATGCGTTGGCGACTGGGGGCAGGAGAGAGAGGAGGCCTAGATTAGCTAATTTTTAATGTTTCTTTGGACTCTGAACTTTGCTGGCTCTAAGTACCCCTGTCCTCACCCCTACCTCAACTCCTGGGAGGGAGATGTCGTGCCTTGACCGAGAGTTAGTAAGTACCTGAGTGCTACCTGGAGAACAAGTGTCTATGCCGCTTCAGGGCCAAAAAGATAAATAAATAAAAATCAAGACAGCAGATAAGTGACAGATTTCAGGGGTGGGAAAGAGAATACTAATACATAGCTCTTGCTGTGAGCCAGGTACTGTGTTTAGCTTTACACATACTACTAACTCAATCGACCTTCACAATAACCCTGTGAGATAGGTATTGTTATTATCATTATTCCCTATTTTATAGGTAACACATCAGAGTTAAGTAACTTGCCCAAAGTCAGCAAGTGGTGGAGCTGGAATTTGAACCTGGATCTTAACCACTAATACCTCAGTGGAATGGACAGAAGAGACACACGTGTTGGCTTTTTGCCACCCTGTTCTCACAGAAGAGCCTTCCCTAACAAATGCAAGTGCCCATGCCCGTTGCAGGTGGGTGTCCCACCCTGTTCCCCAGAGGTGGCCCCACTTACTCCTGGAAGGCTGGCAGCACATTGACCGATTCTTCCTGGGGAAGGGCTGGATATGAGGGGATGGAGTGAGAGCGTGGTGGGTACACCTGGGGCCTGGGGAGAGAAAGCAGACCCCTGATGCCAGCCCTTCTCCTCGACACCCCAAATCCCCGCCTCAAGATGGGGAATCCCTTTCAAGGGAAGGAAATCCCCTAGTTCAGCCGCCAGTGCCAGGCCTCCCAACTGCCCGTGCTGAAACAGCCTGCTGGCACAGACCACTCCCACTTCCGTCTCTCAAGCTTCTTACACCATATCTGGGCCGAGCTGCATGTTCACGGAGCAGTCAGGGACCATTCCAATATCGTAAGAGGGCATCATGGTAGGCATTTGGGGCTCAGGGGTGGTAAGTGGCTGGTCCCTGGAGGAGGGGAGGAAGCATGTGTGACTGACCAGGGGCTGATACCACCACTCCTTCCCACAGGTAAGTACTGGGCCCCACCCTCCATCCATACCAGCACACTCACCTTTCCACAGTCATCTTGATTGTAGCTGGGACATAACCCCTGCCATCCTTACCCAGCTGCTCAGCTGTTGTGGGGAGGAAAGGAGAGCCATGGAGTGCTTCTGGTTTAGGGAGGAAGGGAGGTGGAAAAGGTGAGCATGGCTGATGGGCAGGTAGCAGAAGCAGGGAGATGAAAATGGAGAGAGAAGTCGGGGATGACACACAGCAGGCAGGGAGGGGGCAGCTGGGAGCAGGGAGAAGGTGGACAACAGGAAGGAGTCAGAACTGCCAGCCCCAGCTCACGCTTGTAGTGGCTCCGGAAAGCCTCGTCCTTGGGTTTCTTGGGGTAGAGGTTTTTGAGCTGAGCAAGGTCCCGGATTCGGTCACCAAGTGAGCGAATGGACAGGTCTTTGGCAGAGAATGGCTGGATGTTCTCTATCTGTGGGGAGCCTACAATAGGAATGAGACCTTGAGTCCCCTCTGTCCCGACTTTCTTCCCCTTCCCCAACCTCCCCCCACTATTGGACTCATTCTCAATCTACCAAGGTAAGGAGGAGAGGAGCTAGGGTGAGGGTCCTGAGGGAGGGAGACCCACCAGTCTCCATTCCCACAGAGCTCACAGTGAGAAGGTAGACGTTTAGAACACAGAAGGAGGAAGAGAAGTTGGACCTCAGGAAGAACTTCTTGAAGATCAGGGTTGGCCTCAAGGAAGGCCAGGAGGTTTCCTCCCCAGAAGAAACCCCAGAGGGCACACAGGCACAGAGGCAGAGGACTGGCTGGGGGGTGACCTCACCATCCTGGCCCCGGATGACATGGGCAATGGTGATGCCCCCAATCTCTGAGTCACTGAACCGAAGGAGGAATGTTCCATCAGGCTCGTTGAGAAGAAGGCTAGTGACGTACTGTTTGCTGATGAAGCCAATGATCAACCTGGCCAGGATGAGGGAGAAGATGGGGGTGGGGTCGCAGGGTGTGGAGTGGGAGCTGGAGGTACAGCTGCTCAGGCCACCTGGGGCAGGGACTCACCGATCTGACCAGTAGCTCCGGAGACAGCGTTTGGTGAGGTCCAGGACGCCATCAAACCACTGCCAAAAGGTGAAGCCACGACCCAGCAGGATCTCCTGTGGGGAGAGGAGAGTTGGTGGGAGCACAGGAGCCTCGTTAGGGCAGGCATTGGGCTGTGAGTACCTACATGACAGAGTCACAGCACTGAGGGAACCACATTGGACCTGAGACCCCATCCATGACAATGGCCAACACTCAGGCTTACCATGTGCCAGGCACTATTCCATGCTCTTTTCATAAATTAATGTATCTGATCTTTACAAGCCTACGGAGGTAGGTCCTGTGAGTATCCCATCTTACAGATGAAGAAATGGAAGCCTAGAAAGGTCAAATAACTTGCTTCTCACACAGCTGGTGAGAAGCAGAGCTGGGATTTAGCCCAGGAAGTCTGGGCTGGGCCCCCTTAACCGCTGTGCTCCACACCCTCCCGAAGGAGGCCTGGAGGAAGTGGTGTCCAGAGAAGGCAGCTTGCAGGGTGGGAGTGTCCTGCTCCCTTTGCTAACTCATCCTCTGGTTGTGTGGGCTTTTCTTTCTTCCCTTTTTAAAAAAGAGATCAGTGCATGACTGCATTTACCCAGCTGGTCCTCAACCAAGTCACCCAGACCTCCTTTTTGCCCTGTTCTTGTAACAGATCCAGTCCTGAGCCACCTTCTTTTGGAGGCAGTAAAATGTAGTAGCCAAGAGCAAGAGTCAGAAATACGGTGTTCCATCCCAGACATGCCACTCACTTGCTGGGAGGCCTTGGACAGACTACTTAACCCCTCTGCGCGGGTTCATCCTCTGTAAAATGGGGGTAAAGGGATGTTGGGATGATTAAATGAGGTAACATATATAAACTACTGAAGCACAGTGCCTGGCATATAGTAAGCTGTCAACACATGGTAGCTAGTATTATTGCATATATCCCTGTGGGATTTCGTCCCTGCTTTTGCAATAAGACCTATTTTCCCAATGGGTCAAAGTCATCTTGAATCAAAGCTGTGTTTACACACAATCTGGGTGAGTCAGGCAGATCACTGGCAAAGAGGGAGGACAGAGGGCCTCCAGACCAAAATGGGGGGATGCCAGAGACCTAAGAGGTTTTCCTGCCTGGGCCATGACAGAGGCCTTCCTGATGAACGTAGTGAGGCGTTGTGAAGATCCCAGCGGTTGATCCCTGGGCAGAGGTTGGGGAAGCCCTGAGTGCCCCAGGGAAGTCTGAAGCGCAGGGAAATGACCTTGTTGAACTGTGACCAGGACACAGAACGGTGCTGGAAGGCCTCCATGCTGAGGCTGTTGTCGGTGAAGATCTTCTGGGCCAGGAAGAGGAAGTGCTCTGGGAGTAACCCCCTGTGGGTCCCCACCTCAGCCATGAACTTGAGGTTCAGAGTTTCACACATCTTCTCCCAGGGCACCCGCTCAGCCACCACAAAGGGCACTCGGTCCTGGGGGGAGGAGAGAAGGAGAGGAAGCCTCAGGCTGACATCCCCATCCCGCCTCAGGAGGGCCTTCATCCTTTCCACCTCCCCAAGGCTGCCCCTTCCCAGCCTTGGCCCCCTGAGCTTGCTCAACAAAGATGGTGCTTTTCCAAAGTAGTCTCAGGTGCTACTGCAGGATAGCTGTTAAGATTGGCATGAAAAGGGGACTCCCCTGGTGGCACAGTGGTTAAGAATCCGCCTGCCGGGCTTCCCTGGTGGCGCAGTGGTTGCGCGTCCACCTCAAACCTGGCCCTACTCCTTACTCCCTGATTTCAATTAACAGTCTCACCATCACCCAGGACCAATGCTTAAAATCCCGATTCCCAGGCTTCCCTGGTGGCGCAGTGGTTAAGAATCCGCCTGCCAGTGCAGGGGACACGGGTTCGAGCCCTGGTCCAGGAAGATCCCACATGCCGCGGAGCAACTAAGCCCGTGCGCCACAACTACTGAGCCTGTGCTCTAGAGCCTGCGAGCCACAACTACTGAGCCCACGTGGCACAACTACTGAAACCCACGCGCCTACAGCCCATATTGTGCAACAAAGAGAAGCCACCGCAATGAGAAGTCCACGCACTGCAACGAAGAGTAGCCCCCGCTCGCCGCAACTAGCGAAAAGCCCGCACGCAGCAACGAAGACCCAAGGCAGCCAAAAAATAAATAAGTAAATAAATTAATAAAAAATGAAGTATGAAAAAAAATTGGCACAAAAAGAGGTCAGAAGTACGAAAACAGGTCTATGAGAAGGAGTTAAGGTCACTCTCATTTGAACATGCTTGCCAGCCTGCACCCCACCCCCCAGGTAAGAGCGCCCCCCTGCCCCCGCCAACTCCAGGTCTTTCATCACCATCTCAGAGAAGGCGTTGTCCCACAGAATGGTGGCTTTGGCGTTGTTGTCTTGGTTGCCGTGGACGATGACCACCAGGGGCAGAGACAGGGCCTGAAGGGGGTGAGGAAAGGGGGTTCTTCTTACTGGGGCAAGGGGCTTCTACAGAGGGCTGGCTCTGAGGGTGCAGGGAAGCTACTGGACTCACACAACATGGTTAAAAACTCATGGTATGTTATCGAGTGCTTTCTGAAGCTCAATTAGGGCCTTACTGCAGAGGAGTGGTTACAAGTCAGTGCTATAGAGTCCCCAGGTTTCAAATGCCAGCTCCAACATTCAGTAGCTGTGTGACCTGGGCTAATTACTCAATCTCTCTGTGTCTCAATGTCCTCATCTATAAAATGAGGCTAGTAGTAATACATACCTCATAATGGTACTGTGAAAACCACGCATGTGTGTGCATGTGTGTGACTTAAAACAGTGCCCTGGTCTATGAAACGTGCGTAAGTGCCAGTTGCTCCTGCACTGTCATTCCCTGGGGTGTGCCCTCCGGTCCTTGGTCCTCCCCCACGCACCCGGGGCCCCAGCATGCACAAATCCCAAACACACAGGGTATGGGGCAGTCATGAAGAGTGAGGATGCAGGGCCCCAGTGTGTGGCCTGGAGGGGCACCTGGGGCCCCGCCTCGGGCAGGGCTGGGGCCTCGGTTCACCTGGAGCTGGATAGGGAGTTTGCTGGTGCTGAGCGTGAAGCTGGTGGAAAAGAGCACGGCACACTTCTCCTCGGTGACAGACTCCGTGCCCTTCCGTTCGCACCTCTTGATTTTCTTCAGAAGCTGCGGGTGGGGCGAGGGAGAGGAGGGTGAGGGCAGCAACTGCTTCTCCGGGGCTCCCAACACCCTCTCCAAGGAGAATGTCCTGGCCTGAGGACCCCCGCCCACTGCTCCCAGAAGGCCTCACCAGGTTCTTGAACAGGGCAGAGCAGCAATTCCCGGGAAGGCTGTTCTCCAGGGGCACGGTGTTGTTAATGATTTCCCCAGTGCTTTCTCTGCCAGGCAAGTCAGAGAGTGGCTCATCCCAACTGGGCCCAGGAGCTTGAGTCCACCGGCGAATGGCCTGGACTACTGGCCCCTAATCTCCATCTCCCCACTTGAGTTCTTAAGGGAGAAGTCCCCATCTTAGCCAAATCATGATGCTCCCACCCCATTCCAGCACTGATGGGTCCCTCCCCTTCGTCTGCCTTGACTATCATACAGGGTCCCCACATCCCATGGCCCGCCCTCTCTGTCATCACCCTGCTCTTCCTGGTGCCAGCCCCCCAGGCTCCTCTGGCCTCCACCACCCTCCAGCCCCTCTCCAGCCCCAGCTTACGCTCCAGCCCCGGGCCCCTGGGGCATGCTCAGCTCCCTCGCCTGCTTCTCGGTTACCATGTCGGCCCTGACCATCAGAGGCTTGGCTGGGGCCGCCAGGAACCGCAGGCCCAGCAGGAATCGAACCCCGGCCTGGAACTTGGTCTGAGTCTTCAGAACCTGGGGGGGCTGCTTTTCCACCAGGAAAGAGCTGAGAGGAGTGAGGAGGGCACCAGGGAAGTTAGCAGCTGGGTCCCTCCTGGTGCCCTCCCCACAGCTCTGACCCTCTTCCTTCCTTGGGGTCTGCTAGGCCAGGCTGGGGTCTCATACCTGGTGATGAGGGTTCGCAGGACTTCATCCAGCCGGCTAATCAGCGCTGCCCGGGTCTTGGGCTCAAGCTCCCCACCAGCCGCCCCCACCTCCTGCTGCAGCTGGGAGTAAATGTCCACCAGGCTCTCACACCTGGGGCCAGGACAGTGGTCAGGGGGCACAGGGTTTAGGCTGCCTGCTCCCCACCCAGACGCCCCACCCCTAAACCCAGGAAGAAAGCAGGAGAGTGTGTGTGGAGGGGTGGGATGGGCAGTGGGCGTGGCTGCAAGGCACCTGGGCTAACGGAGTTGTGGGACATGCCTTGGCTCTGGGGAGGAAGGTTCCTTCTCAGTGCCTGGAAGCTCTGTGGAAACCCAGCTGCCTCTTCCCCAGGGCTCTGGTACCCAGGTCAGCTGCCAGCACATACGATGCTTTTGTGCATTTTGAAAGGTGCCCCGCCCAACAGACCAAATAGACTTCCCTTTCCTCTGAGCACGGGGCTTGAAGAGAGAATTGTGGGTTGGAAGAACTCCTGCTTGTGCCCCGTCCGCCGGGTGCACGTGCACAGGACACAACCTGAACAACAGTGTGCGTGGCTCTGCTGGAACGGGCTTCTCTGAGTCTTGACCCACCCCAAGACCCTTTGGCCTGGTTTTCCTCTCTCGCACCTGTGGGTGCTCCAGCGGGGACAGCAGGTGTCCACCCCCAGCGCCCCACCCTTCCCTGTCAGCCCTGCCCCAACCTCTCCTGTAGTGGGGCCAGGCTCTCCTCAAAGGGTGCGCCATTCCCTGCCAGCTGCTGCTGCCGTTTCCAAATCTGGATCCTCTTCAGCACCAGGGCCTGGGCAGCCTCCAGCTCCCCGACAGTCTCCTGCAGGAATGTGGCGAGGGCCTGTGGGCAGAAAGGGCCTGAGTCAGGGCCACACGCTTCCTCCTCACCCAGCTCTGGAGGGTAGGGCTCTCTTTCTCACCTCTCTGAGGTCTAATCTCCATCCCTGCACAGATTTGAGACCCTCAAAGTCTGCCCTTGGAGCTCAGTCTCCACGTCCCAGTCCATTACTCACCTCACTTGGCCCGGTCCCATTGGCAGGAGTTTCTATCAGGCTGTGCAAAGACACTGAGGGTAGGGGCAGAAATCAGGGGTGCAGGTAGATTTGAGGTTCAGTCAGGGTTGAGATCCAGGAGGGGATCGCTCCCACACACTCCCCAGAACCCTCTTAGGGCTCGAGGCCCAGGCTCCCACCTTGGCCTCCCTCAGCCCCAGGCTGCAGGGCTTTGCGGAGAAGGCAGGTTTCCCCCACTCGGTGCTGCAGCCTCCGCAGGACTGTGTTAAACTTGAGTTCCTCTTGCTTCCAGTGGAAGGGCATTGGCAGGTGGCGGAACTGCACAGGAGGGAGAGATGCCAAGAGGTGAGACACTCTGCCCAGCCCTTTCCACTCGGCCTCCTCTCCCTAAAGGGGTGCAACTGCCATGCTCTGCAGAAAACAGACCACTTCCCTTGTCTGACTCCCTTCTCTCTTTTGACAGTCCTTCCTGACCTTTTGGAATTTCCTGAAGATAAGACCTCTCTCCTGGCAGAATCAGCTCCTTACCACTTGCTCTCTCCTTCCTAGGCCTCACTACCGTCAGTCCCTCATTGCAAGCTTCTCTGAGCTTAACTTGGGGCTCACTTTGACTCCTTTGGTCATCCTGGGCCTAGAACACTGAACTTTTCCTGAAGTTCAAATTCCTTCTAGTTTCTCATGGCTCAGGCTAAAGTCCCAGGGAGTTGAGTTGAGTTGGGGTGGGAGGTGGGGTACCACAATACCTGTTCCATAATGGCTTTTTTTTCCCCTTGAAGTATGTGTCTGAAAGTGGCCACCAGCTTCAGGGGGTCCCTCTGATATATGCTCTATAGAAATGAAGGGTGGTAGACAGGGTTAGCCTGGCTCTTACCCATGTCTTTCTCCCCTTCCAATCCCCAGCCCCCCCATTCACACATGCACTGAAAGGCAGCACAACTGTAGACTCCAGAAGTTTTCATGCCTTTGCATGCTTTTAAAATCTAATTTGTGTGCTAGCTAACAGCTAGCCACAGGAACACCAATTTGCTTCCAGCATCCAATGCTCACCCCAGCTCCATTCCAGGCCCCACCCAGCCTTGTCCCCTCCCCTCCTGCCCCACCTCCAGGGTGCTGATGTGTTGCAAGATGGTGCTCCCCTCCCCCTGTTCTCCAGCAGAGGCCTGAAGACGCTGGACAGTGGCAGAAAGTAGGGCGCTGGCCATGTTGCAGCAGAAGGCGTCTGAGCCGACAAGGAATTCCCTGCAGGAAGATCAAGGATGAGGCAGCCTCGGGTCAGGGCTTCCTCTGCTCTACTGTCCCTTTAGCCCATAGCAATCAGCTCAGCGGCTCCTTCCTCCTCTTATCCTCCATCCAAGCCCTCTGTAGCCCTCAGCCATGTCCCTTGTTCCCCAGTTTTCCAGCTGTTGTGGGTAGTGCCCTTACCCCAGCTCTGACCTCCCTCCTCTTTGGCTCAGCCTCCTAAGGAGGTGGGGGACTCCACGTATCAACATGCATAGTCTGGTTGATGTGGCACAGACTCCCAGCTAAATCTGGACCACCGCACATGGAATAACGAGTCCCCAGTCTTGAAATGGGATGAAGAAAATCTAATGAGAGGGAAGGTGGGTGGGGGAGGACCTGGGGGACCAACATGGGGCAGCCAGGACTCACCAGGGCTGGTTCTCCAGCCAGTCACCCAGGAGATGCCGCAGGTGTTGAGGGAAGTCGACATAGAGCCGCTGCAGTTTTTCTGGGGGCATTTTGGAGACCAGACCCCACAGAGACATGATCTGGGGTTTAGAGGGTGCCTGGAGAAAAGGAACAAGGCTACTTGGGCACTCTGAGAGGCGCCCGAGAAAGTTGGCTTTTGTTTGGGGGCAGCCAGGGACCTCCCGTAGACAGCCCTCCCAGAGACCATCCCCACCACCACTCACAGCCAGACCACCTCAAACCAGGGACATCCCTGGCCAATGCCTCAGACAAGGTAATTCCTTCAACGGTAGACACAGGGGTGATGGGGTGGGAAGAGCTGAGCTGCAGCCAGAGGGCGGGGTGGGAGACAGGGGCGATAGGGCAGTAGGGAAAGCTGAGAGAAGACAGAGGATGTGGGTTGTAGCTCTAGGCCTGGCTCTGGTTCTGGAGGCAAGAAACCTCCCCTCTGTGGACCTCAATCTTCTCATCTATAAAATATGAGGCTTGGATAAAGTGCAGAACTTTCCAAACTTTTTAAAGCAGTAGACAATTTTAGTTTTAATCTGTGGAATCCCAAGTATATAAAATTGGCGTTTCTCTGTTGAAAGCAAGTGTGGTAGGCTGGAATTCTACTGCTTCTTACTTCCCTCTCCCCACCTCCTGACCCCAAAGGTGTCCCTGGAGAAAACCCTCAAAATTCCAGGGTTTCATGAGAGAATCTGAACACTACCTGGCTAGATGATGAAGAAGAGGACGGCAGAGTAATAATAGCTACCATTTATTAAGCACTTACTATGTATGAGGCATTACACTGAGCTCATTACCTCATTAAAATCTTGCAACGATTTTTAAAATATAGAATTATCCCCTTTCACAGGTAGAGAAACCGAGCTCAAGGAGGTTCTCTAACTTGCTGAGGCCACTCAGCAAGTGATTTGAACCCGAGAGGGGATTAACCACCACGTTGTGCTGTTAGGATGCCTTCCAGATCCAAATCCCATAATCTTAAGGGGGGGCGGGCATGGGAGGAGAATTGAAGAAGAGGAGTTGAGCGAAAGGAAAAGTAGAGAGAACTCGGGAAGACGGTGAGAGATTAGAGAAAAAAGTGGGGTTAATAAGCCTTCAGTGAAAAGCCTAGAAGAGTGGCAAGGAGGCTAGAGGGCTATAGCGAAGAGAAGAAAAGGGGGCAAGAGGAAAGGAGAGGGGAGGGTAGGGGAGAGGGCTGCCTCCCCATTTCTGGGTGGGCCACAGGGTGGGGTGGGTAAACCAGTGGTTTCCCAGGGGTCTCTCTGTTTCCAGTTTCTCAAAATATCCCTCTTCCCAGAGATGACAGAAAGGATGGGGATGGAAACTCCCTGGGTCTCCCCCAACCTGGTAACCCCAAGTTTTCCTGCTGCACTTTTAGCCCCTCCCCTCTCCCAGGACTCCCAGAGGGATGGAGAACAGAGGGACCCCTTTTCTGGAGGTTCCTGCCCCTCCCCCCAATCCCTATCCCCTTGAGCTCTTTTCTCCCAAAGGCAGAATCCTCCCCCCATCCTGCTCAGGGTCCTCTAATAGACCTTTCTCTACACCCACCTTGGGGTGGGGCCCCTTTTGGTTTGTGTTTCAAACTCAGGGGAGGACTCCATCTCTCTCTTCCCTCTTCCTCCCCTGTGTCTCATGGTGCTCAGACCTTTGACCTCTCTCCCTACCCTGTTTGGGACTGGGGCAATCCCTAAGCCATAGGCAGCCCCCCTTTCCTCTACATGCCCCTGTTGAGTGACCAGCTTCCTGGCCTGGCCCTGGCTTCAGATCTTCCCCACTCCATCCTCAGGCAGCAGGGGGCCAGACTTTCCCCCAGCCACATCCAATAACCAGGCTGGGTCAATCGGCCGGCCAGGCCAGGGGCGCCTTCTGCTGTAAGCCCCCAACACCGGCAGGGAGGGAGGAGCCGCGGCCTGAGGGGGCGGGGCCAGTGTTCCCTTCCCAACCGGGAAGGGAAACCCAACGTCCAGGATCTTCATCAGCCCTCTTCGTGGCCTAAACCTCACCTCAACCCCTACATTCCCGAGCCGTCTGACCGTGGGACCACAGGATCAAGAGTCAAACGAGCTTCTCTGAGTTGCCCAGGGTGTGTCTGCGGCGGCGGGGGCGGGGCGGGGGGCCAGGAGGCGGAGCCAGTTCAGCAAGAGTAGGGTTAACTCCGTGACGTGGCCGCGCCAAAAGTGGACCAGTTTTGAGGGGGGAAATTCCCCCTCCTCTGGGACACCATGAGGTCTGCAACTGGGACTCGCTCACCCCCTAGCCACACCCTTGAACAGGAACCTTTTTGGGGGGCCCGGATAGGGGTTTGTCGAGGACCTACTGCCCTTTGTTATCAGCCTTCTAGGGAGGGGCGGCCACCTCCCCCCAACCCAGAGGGCAGAGGGGCACCTCCTTGCCCTCCTTTCCCTGCCTTTACATGTCCCTGGAGGTGCGGGGGACGGGGTGTATGGAAAAAGTGACCCACGGTGGGGAGGGGGGGAGGGGAAGTGCTGGGCCTGTACTCACCCCAGATTCTTCTGATACTTCGAAACTGCCAAAACTCAGTACCACCAGCCACCAAACCCAGCTGAAACAATTTCTTGGGGACCATCCACTCTGCCCAGGGAGGATCCTGAGAGGCACTCCCCCCAACCCACCGCCCCACATACTCGTAGTCAGAGGCCCCCCACCCTCCCCTCCTTGGAGGCATCCCCTCACCTTGCCAACCCCTCTGCTGTCTTCTCCCTCTCTCAGCGGGCACTGCCAGGCCCCATGTGTTTGTAGTTCTGTCCAGCGGGTTCAGGGCTGGCCCTGCTAGCACCCCCCCCTCCACCTCCAGCACCAAAAAGAAAAAAAATACACACACACACACACACACACACACACACACACACACACACAATCCTCTCCCGTCCTTCCTCTTCAGTGTAAGCAGTGGCTGCCCCAGCCCGCTGTTTCCGGCTTCTCCGACTACCCAGGTCCCTCCCTGGAGCTCTGACGACACAGACAAGGGAAAGTGGGCTGGAGGAGGAAGAGGAAGAAAGTGGGGTGAGCGTGTGTGCCTCTGATACCGGGTAGGGGAGCATGGGGTGGGGGGAGCCAGGACTGGGGCTTGGGGGCCCTGGGGCCAGGCTGGAGGGGAGGCTGATCCCCACTTACTCTGTCCCCCCTCAAAAGCAATCAACTTTCCTCCAGAAAGTCACCCAATATCAAGCCAGAGACGTGCCGCCCCAACCTGCCGCTCCTATACTCAAACTTTCTCAGGGGCCGGGGGTTTGGGCTCCCAAGGGACTGGGCTCCCCTGTGGCCTCTGGAAAAAGAAATCCCTCTGGGCTCTGCGCTCCCTCCAGTGGAGGACCCTGAAAGCGGCCAGGGAGCTGGAACTCCTAGGTCCTCCTTCCTTCTTGGTGGGGAACGCCTTAGAGGTCTCGTGACCGCTGATGGGAAGGAGTGGGGGAGGGGAGGCTGAAGCTCACAATTCTGTAGGACTCCAGGGGTCCCTCGGACTGAAAATCGTTTCTGCCCCCTCCTCACAGGGTACTACTCCTCAAACCCAGGTGGGAGCAGCCACAAGCCTGTAGATTCCCAAGGGACAAGTTTGCATGTGAATCTGCTGTGCAGCTTTGGTGAAGTTCCTATCTGTTTCTGGGGTAAACACTGAGACACACCCAGAAATAAACACACACATACTCAACTTCCCCAGCCAGAAGGACACCCCCCCACACACACACACACGCTTACATACACGTGCAGGCAGGCTCACAGACGTGTCAGCACTCAGAGCCATATGCAGTCACAGGGAGACACACACTCACATACACAAGGCTTGCTCAGCTTCTGAGTCACCATCTAGTTATCTAGTGGATGGTTTCTGCAGCTTTTGTTGGAGGAGGAGCTGAAGCTGGTCTAGGGACCCAGAGAGCCCTTCAAGCCCAAAAACCCGAGAGAGGGGTATGGGGAAAGGGTGGTCTCTGGGGGATGGTGGAAGGTGGGAGGAGGCTTCTGTTTCCCTCCTTTCTTCCCAAACAGGGCTGGGCTCAGGGGCCAAAGCCAGGCCTATGCTGCCCCCTGGTGTCTGAACTGATTCCCAGAGCCCAGCTCCTCCTCCTCCCCTCCACGTGGATGGGCAAGTGTGTGCAGGGGCGCGCCCAGCCAAGCAGCAGAGGGTAGCAGTTAAGAACTTGGCCTCTGCGGACAGGCTGCATGGGTTCAGATCCTGCCAACGTTGCTAACTGCACAACTCTGGGCAGTTTACTATTTGTGCTTCAGTTTTGTCATCGGTAAAATGGAGCAAATAATGGTCTTAACTTATAAAGTTGTGAGAGTGAAATGCAATAATACATGTGAAGGCTTAGAACAATGCCTGGCACATAGTAAACGTTAGGCACCATTTTTATGTCCCAGAATTAGCCAGACAGGAGGAAGACAGAAGGGCCTCCATCCTACATAGGGTCCCCGGATTTGAGGGTAATGTTACCGCCACAAAGGCAGAGGCTATTGGAGGTATGTTTATGTATTTATTGTGTCGGGAAGGCAACCAGTTGAAAAGGAGGGAGAGCCGGGGTGGAGATGGCAGGCAGGCAATCTGTCCATGGGTTTAAACGGCTAGGATTGCAGCACGCGCACAAAGGCACTCACGACACAGGCACTTTGTGTGTGCTCCCGGGCGCCTACTCTGCCTGCAGACATCCACAGACAGTGGCTGAATTCAGGCTTTGCCATCTAAGGGTCTCCGGAGGGCCAAGTCCTTCAGAACTTTGGCAAGAGGAGGAGAGGCGTGAACTTTGGCTCTTTTTCGGGGGTAGGAAGGTGAGGAGCACGTACTGGTAGTAAAACAATATTTATTATCATCTTCTCTAACTGATTGCCCTGATGGGGACACTGTGATGTCGTCAAAGGAATTTAGAGGCATGGCTGACACGGGTCTGATTCCACTTAAGAGCTTTGTGACTGTGTGTCAACCCCTCAAATGGAGACAAAAGCTATACCTACTTGACATGGCCTAGGCCAGGGTGAGGTGTCGAGGGTGCCAAATTGGAGAAGGCACCCATCTTCAGGTGGTGCAAGTAAGTGGTTGGCTAGACTACTGGTAATGACGCCGCCATTTGCATGACCCTGAGAGTGAGTGCTTTGCTTGCCTCACCCTCCTCCGGGTCCCACCATCCCTGCACTTTCTGTAAAGATCGCATGAGGGAAAGCCGAGGAAAAAAGCATTTTGTAGTCTATGAACTGCATGTTGCAACCCAATAGTGAGTCACAAAATCAGTTTGGTGAGTGTATTCGTTTGCTAGGGCTGCCATAACAAAGCACCACAGCTGGGGGTGGGGGTGGGGGGGTGGCTTAGACCACAGAAGGAATTCATTGTGTCACAGTACCAGAGGCCAGAAGTCCAAGGTCAAGGTGTTGGCAGGGTTGGTCCCCTCTGAGGGCTGAGAGAGAGAATCCGTTCCAGGCCTCTCTCCTCGGCTTGTAGATGGCCATCTTCCTATTAACATGGTATTCTCGCTATATGCAAGTCTGTCTCCAAGTTTCCGCCCGTTTTTTGCCGCACCACGCAGCTTGTGGGATCTTAGTTCCCCGACCAGGGATCAAACCTGGGGCCCGGGCAATGAAAGCACCGAGTCCTAACCACCAGGCAATTCCCAAGTTTCCCCTTTTTATAAGGATACCAATCATATTGGATTAGGGCCCACCCTAAGGACCTCATTTTAACTTGATTACCTTTGTAAAGACCCTATCTCCAAATAAGGTCATGTTCTGAGGTACTGGGGGTACCTCATATGAATATGAATTTTTGAGGGATATATGAATTCAACGTATTAATATACAAATTTTCAAGAGACACAGTTCAACCCGTAACAGTGAGCCTTGACCATCAGTATTTTTTTAATGAATTTATTTATTTATTCATTTATTTTTGGCTGCGTCAGGTCTTCATTGCTGCGCGGGGGCTTTCTCTAGTTGCGGTGAGCGGGGGCTATTCTTCATTGCGGTGCGTGGGCTTCTCATTGCAGTGGCTTCTCTTGTTGCGGAGCGCGGGCTCTAGGCGCGCGGGCTTCAGTAGTTGTAGCATGCAGGCTCAGTTGTGGCTTGCAGGCTCGAGCGCAGGCTCAGTAGTTGTGGCGCATGGGCCTTAGTTGCTCCACGACATGTGGGATCTTCCTGGACCAGGGATTGAACCCGTGTCCCCTGCACTGGCAGGCGGATTCTTAACCACTGCGCCATCAGGGAAGTCCACTGACCATCACTTTTTTAAAACAAAGTATGATAGAATAGAAAATATCAGAATGCATCACACAAAGTGAGGATAAGAGGTGTCTAATGAAACTTGTTTCTGTTTTATATATTTATCTGAGTTCTAGGTCTTGATGTAAAAGATACTTTTCAGTGCTGGTTGTGATCAAAAACAAAGCACCATTTGGATGTTGGTAACCATCACATATCACTTTGCATTGCTTTTTAATTATCTTATGGGTACATCCTTCTCTGACAAGGACATAAGCTCCCAGAGGGCGGGGACACATATCATCCTGTAAACTCTGCTATGCAGCTAGAAAAAAACAAAATTCATCCTCGCTAGTGAATACAAAAACTACCATTTACTGAGTGCTTACTGTGTACCTGGTGCTGGGCTGTTTTACATACACTCTCTTATATGAGGACTAAACTTAGTGATGGATTGATGGCAGGAGCTTAGTATATTTCACAGACAAGGTGAATGCGTGTCACATTCAGGAGCACTGGGCAGCAGCCTGGGATTTGTGGAGGATTGAGGGATAGAAGGAAAATTTCACAGAAGAAGTGTGGGAAGGTGCTGTGGGCCCCTAGGCAGCTCTGCCTCCCAGGCCTTTTCTATTCCAAATTTCCATTCACCTTGATACCAACTCACCATTTAGATTAGAGGAAACGGAGGCTATCAGTTGGAAACTCCTCCAGTTTCCTGCTCTCTGCCAACAGACATTTCATCAGCACCTGCACCGTCCCTTCAGGCTCAGAGCAGAGGGTGTCTCTGTCCCTGCTCCTGCCCAAAGTATGTTTCTCCACCTGTGCTCAGGGCTTCTCCTTCTGCCTCCCCAGGCACTGTTCCATTAATTGTCCCCTCCATCTTCCAAATCTCCAGCATCTCATTTGCTAATTATTACAGCTCTTTTTTTTCTGACCCATGCTTTGAGTCTTGCGGGATCTTAGTTCCCCGACCAGGGACTGAACCCGGACCATGGCAGTGAAAGTGCCAAGTTCTAACCACTGGACCACCATGGAATTCCCAATTACAGCTGTTTACCCTCAGCATATAAACATGTTCAAATCCCTCCACCTTTAAAAAAGTGAATCATGGCTTCCCTGGTGGTGCAGTGGTTGGGAGTCCACCTGCCAATGCAGGGGACACAGGTTCGAGCCCTGGTCTGGGAGGATCCCACATGCCGCAGAGCGGCTAGGCATGAGCCACAACTGCTGAGCCTGTGCTCTAGAGCCCACGAGCCACAAATGCTGGTCCCATGTGCCGCAACTGCTGAGGCCCGCACACCTGGAGCCCATGCTCCGCAACAAGAGTGGCCCCCGCTCGCTGCAACTAGAGAAAGCCCGCGTGCAGCAACAAAAACCCAATGCAGCCAAAAATAAAAATAAATAAATTTATTTTTTTTAAAAAGTGAATCATACTGATAGCAAGCAAACAAAGCAATCCTCCCAGAATCTGTGTCCCGTTAATTCAATAAAAAAATTTGTTGGGTGTCTGTTCTTAGGCTCTTATAGCTGAGAGGGGGAGTCAGATTTGTCAACAATGATACAACAGCATAATTGGGGCTGTGATTCCAGTGAAGCACAGGGTGCTGTGGGAGCATGTGGGAGGGGCACCTAAACTAGGTAGGGGATAGGAGAGATCAGGGAGGTGATGCTGGAACTGAATCTTAAAGAAAATTAAGATTCAGGAGTTATTGAGGCAAAGAACAAGAGGAGAGTTAAACCAGGAAGGGGATCTAGCGTGTGCAAAAGCATGGATACTGTGGGAGCAAGGTACCTTCTGGAAATGGTAGTAGTTGGCAATGTGGAACATTAGAGGATTTAGGGCAGGTGAGTGATATGATGAGATTTAGTAGAGAGACCACCCTGGCTGCAGCGTGGAAGATGGATTTAAAGAGTAAGTCTGAAGCCAGGAGAACTGTTCAGAAGGTTAATAATAATGAAGAAGGAGACCATGGGATGGAGGAGGAGAAGTGAAGCATTGTGGGATGGAGGCCAGTTAGGAAGAGAAGTAAAGACATGAGGAGCCAGTGGGAAAGGAAAGAACAGAGTCAAGGAACTGGAAGTCTCAACCAACCTAAAGATCAGCCTTCCTGGGAGAAGGGAAAGAAGGAACTGAAGGGCTGGTCGGAGACAAGGGGGTGAGATTTCCGTCGAGTTCTCCTGGGAGGGTGTGGCAGAGGTCACAGCTATGGGAGTGAGTGGCTATGGCAACATGGAGGTGAGCACTGGAGTTGAGGACGTCAAGAACCAAGAGGCCAGGGTGCCGCTGGACTACCTGCATGAACATTGAAGCCACCTGGGTTTGCTAAAGACCTGAGGTGGCCAGGAAGACGGTGAGTCAGATGCCAAAGTCTTTCTTCAAGGAGAGTGGGCAAATGACCCATCAGCAGATGGCAGCAAAAGTAATAACGTTTAGTGAGGGTTCATGTGTTACTTTCATTCCTACTTTTTATATAATATAAGTAGTGTACATTTTATCCTACAACAATACTGTGAAATAGAACTATGTGCCCAATGTGGTAGTCACTAGCCATATATGACTATTTCATTTTTTTTTTTCTTGGCCACACCATGCAGCATGTGGGATCTTAGTTCCCCAATCAGGGATCAAACCCGTGCCCCCTACATTGGGAGTAGGGAGTCTTAACCACTGGACCGCCAAGG
The DNA here is from genome assembly GCF_002837175.3 of Physeter macrocephalus. Lineage (NCBI taxonomy): Eukaryota > Metazoa > Chordata > Mammalia > Artiodactyla > Physeteridae > Physeter > Physeter macrocephalus. Next base: position 84,976,023 of record NC_041219.1, on the reverse strand, counting down.
AAGTCCCTGTGACTCTGTAATTTTAATTAATAAACTCAGTTCCTCAGGTGCACTAGTCTCGTTTCAAATGCTCAACAGCCACGTATGACCAATGGCTACTTTATTAGCACAGGCGTGGGACATTTCCATCATCACAGTAAGTTCTGTTGGATGGTGCTGATAGCACTCGTTTTACAGATGAGGAAACTGCAGTGTGGAAAGTTTAAGTAATCTGCCCAAGGCCAAAGAGCTGGCAAGTAAGCTGGGATTTGTACCCAGTTAGTCTGGCATAAGCACTGTTGCCCTTAAGCAGTAGGCTACACATCTTCTCAATGGAAGGTGAAATAGCTGGCCCTTAAAAGGAAGAGGAATTTGTATGACTATTGGGGCAAACACTGATGATGCCTGCTCAGCAGTGTGTCTTTCTCCCTTGTTGGCAAAATCTGGATTTTGTACAGGTGTTCCCTTCCCATGCATTTAGGGGATGAATCTCATTGGTCTTGCCAATCATGGTATTTCCATTGTCCTGGCCAATAGGACTTTGGGAGGATCTTGGAAAAGATTTTGTTTTTCTTCAATGTCAAGTCCACATGTGATGTCTGGAATAGCTGCAACCATGTTGCAACTGTGAGGAAAGAGACCATCAACCACTGAAGACAGAGTATCAGCAGGAAGTGGTAGAAAACTCTTGATGAATCAACCAGCCCTGGATCTGTTCTTAAACTCTTTATTCAATCTCCTTTAATTGGGTCTTCTGGTCCTTGCTGCTCGATGCATCCCTAACTGAGACTTTGGTGGAGCCACATTGACTATAAGAAATGGAGAGCACAGAGCAGGCTGACTGCCCTTGCTCCCACCACCACCTGACTTGTCCACTTGGGAGAATAAGTGATATCTCTTTAAAAAAAAAAAAAAAAAAGAGTGTCTTCAGGGAAGAGCCATGTTTCAGACAAGCAAAGAGGGGCAAGGATAATCTGAGCCAAGGGTGACCCAGTGCCTTGTGCAAGGAAGGGATTGGGGAGCAGTGCAAGGGTGGTCAGGAAGAGGAAGCACTAGGCTGAGTGGAGAAGGGTGAACGCCCATTGAGGCCTGCCAAGGATGACAGGATGTGAGCAATGGTGGGGTCAGCTGATCTCAAGGTCCTAAATGTCAAGGTCCCTGCGGCTGTCAGGGGCTTACTGTGGCCAACAGACCTTCACCTCACAGAAGGACAATTAGCAGTCCTGGTGGGTGGGCGAAAGCAGGCGTCTCTGGATGGAGCCAACTGTGATCAGGATTGAGCCTCTGCAAGGAAATTCCAGCCCTCTAAGTAGCACTCTAATTACTGTCTTGCCTTTCCCTCTTCCCTGGTACAGCCAAGCTTCTTGGGAAAGTTATTCACATTCCCTGTCTTCCCTTCCTCACCTCCTCAGTACACTGCCAGCTGTCTACTGCCCCCACCAGTCCAATGAAACTGTTCTGACCCATGTCACACATGCCCTCCTAGAATGATGACCTGTCCCTTTTCTGTCTGGACTGCTCAGCAGTATCCAACACTGTTAGCCACTCTTGAATAAGCTCTTCCCCCACTGGTTTTCATGGTCCCTCTCTCCTAGTCTTCCCCCTACCTGTCTGGGTGCTCCTTCTCAGTCTCCTGTCTTCACAGGCTACACTTCCTTGTAACCTCATCCACACTCAAGGCTGCAGCATATGAGGGGCAAAGCAATGTAACGTGGTTAAAACCATGGCCTCTGGGGCCAGGCCACCTGGGTTCAAATCCTTGCCCTACCACTTGGTTGCTGTATGACATCTACATCCCTATCAAGATGTAGGTCATTATCCTCACCCCACCCCCTGGGGGAGCCACTGTTCTAATTTTTTCCATGGTAGCTTTGTTTTGTCTGTTCTAGAATTCATATAAATGGAATAAAACAGGATGTGCTTTGGAGGCAGAGGGATGGACTGGGAGTTTCGGGTTGGTAGATGCAAACTATTACATTTAGAATGGATAAACAACAAGGTCCTAATGTATAGCACAGGGAACTATATTCTATATCCTGTGATAAACCATAATGGAAAATAATATAAAAAAAGAATGTATATATGTGTATAACTGAGTCACTTTGCTGTACAGCAGAGATTGGCACACATTGTAAATCAACTATACTTCAATTAAAAACAAAACAAAAAACCAGGATGTGCTTTTATGTCTGGCTTCTTATACTCACCATGTCTTGAGGTTTATCGTGTTGTTGTGGGTATCCATAGTGTGTCCATTTTTATTACTAAGTAGTATCCCATGGTAGAGCTATACCATAGTTTGTTTATCCTTTTTTAAAAACATGATAGCTACCTGGGCCATAGCCAGTTTTTGGCTATTATGAAGAAAACTACTATGAACATTCTTTTTTTTTTTAAATTTATTTAATTAATTAATTTATTTTTGGCTGTATTGGGTCTTCTTTGCTGCGCGCGGGCTTTCTCTAGTTGCAGGGAGCGGGGGCTACCATTGCGTTGCGCAGGCTTCTCATTGTGGTGGCTTCTCTTGTTGGGGAGCACGGGCTCTAGAGCACAGCCTCAGTAGTTGTGGCGCATGGGCATAGCTGCTCCGTGGCATGTGGGATCTTCCCGGACCAGGGCTCGAACCCGTGTCCCCTGCATTGGTAGGCGGATTCTTAACCACTGCTCCACCAGGGAAGCCCTAGGAACATTCTTTGAATCTTTGTGTGACCATACGTTTTGATTTCTCTTGAATCAATAACTAGGAGTATAATTGCTGGGTCACGGGGTAGATATGTGCTTAGTTATATAAGAAACTGCTACATATTTTTCCAAATTTATAGCACATTTTACATTCCCAACACTGTATGAGAGTTCCAGTTGCTTTACATTCTTACTAGCATTTGGTATTGTCAGTTTTTTAACGTTTAACCATTTTGGTGAGTATGGAGAATTATCTCACTGCGGTTTTAATTTGCATTTTCTTGATGACTGGAGATATTGAGCACTTTTCATGTGCTTATTGGGCATTCATACATGTTCTTTTGTGATGTATCTGTTCAAATCTTTTGTCCATTTTTTAAAAATGGTGTGTCTTTTTATTACTGTGTTATAGGAACTTTTTTATGTATCCTGGATACCAGTTTTTTTTTTTAATTTAATTTTTTATTTTTTGGCTGCACCGCATGGCATGTGGGATCTTAGTTCCCTGGTCAGGGATTGAACCCACACCCCCTGCAATGGAAGTGCGGAGTCTTAACCACTGGACCGCCAGGGAAGTCCCAATACCAGTTCTTTGTGAGATCAATATTTTGCTTACCTTTTGGCTTACTTATTCGTTTTCTTAATGGTGTCTTTTGATGAGTAAAAGTTTTCAATTTTGATGTTTCTTTTATCAATTTTTTTTCTTTTATGGTTATTGCTTTCTATAACATAAGAAAATTTTTGCCTACTTCCAAGTCATGAAGATATTCCATGTCTTCACCTAAAAACCTTATGATTTAGCTTGTATGGCTTAGGTCTATCATTAATCTTGAATCAATTTTTGCACATGGTGTGAGGTAGGGATCACGATTTACTTATTTCTCCCATATGGATATTCAGTTGTTCCAGCACAATTTTTTTGAAAGATATTCCTTTTCCCAGTGGATTGCTTTGACATCTTCATCAAAATTAAATGACCTTTAAGTGTGAGTCTATTTCTCGCCCTCTATTCTATCCCACAGATCTGTTTGTCAATCCTTATGCCAGTACCATAGTGTCTTGATTATGGTAGCTTACAAGTCTTGAAGTCAAGTACTACTAGTTCTCTGGCACTGAGAAATTTTTTTTTGTCAGCATTGGGATTTTAAAACTCCCCGGGTGATTCTAATGTGCTGCCAAAATCTGAGAAGTTGAGAACATTCTAATGTGAGCCACAGTTTCTAGACTCAGCTTTCCCTGTCACTATCCTCTAGGCCAACATGATAAACTAATTAATATACTTGATCCTACCTCTTTACCTGGAATCCTCTTCCTCTTCAGCTCTATGGCTTGTGCATTAAGGACTTCATCAATTTCTCACCTGGCTCCCCACTACTTCTAGAAAAACATTCTAAGTCCTTAGTGTGGCTAAAATCACCTTTTGATTAGGCTCCCTGATACTTCATCCATTATCTTCCCCAATAAGTACCTTAAGCTTCAGCCATACCATAATTGCCTCAAATGTTTTAAACTTCTTCATGCCTCCATGCCTTTGCCTGTCCTCCAGCCTAAAACACACTTTCCTTCTGTCATTGTTTATCATCTCCTTCCTCTCTTTCAACACATAGCCTGGTATCATCTACTCTGCCCTGCTTTGACCCTCTTATCTGGAATAGGTATCCTGCCCTGGTTCCCTCTGTGCCATGTACCTTTATCACAGGCATTAAGGTACTTTGTTGTAATTGTCAGTGATTTAGTTGCACAACCCCACTAACCTGTACACTTCTTGAAGGCTGAGACTGTGTGTTTCCATCTCTCGTCCCTAGTGCTTACCAGTGTAACTGGCACGTATGAGGTACCTAATAAATGTTTATTAAATGAAAGAAAACTGGGCTCCAATCTGCACTGTGCTTTGGGGCAGATTCCTTAATTTTTCTGAGACTGTATTTCCATATCTACAAACTGAAAAGAACACTTATGCCACAAGGCGGTTATAAGACTTAAATGAGCTAATCCATGTAAAATCCACTGCATGGATTTGGTATATGGTAAGTACTCAGTAAATCTTGGTTCTCTTCCCACTTTCCACCAGACCCTTCAGACACTCTTCCTGTTTACACTTCTTTAGCTGACCGCTAGGTGGTGTCAGTCTCTGGCCTGACATTCAATCCCAGAGCTGCCCCCTTAATGCCCCATCTCAGTGCCTGTTACAGTCGACAGGAAAGGGAGATGTTTAATAATCTGCTGGGAGATCAAAAAAAAGGGGATATCCTCTCCACCAATTTCTTTGCCCACTGTCACCATTCTTGATATTCCGATCATGGATTGCAGAGAATTCCTCCTTGGTTTCCCCTATTTGGTTACAATACCAACCCAAGGGTTTGAAGATGGAAAAAGCTTCTTTGAATAGAAGTGGGGAGAAAGAGAAGAAGCTGAGGGAGAGAGGGACTATATAATGGGTGCTATAGGAGAAATACGGAGAAAATGCTTCCAGTCACATCCTGTTCGATGGTACTTAATTATGATTGTCTCCTCTACCAGCACAGACTCCCCTAGTCCTAACACTCCTGTCAGCTTACCCACTGAACAGTCAAGAGGTCCTAACGCTGGGTGGATACAAGAAGTAAAAGACATGTTACCTGCCCTTAGGGACCACCTTATGGTCTGATGGTGGACACAGAACCCTCAAAATTAAGTGCTAAGTTCTTGGTACTGAGGCTATCTTGAGAGCAAGTTTGGAACAGGAGAGATAGGCAGAGTGAGAATAACAGGAGAGCCTTGCTGATGAGGGTGGGAAGCAGCTGAGAGAAGAGTATAATTAAAGGCTCAGGTAGAAATATGCATTCTCTTGTCTTATAGAGACAACCTCAGCACTTCACACATTGGAAATAACCCAAGGGCCCAACAATCCCAGTAGACTGTGGAGTATCCAAGCAAGGAGATTCCAAGTAGCCAATACAAAGAGTGAGCTAGATGTGTGTGTACAATGTGGAAAGGGATCAAGATGAGTTAACTGAAAAAAAAGCAAGCTCCAGAACAGTATATACTGTATGAGCTCATTTGTGGTTTTAAAAGATGTTTATTTATATTTGTTTATTTTTATTTTTGGCCACGCCAAGTGGCTTGTGGGGTCTTAGTTCCCTGACCAGGGATTGTACCTGGGCCCTCGGCAGTGAAAGCATGGAGTCCTAACCACTGGACCACCAGGGAACTCCCTGTTTATCATTTCAAAAAAAAAAACCTCTTGGAAGGAGACCCAAGGAACTCTTACAAGTGGTTATTCTGAGGGTGGGACTGAAGAATGGGAGTATGGAGAGTAGTGGCAAGTTTACTTTTCATCTTGTACCTTCCTATACTCTGAGTTTTGCAACCACTAAGGATTACCATTTTTTACAATATAACGTTCATAAAAATAAACACACATTCACATTCAGGAGATAGCAGGGGTTGGGACGTAGCAAACGAAAAGTGTCAATATGCTGGCTGAGGCCAGATATTGGGAGGCCAGCACTGGGAGAAGAGTTCACATTTGATTCCATTGTCTATAGACACCCAGTAGAGGTTTGCCAGCCAGGAAGAGACACAGGGAAAGCAGTTTCAGGAAGATTCACCTGCATGAGATAGGTATCAGGGAGAGGAATGGGGCTGCCCCCTCACAACCCTCTCGGGCTACGTATGGTCACTCCAGCTAGCTTTTCCCTTGCAAAGCCGCCTGAAGTCTGTTTCAGTCTGACTTCACTTGGATGACAACAAGGAGAGGGGGTCCTGGGAGAAGAAGGAACCTAGTAGGAGTTCATTAAAAACATTTAGTTAAGTCCCTGCCATGTGACCACCACTGTGTTATCCCATGAGGTATGGATGAAAGGATGAATAAGACCCCACCCCTGCCCAGAGAAACTCCAGCAGTGGAAATGGAGGAAATCTGAACTCTATTTCAAAGGAAAAACATGACAAATCTTGAGCACAGGTTTCCAAGATTGGTATAGGAGAGAAAGGCCCAGAAGACAAGTTGGCAGTAAGTCTGAGGTTTCTGGCCTGGGAGACTAAAGGCAGGTGGCCTTGGCCCTGAGCAAAGCGAGCCAGGAGGAAGCTCTGGTTTGGTGAAAAGGTCTAGCTCCTTCTGGATTCCTCTCTTGCTCTCACTGCCATCAATAGACAAGTCCTCCATGCTGCTCCACTTTCTGCAAGGGCCAGGCTGGTGTGAGAATTTGGGGCCTTTCCTTGACTAGAACTTTAAAAGGGAGAAGGGTGGTGCAAGCCTCCCTCATCTCTAATGTGAATTTCTGGCGTCACCTGCTGTCTCCCTGAACACTGACTTCCAGACACCAGAAAGTCAGACACCCAAGGTACAGCCTTAAAACACCGCCCAGAAGGGGGCAGTGGCCAGAAGCACATTCACTGGGCTCTGGGAACCGCCCGGCGCCCTGTGGACTCAGAGCAGCATTCCCTTACGCACTCAGGCTGGGACAAAGGTCCGGCACTCAGCAGACACCTCCTTAGAACTCGAGGCCTGGAAACAGAGGTCCAGAGTCCCTCATCTTATTCCAAATCCCTGTTGCTCGGAATCTAAAACCCCGACTCGGTGGGAAGCCAGTCAGAAGGTATAAAAAAACAAAACACCAAACAAAAAAATAAATGAGCCCCGACCTCTTGGGGCGAAGGTGGGTGGACCTTCCTTAACCCCACCCGCTGGTGACTCACCTCCCTCCAAACCAGGGCCTGCCCCTCCCGGTGCCAGGCTAGCAGGGCGGGGCGGGTACTAAGGTGGGCTCCATCCCCAAGCCCTAGGCGGGCAGACAAGCTCCGGCGTGTCCCGGCGGGTGTCCCTGTTTACTCCAAGTCCGGGAGCGAGGTTGGGGCAGGCCGTCTCGGCCCCTCCCCCACCCCGCCCCCCTCCACCGCAGGCCCCAATCCCCGTCCAGGTTTTACAAAGTCTCCAAATCAAAGCTCAGCTTCTCCCCGCATCTTCCCCACGGACTGGCAGCCCCCGACCCCACCCCAGTCATGGGAAGGCACAGTCAGGGTTCCCCCAGGAGATCAGGCCTCGGTCCAGACCTCCCGGTCTTGGATCCGCAGACGGGGCCTGAAATTCTAGGGCAGGACACCGAGTTTCAAGGAAAAGCCGCTCAGCTCTCCTCAACCCCCCTGCCCAACCCCCCTCGCCCCTTCAGCTCCCGAGTGCAAGGGAGAAAGGCCCAATCACGGGAATGGGCGCTCCAGGCCCAAAACCAGCCAGCGAAACCCCGGGAACCCCCCGCTCTCGGACCGGTAGCCAGAGATCCAGATTTGGTCGCCGCTCTGACTCCCCCTCCCCAGGGCAGCGCGCCAAATCGGCGCATGCGCACTCACAGGATTGCCGCGTAGCTCTTTCTCCCCCCCTCTTTTTTTCTTTCCCCGCCCCTTCTCTCCCTCCCTCCTCTCCCGGTCCCCTCCCTCTCCGCCCCCCCCAGCCCGCCCCGCGGCACCTCAGTCCGGGGAACAGTGGTGCGAGCTCCAGGCCCGTGCACTGAGGAGGCGGAAACGAGGGGAGACCCCATAGCTCCATCAGGCCCCTTCCGAAGGCTCCCCCACCCGGTCCACGCCCCCCACTCCCCCACCCCGCCTCCTCCCAATTGTGCATTTTTGCAGCCGGAGGCGGCTCGGAGATGGGGCTGTGAGCTTCGCCCGGGAGGGGGAAAAAGAGGAACGAAGAGAAAAGCCGGGGGTGAAGGGTTTGGATTTGGGGGCAGAGGGTGCACCCCCGTCTGCAGGCCCTCCCCAAGGGGTTCCGAACTCTACCTCTTCACCCAGACCCCTGGTGAGCTTTGCTGAAGGATAGGATAAGAATAGAGGAGGAGAAGGGAGGAAGGAGGGAAAAGGGGGACCCCCCAATTGGGGGGGGCGGCGACGGCGAAAAGTAACAGGACCAGAGGGCAGGGGGCTGCTGCTTGCATCAGCCCCCACCATGCTGACCCCGCCGCTGCTGCTGTTGCTGCCCCTGCTCTCAGCTCTGGTCGCGGCCGCTGTCGATGGTGAGTGAGATTCCACGGCCCCCTTGGACCCCTGGGGACACCCACTCCCCAGCCCCCACTCCTGCGTTCGGATGGGAAAGGGAGACGCGGGAGGGGGTGCCTTTTGTTATCCCAGTCCAGCTGACACAGCAACGGCCTGACTGGGGGTGGGGATGGGGGTCCAATTTGGAGGATAGGGGCCCCGGGCAAATGATGCTTCTGGGACCCCCCCCAGCCCAAACAAAGACCAGAGGCCTCCCCCTTTTTCTGATCCTGGCATCTAGAGGCCTTCTTTTCCTATCTCTGGTGGGGGAGGGCCTCCGCCTCCCCTACATCCTCCACCCCCCCACAGCACATCTGAATTGTAAAGGAATCCGGATTTGCTGTTTACTGGCTGCAAAAGGGGGCGGGGGTCCTTTTGCAGTGGCCTCTGCATCTGGAAGGGGAGCCGGGTCAGGGGTGCCCCGCTGGGCAGAGGGCAGGCAGGACAGGGGGGATGGCTCTGGTGGGGAGAGAGAGGGCCACGGGAGGGCCCCCTGCTTGGGTGTGGAATCTGGGCCCTTGGAGACCGGGCTTGAAGGCCTGGGTCCAGGATCCAGCGGGCTGCCAGCCTGGGTTCCGAAATGAGCACTTCCCCCTCTCAGGGCCTCTGTCAGTAGCCTGGAAAGGGCTGTGTTGGGGGGTGTAGCGGGTGGGGGAAGGTGAAGCTATATGACTTTGAATTTTCCTTCTTAATTCCTGGGAGCTTTGAGATGAAAAACGTTAGATGTCATCATTGGGGAAGGGGACTGGAGAATGGCCTGGAATGCTGAGGTGGGAGGGTGGAGGAAGCCTGCTTTCTCCCTGACTTCTGGTCTGATCACAGTTTGTACTGGAAGGAGAGTTGGTGGCTGGATGGGGTTATGGCTATACCCCCACGCCCTAATTCCCTGCTCCTTTGGTGGATGCGTTTATTTCTCTCCACCATTTCCCCTCCTCCCCTCATACGCACACACTTTGTATACTGCAGTTAGGTTTGGGCTAGAACTGTGTCCTTTTGGAGAAATGGGGTGCCCTCTTGCCTTTCTTTAATGTCAGCTATTTTCCTTCTTACTTGTGAGTCACTGGTTCAAGTCTTGCTCAAGCTTTGAGCTGGGGTCATGGGGTTGGGCTGGGCTGGGCCCCTGATTTGGAAGGGGTGGGATCTCATCCCTTCCCGTCATTTTAGTCCTCTTATCCAGGGAAAAATCTGGACCCAATACCATCATGCACCCCTCCTCCATCTTCTAAATTTTGCCAGATTGTGATTGGGAAAGTTTTTCTCTGAAACCCGACTATCTCTCTCTCTCTCTTCCCCTCCCCACAACTTGCTTCAGTGCGGCGGGGGAGGTTAGGGGGTCAGGAAGTAGCTGTGCCCAGAAAGACAATATATTCAGTAGCTCTCAGTTATGCCGTCTTGGGAACTCTGTCCGCCTACCCCCCACTCCACATCAATTATCTGCCCAAGAGGAGGAAAGAGGCTCTGCCCTGAATACCCTTCAGACCAGCCCTTGCCCATGACTTCCCCAGTTATTCATGTTGTTTCCTCTTCTTCTCAGCCCTGTGAAGTGAGAGGGGAAACTGAGGCAGAGAGATTTGGGTACAACGACTTCTGGGAGGGATAGAAAAAAATTTTAAGAGAGAGTGACCGATCAAGAGCCCCATGATGGGAGGTGGATGGAGTTAGGCAGAGGGAAAAGGGGGATCTCTGTGGAGAGCAGAAAAGGTCCTCAGCCTGGTCAGCAATGGCCCCAGGGAGTTTCACCCCCAGGGTTCCAAAGCGGTTCTATCTGCCACACCAAGTTGGTGGGTGGAGAGTGTTAGAGGGAGACTGGATGTGTTTTCCTTAATGGTCTCCCACGCTTTTGTAAGTCTCCACCCAGTCCACAGCTGTAACCCCAGCTCAAACCAAACTCTATGCAAAGTCCTGGAGAGAGGACCCCTCCCCAAACACCCATACTGTTCTCACCTTAAGAATGGGAATAGTGAATCATCAGTTCTACCCCATTCTGGGGGGTGGGAAAGGGAAACTGCACAGACCTGTAGGGCCGATGTTGTCCAAGACAGCCTATGGATTCCTCTATCCCCACCCCTGCCCTCATGTCTCAGGCCCACAGACACGGAACTTTCTCCTTCGTTTTCCGGAGAAGGACACTTCCGGGCTCCAGCTTACCTGACTCAATGTCTAACCTTCCTTTCTGCTGCTATCACAGACCTTGCTGTTTTCCCTCCAGGGGAGCAGCCCTAGGGTCCTTCTCCACCATTTTTGCCTTCTCTGCTATGCCTGAACCCAATCCCCAGGGTCCCCTTCTCTTTGGGGAGCAATGTCACTCCCTGCTAGTAGACAGAATTGAGTATACTTGCTACCTGGGAGGATGGAGAAACAGATGGAATGGGGAATGGGAAGAGGAGTAATTGAGGTCCCTGCTGAGATTAGGAACATTTTGTAGTGGAGAGGGCTGGCTGCCTCCCTCTCTCCTACCCATCTCCACGTACCCCCTCGAGCCAGTGTATTACCATTCATCAGACAAGCTGGACAGTTAAGTGAGTTATGAGGCTGAGTTGTTTGCCTTCTGGCTCTCTGAGAGATGGTTCCAAACTCCTTTCTCCCACCTGGTCAGACTCAGATCTTGGACATCTCCCCTCACCCTCGTCTTTCAAACCAGGGATGTGTAGGACATTGATTTGGGGATGGAGGGATATTTTGATGTTTGAGGCTGCTTCTCAAGACTTCCTTTTCTCCTAATCTTGCTCCCCCTTCCTCCATTTTCTCTCTATTTTTTTGCCTCCAACCACTCCCCATCACTGGGCCTCTTAAGGATGTCAGCAGGGGCCCTGGCCAGAGCCGGATCCTGTCCAAATCACCAGAACTTTACAAAACTCCTTCCTTACCTTTGGGAAGCCCTTCCTTACCAAGTCTAACTTTCTTTCCTCTTGCTGTAGTCTCAGCCTTTGCATATCAAAACCCCAAGCCTAAGGCTTATTCCCCTCAGTAGTTTCCTCTCAGGGCACCCCCCCCTCCCCAACTCTCTATGAACTCTCCAGCATTCAAGTCCTCCACCTCTGGATGGGGGCTCCTCACCCTTTGGGAATCTGAGTGCAGTTGAGTGGGACCATGCAAGCTGTCCCTGACCTGGTGGAGCTGGGTGCTGGGTGTGGGTGTTTGAAGAACCTAGACCCATGCCCCTGTGTTCAGTCCCAGATTTCAGCCTGGTTAGCAGGATCCTGCATTGTTTGGAGAAGGAAGCAGTTGGCTCCGGATTGCTTCCGGTGCGGTGGCCCCAGGCCCCAGTGTAAAACCTCCCTGGGAAAGAGGTGAGGGACAGTGAGGGGAGGTATTTATCCCTCTTGCACCCCCAGGGAGGATGAGAATTTCCTGGAGGCCTTGGCTTCCCTGTTGAAGAGCTTCAGTCTTCCTTCCTGCCACCCTCCCAATTCTGTGGGAGGCAGCGGCCCCTATTCTGAGTCTCCCTTGGGTCAGACACTGCTAGGGCAGGGACTCTCTTTGTCCAAGTCAAGGTATATGCTTCCCCATCCTGAGTCTCAGGGATGTTATTCTCCGGGTTCATCCCAAGACAACTGTGTCTTGACAACCTCTGGGCTGAGACCCCTTCCCTGGTTTTTGCCTCTGTCTGTCTATCATTGGTGTGTGCTCTCTTGGCCTCAAAGAACCTCTGTCTCTCATCCTCTCATCTCTCTTACCTCATCCTTCTCTCATCCTTCGTGGCATTCTCTGTCCTGTCTCTCTCAGTCTCTGTCTCTTGCTTTGTCTCTGTCTGTCTCCATCCACCTCCATCCAGGCCTCTTGGTATCTTGAAAGCTACCTGGGAGCAGAAGTCTCTCCTGGGCTTTCCCACGTGCTCGCCATTTTGGAGTTATTCTTCCCCTCCCAGGCCAAGCTTGGAATATCAAGTTCGGCAGTGAAAGTTCTCCCTCCACTTTCCTCCAAGTTCCTCTCTCTTCTTCCAACTCCACTAATTTTGGAGAGAATGTTTCTGGAAGAAGGGAACTTGATACCCTTTGTGAGTTGAGTAAGAGAGGGAGTACAGATAATTCAGAAAGCAGGAGGGAGGTTAGACTTCTGGCAGAACTTCCTCATGACCTGAGAACTGGAGAAAGGTGTGAGGAATGGGTCAGGAGCTTAGAGCTTTTACTTCTGCAGTGCATAAGCTGTGTGTGTGTGTTGCGGGGGTAGGTGGGAAGGGCTTCTAAAGGCCTGGTGAGAGATATGCTGACCTCTGGAGACATTCGAAGGGTCTGATTTTACTCGTGGGGAAAGGAAAAGATGGTGGGGAGGTCAGGCTAATGTCCTGCTGAGTCAATATTGACTCAGGATGGAGGGGGAGACCCTTCCCCTCCCCCAGCAGCCCAAGCCATCCTGTCTGTCTGTCCAGGCCGCAAAGCAGAGGCCCAGACTCAGGAATGACAAAAATGTGTCTGAGCCTCGTTGAGCTGCGGGAAGGAGCCACCGGGTAACACCCAAAATACATAAAATGCAGTGAAAAGCTCTTGGTTAGGGTTTGGGAGGCCCCTGCTGTCCCACCCCCATATGTTTGAAAGTTTAGATTCCTGCAGGCTCTGCCCCCCACCCCCTGGCCACCCCCTGGCTCCTCTGTTCCCTTAGATATATCATGTGGCTCCTTTCAGAAAACATCCCCTGATACACAGCCTGTCTCTCCCTCTGCTGTGTCTGCTCTTGGAAAGGGTCCTCAGGGGTCTCTTTCACGCTTACCCTGTCTCAGGTCTCCTGGGTCTTTAGGAAATCTCACCACCTCTCTTCCTCTCCATCTCTGCTCCCAAAGGGATCAACGGATGGGTCCCCTCCTCTGGAGAAGACTCCCTCAGGGCTGTACTTTCCTGTCACCCTCTCTACTCTGCTCAGGCCCTCTCACCGCCCTTCCCCACCCTGCCCCCAAGGTCCCAGAATGGGACAGGACGACAGCCAAGGCTCAAGCAGGGCAGCGGGGTCCGTGTTGTGTCTGGATGCACACCCAACCCTACACCTCCTGTTCTGGCTCCATCTTGGTGGCCCTGGGGGCCATGGCTGGGCTGGGTGCCTGGATTTGAGGGGGGGGCAGGGGTGTTGGCCAGAGTTAGCATGGCGGTCACATTCATCTCCGGGCAAAGCTGAGAACAGACGGCCCCTGTGTCCCGGCGTTCTCTCTGCAACCTCGCTCGCTCTCCCTCCGTAGTCCTCTCCTCCTTCTTCTCCCTTCTCTCTTCCCTCTTCTGTCCCGTTCTTGTCCCTTTCCATCTTCTCCACCCTCTCCCCTCCTCTCTGAGGAGCCCTGAAGGCCACTGCCACCTCCTATAATCCCTGTCCTCACTCCCAGCGCCAGAGGACCCTGCCGTTTCCCTTCTTCATCCTTCTTCACGTGGCTCCATCATCGTGGCCAGTGAGGAACCGCTGGTTCAGTCACTAATCGCTCTGTACCTCAGTTCCCTCGTCTGTATGGTGGGGATTGCAACAGTACCCATGTCACAGGGTTTGAGGATCTAAATGAGTTAATGGTGTCCAAAGTGTTTCAGCTCGGTGGCTGACACAGAGTGACCGTGTTGAAAAATGTTAGCTCATATCCTTAGAAAGCCCCAAGTCTCATGAGGGGCGGGAGGCAGGGGAGGCCACTCGTTGCTCCTGAACTTAGAGCCGTGTTGTTCCCTCATCTAAGGCCACAGAGGTGGGTTTCCTGGGTGCTGGCATCAGATGCGGAAGGCGCAGCTGAGGGCAGTGGGGTTGGCTGCTGGCTCTAAGCAGATTACAAGTTTCCTACCCCACCGCACTGCAGCTCTCTCTGCCTCCAAGTGAGGCCTCCCTTGGCTGTGTAGACTGCCCCAAAGTAGGTTATCTGTTTCTTTCCTCCCCTCTTCCCCCGAAGGAAATCAAAGACGGGCCTCAGGCTTCACACTTGAGATTCCTAGGGCTTTCTCCACCATCCCTGATGGAAAGGAGGTTCTTTCACATCTCTCGAGATCCTTGTGCTACCCTGACCTGTGAGAGACACGCACCTCCAATCCCCCCGCCCCGGCCCAAAGGGATGCTGCTGTGGGACAGGGGCCCTGAGCGCTCCTCTTCCTTTCACTCCCCATCCCCCGCTCCCTTCCCTCCGCGAGAGCACATCTGGTTTGTGAATCTCTCTCATTCCAGCTTTCGGAGTTTGCCAGCTGCTGTTTCCTCTGTCGAGTTCAGGCCAAAAAATGGGGGTGGGGGACAGCGGGGGGACAAAGTGAGGGCCAAAGGAGGAGGGGATCGTGACTGGCACTCGGAATAGAGGGGAGATTGGAGTGACCAGCCGGTGACCTCAGGCCTGGGCTGTGAGTTCCACCCTGGGGAGGAGAGGGGGCATGGACTAAAAGTCCAGGTGGAGGCAGGGGTGGCATGGGGGCCTTTCTGGGCTCCAAACAGCCCATCTGCCTCTGAGTCCCATTCCAGCCCCCTCTACCCGCCCCCCCACCAGCCAGTCTCGGCTGGCCAGGGGAAGAGGACCGTTCTCCGGCATGCTAACTAGGCTGGCGGGCTGTTTCCCCGGGAAGACCTCACAGCTGGCCCAGTGGGGCAATGAACTCAGCATTATCCACCTCCTCAAGGGGCCTTTATTCCCTGCTCAGGGTGGGGGGGGAGGGGAGGGGGACTCCGGGGCCGGGGGCCTAGCCAGGCCATCCTTGCTGTGTTTCCTGAACTCGGCTCTCATCCTGGCCGGGGGCCTGAGTGCAGTCCCCTCTGCCAGAGATGGGGGTTAGGGAGGGAGGACGTCTTCTCGGTGTGGCTCCCCTCAGACTCCATCCCTCCCTGCTCAGAGCCCTGACATACTTTCCTTCTGCGCTGTCCCAGCCCTGAGCTCACTCTGCCCTGCTGTCTTCCCAGGGTGCTGTGGCTCCTGAGGGGCCATCTCGCCCCTCCCTGGCACCCCAGTGCCTAGTGCAGTGCCTGGCACAGAGCCGGTTTCCAGTGCACGGCAGCCGAAGAGAAATGGGGTTGACACAGACCAAGGAAGAGGCGATGAAGGGCTGGGAGACTGGCTGGGGGCGAAGGAGGGGGGTACTTTTCTTCCCGTGGAGGGCATGGTGACGGGATTGGGAGGAGCAACTCCTGAGAACCTCTCAGTGAGAATGGGGAGACTGGTGTGCACTGGTTGGTTAAAAGCTTAGAGTCAGCTCAACTGGTATGAGTCCTGATTTTGTCACTTGCCTGCTGTCTGAACCCACCTTCTTCGAGGCTTGCTTTCCTCATCTAGGAAATGGTGGTATTAGTAGTACCTACTTTGTCATGTTGTGGAGAGGATTAAATGAGATGATACATGGAAAGAACTAGTGTACCACATTTCCTGGCACATGCTGAAGTAACAGTGAGGGTTAGTGTTACCATCTTTAATTCATCCCCGGAGCATGAGGTAAGAGAATGGGGCAGCAGCAGAGGAAGCTGGTGGGGGTGAGGGGTTAGGGCAGAGAGGTCCCGGATAGAGGACCTTAACAGGTCGGCTGGGCTGAAACCAGCTCCTACAGGTCACCCCAGCCATCCCCCTGCCTCAGCTCTCCAACTCTGTCATCCTGAGCAATCTTAGGTGCTTCTTACCTGTGAGGGCATCTGCTGAAAGTCTAACCAGCGAGGGAGGCTGTGTCTTTAGAGAATGCAGGTGGAGGCAGGGCTCCTCTGCTGATGCCATCTCCAAGCCACCACTGTGCCAAGGGCACCCCAGACACACATCCCATCTGGGGGCTTGGTGGTTAGGAGTTGGAGATGGGCAGGACGATGGGTCCCAGGGACCAAAAGTGTCCCAGAGGGCGAAGGAGCAGAGAGGTTAGAAAAGACCAGCTCTGGACCTCTAGTGAGATAGGGAGGACGATAAAGAGAAAGCACGTCAATGGCCTAAATGCCCCATCACTCTCAGTCAGCAAAGTGGGGTGGCTGGTGTCTGACCAGAGTAACAGAGAACAGCAAGGGCTTTGACCCTGAGGACTGGGGGAGGGCACACCAAACAGGCAGTCTTCGGGACTGAGCGGGGGGCAATAAAACGTGCTCCCTGCATCCTTCCCCTCCCGCCGTCGCAGGTACGCAGTGTTCCGGGAGTGAACCCCAGCCACGTGCCCCCCACAACACATGGACTGTGGGTCAGAGTCTGGGCCAGATGGAGACTGATGCTGGGGGAGGAGGAGGAGCCCTAGAGGGCTTTAAGGCCACAGAGTTGGCCTGCGTCCCTCATTCACACTCCTCTCTTCTTCCCTTGACCCCAGTCCCTAAGACTTGCAGCCCCAAGCAGTTCGCCTGCAGAGACCAGATCACCTGTATCTCAAAGGGCTGGCGCTGTGACGGTGAAAGGGACTGCCCCGACGGATCTGATGAGGCTCCCGAGATTTGTAAGTGCCTTTTGTGGATCCCTCCCCCACACCACCGATTTATGCCTTTTCCTTTTGGCCCAGGCAGTTTGGGATGAGGACAGTTGAGCTCTAGCCTGGTGTGGACCTTGCTCTATGATTGTTTGTACATGACACAGCTAAAACTGTCCTCTCCCCCTCTTCAAAGAGCCCGGCATGGTGCTTGGTGTGCTCAGAAATGAGCTCCCTCAGCTGCTATACCCCCAAGCCAGCCAGAGATTGTGTTCTCTGGGCTGACAGCTTTCCTGGAAGGAGAGGGCTCAGGCTCCCCTCCGTCTGGCTCATCCCTGTTCTTCCCACCTCTGAACCTCCTGATCCTTGATGAGTGCCCCCAGGTCTTGCTGGGTCCCCTTCCTGTCCTCAGGCTCCCAGGCCAAAGGCCACTGGCTCTTGCTCAGTCTCTGTACCAGAAACCCCACCCCTGCGCATTTCCCGCCCTCCCCCGCTCTCCCTGCCCTCCCGTAAGTGGTGTAATCAGAGGCAGCTGTTTAAACTGGGAGAAAGGTCCCCACCCAGGCTTTACCCTGCCAGTGGGGGGGAGTGGAGGACTTTCTGGCAGGACCCTAGAGTCCTGGGCAGCTGGCAGAGTCTCTCCCCTGCTGGGCTAATCTGGGCTGGGGTCTAGGGGACCCTGCATTCCTAGGTCTGTCTCCATTCTCTCTTCGGCTTTATCCTGTCCCAGCCCCATCTCCACACCCTCACCCATAATTATTAGGGGTAATTTTAGGGCCAGAAAGGGAGCCACCAGTTCTCTCTGCTTCACCCTCATACCCTGTCCTGGAGGTGTGGGAGCCAGGGATATTCTGCAAGTGTTTGTCTGGGGGGTGGCTCAGCCTGGAGCATCTTCTTGTCTGATGCCGTCTTTATGCCCCACATTTCTGACCCCGATGCTTGGCGTTAGGGATAAAGAAAGCCATGCGGAAGGTCCAGATCTGGCTCTTTTTATCCATCCTCCCTTTAATTTGATGTAAACCCCACCTTATACACATCCCCACACTGTCCCCACTCACGCACACTCCTGGACCCATCACACCCACGCTCAGTCCCTCCCGGGCACTGACTCACTCCCCTCCACCCTCCCCGACATACACAGACAGAGGCAGATGCTGGCACAGACACGCTCTCACAGCAACGCAGAGTCAACACTCTGAAATGGGGATGCAGAGACACAATCTGCACTCAGACAGATGCTCCTAGACACTCACACACAAACCCAGACTCGCTCCCAAAAGGACATGGAAATGCACATACTGAGGCCAGAAGCACCAGCACACGTGGAGATTCACAGATTAACCTTCACTCCACACCACTCTGCTCCACGGTACACACCTCCCTCACCTGTGCATGTGGACTCCTACCAGGCACAGGCGGACAGGTGCACTCACATACAGACACTCTCTCACACCCTGTCCAGGCTTGGGAGCCAATGGGCAGTGGTCTTCTACCAGCCCACAGGTTCAGCCAGCGCCCTAGGTCAACTGGCCTCCTTAGAATCCCCTCAGGAGCTCTCTCCTGCCCTCCCCCCCAGCCCATCTTCTTGGGCAACAAAGGAAGTACCAAGACATCATCAGTGGGCCACAGCCTTTGACCGTTTCCAAAGCCTTGCATCGGGCAAGCTGCTCTGGGGCTGGGGGTCTATAACAGTGCATTCAATAGAAATATAATGCAAGCCATGTACACAATTTCGAGATTTTCTAGTTGCCACATTCAAAAAGGTAAAAATAATCAGGTGAAATTAATTTCAACTTTATTTTACCCAGTGTATCCAAACTGTTATCATTTCAGTATATTATTTGTTTAAAAGTATTAATGAGATCTTTTGCATTCTTTTTTGTGGCTGTGGTATTAAGTCTTCAAAAGCCAGTGTGCATTTTATTTTATTTATTCATTCGTTTGTTTGTTTGTTTGTTTTCAGCCATGCCATGTGGCTTGCGGGATGTTAGTTCCCTGACCAGGGGTTGAATCCAGGGCCACGGTAGTGAAAGCACCGAGTCCTAACCACTGGGCCACCAGGGAACTCCCATTGTTTTTTGTTTGTTTTTGCCAGTGTGCATTTTATACTTACAGTTGGAACTAGTCACATTTCAAGTGCTCAGTAGCCACGTATGATGCTGCATATTGGGAAGTGCAGTTCTAGAAGACTTGGTCCAGCTCTCAGCCCCAGGCTCTGTGACCTGGGGAGCTATGGGAAGGAGGTGTACTTTGTCCCCGGAGTGTAGAATGTGAGGCATTGGGGTCCACAGCGTGGGGCATTTGGGGAGTGGACTCTTTGCTAAAACCTAGTTCTCCCCTCCACCTGGCGGCTCCCAGGTGTGTAGCTGCTGTTGGGAATGGCATAGGAGAGCTCGAGGTTGAAGAGTCTATCCAGGCCCTAGGCCTCCTGAGATCTAAAAAGTGCAGGTGCCTGAAACCCCAGTCTCAGTTCCCCACCCCCTCCCCCACCGAACAACTAGGCAGACAGCCTCTGTAGCCATCACGGTCATGCTGGCCTTTCCATCTGCCCCCAGGTCCACAGAGTAAGACCCAGCGATGTCAGCCGAACGAGCACAATTGCCTGGGCACCGAGCTGTGTATTCTCATGTCCCGCCTCTGCAACGGGGTCCAGGACTGCACAGATGGGTCAGACGAGGGGCCCCACTGCCGAGGTAAGGGCTCTTCCACCTCTCCTGTCCCAGGTGGATGCAGTGAGTTCTCAGGTGAGCACCTGACAGGTTTGGAAGCCTGCCATCCAAGGACTGTCCTCGCACCTTTGGGGGGGATGAGGCCTTGTCCTGCTCCCCTGCACCCCGGGCACTTCTCTGTGTGTGCTTGGACATGTCACTACCCCTCTCCAGTCCCCAGTTTCCCACCTGTGAAATGAGAGCTTTATACTAGATCAGCGTTTTTGTACTTTTTAATTTTGTAAATAGCGGGGTCTTTTCTTCAAATGGTTTCTTACATGAGTATGAACAGAGAAGAGCAGATGCTGTGATTGAAGCTGGGATGGGGGGGTTCCTGGAGTTTTTGTCCCCCTGCCTCCCCTGCCAGAGCCCTCAAAGGCGTCCCCCGGGAAGTGCAGATCTTTGAGGCTCTCTGAAGTTGCTTGATGGGAAAGTCACCCAGGCTGAAGAGGGAACTGTAGGATGATAGGTCAGACTTCCTTCCCACCTGCAGCTCAGGTCACCAGCTCTGCAATTCTTCCCCTGGAGGCCCCCATGACCCAGGGAGAGTCTGGCTCTCACGTGAGCAGTGGGAGAGATTCTTTGGGGGCAGGGGGGACAGGCAGGGCCTCAGGCCTGTGAGTCAGGGAATGGGGACTTCTCCTACTGCCCTCAAGGTCTGGGCCTGGAGCAGAAGCCTGGCTTTGTGAGGCCCTAGGCAAGCCCCTGGGTGTGGGGCAATCTTCCCTGGGGGGTGGGGACCGTGTCCTGTGCCTGTAACGCGTGTCAGAAAACATCTGCCTGTGGGAAGAGACACATCTGGATCCTGTTCACTGAGGGCAGGGAGTGTGGAGCAAGGGAGTTTGTGGAAGATTTTTATCCTTTCCTTTGGTTGATTCTGCATGTTTTTGTCTGAAGCTCCTCGAATGAGATGCAGTGTGGGCCTAGGGGCTGACTTCAATTACCACGCACGTCCCATCTTATCGGATGGCGTGTGTTCAAGTTTGCTTGCTTTTGTATACCACGTCCCATCTTATCGGATGGCGCGTGTTCAAGTTTGCTTGCTTTTGTATACCTGGTCAGTATCAAAAACAACCAAGAACCTCAAAAACCTAGGGTTTGAACTTCCTTCTCTGATATTACAGAAGTTGGACCTCATCGTCCTCCCATCCCATATCCAGAAGAGAAACTCTTTTCCAGGTTTTCCAGAACAAACACTATTTCCCCCCTGTGTTGGGGGAGGCTGGACAGGGCAGCACATTCGGGCTCTCGGGCAGAGATGGGGAGGAGAAGGAATAACCGGGGCCTGGCCCCCGATCCCAGCTCCTCCTGGCAGGCTTAGTGCCTCTAAACGTCTTAGCATCTCAGGCAGTGCTCTCTCCTAGGTGGGAGGGGGGGAGCAGGGGTGTGAGGCAGCTGGACAAAGGGGTCTTTGTGGCCAGGCCGCCTGGCCCCATGCAAGGCCATTAATTGGGTCGCTGGTCTGGGGGGGCAGCTGCTCTCCCACCTCTTCCCCCTCCTGTCTCATTCCCTTCTGTCTCCCCTGTGGAAGTGGGTCAGTGGCAGGAGGAAGATTAGAGAAGGATCCCAGGGGAGCCAGTTTTGCTCCTCCTCCTCCTGTCCTCTACCTGGACCTTGGGCCTTCTCTCTGAGGCCTCTAGGGCTCAAGGGATGGGTTGCAGGGGTGCTTCTAGACAAGAGCTGGGGTGCTGCACAGAAAGACTCGATTCCATGCCAGCTCTTCACCCTCAGCCCCAAAGCCAACATTGCAGTCCTTGGGCAGTGCAGGCAAGAGATATGTGAAGGGGATGAGAATCACTGTCCCCACTTCCTGTTGACCCCAACCAACTACCAGAACCCCTCTCCATGGGGACAGAGGGAGTCCAGAGCAGCCAGAGCAGGGAGATGTGGGTTCTAAATCATAATTGGCTGTGTGACCTTGGACCTGTCTTATACCCACCCTTGGTCTCAGTTTCCTCACTGGTACTATATTTTTAGAGTCGATGCTTCGTAAGCCCCTTTATCTCTGACACTGCAGGCAGCAGAAGTGGTTTCTGAAGGGTTGGGGGAAGGTTGCAGTCTGGGTACAGCTGCCAGGTCTGGAGGCCTGAGTATGTGTCACCTGCTCCCACACAGAGCAGCGAGGACAGTGTTCTCATCTGGGTTGCCAGCACCACTGTGTCCCTACACTCAACGGGCCCACCTGCTACTGCAACAACAGCTTTCAACTTCAGGCAGATGGCAAGACCTGCAAAGGTAAGTGTGCCCACCCGCGCGTGCTGGGGGTGAGGGGTAGTGGGCCGGGCTGGGGAGGAGAAAGCAGATGGAAGGCGCAAGACAGGAGGCGGGGCTACAGGCCTTATAGCCTCAGGGCATGACTGTGGGCACTAACTACTTGCTTCCACCAGACTTCTTAAAAGTCGTCTTAAAAATTATATAAGTCAGGGACTTCCCTGATGGTCCAGTGGTTAAGACTCCACGCTTCCAGTGCAGGGGGCGTGCATTCAATCCCTGATCAGGGAACTGAGATCCCACATGCTGCGCAGTGCAGCCAAAAAAAAAAAAAAAAAAAAATTATATAGGTCATATGTGAGTTTTCTTGTAAAAAAAAAAAAAATTAAAGCATTATAGATAAAACCAAAGTCCCCTTTGACAAATCCTCTTCAGTTCTGGTCCCTTTCCCATCTCTCTGGAGGTCAACTCTGTTACCAGTTTGCTACTTCTCTGTCCAGGCCTATTTCTGTCCATGTATACATGTACTCATGGAGAATCTAATTGAAAGTACTGTTTATGTGCATGTGATTTTTTTTTACATAAATATCCTACTGTACATAAGTTTTTTTCAATTTTTTCACCCAGTATGTTCTAGAGATTTTTCCATGTTAATACGTAGAGATTACCTCATTCTTTTAAAAACCACTGTGATGTATGACTATCACCACAGTTTACTTGGCCATCTCCCTTTTGATGCGTAAGATGTTCCCAGTTTCTTCTGTTATACACGATGCAAACTTTTCTGTTTTAAATTTACCTCCCTGGGGTCTTTGCACAAATGCCATCTTCTCAGTGAGGCCATCCCTACCGCCCTAAAATCCCACCCGCAGCGCCTGCATTCGCTGTCCCCTTTCTCTGCTTAATATTTTTCCATAGCACCAGCCACTTTCCATTGCACTAGCTCCTCTAACATGCCATTCACCTTTTTGTCTTATTATCGTAGTAACAGTATTTCATTTATTATCGGAATTTAAGTTTTATGAGGGCAGCAATTTGAATGTGTTTTATTCACTGATGTATCCCCTGAGCCTAGAACAGTACCTGGCACATAGTAGGTACTCAAGAAGTCTTTTCTGAACGAATGGATAATATGCACGTGTGTGGATATTTCTCCAGGGTAGATTCCAAGTGTGGACTCTCTAGGTGATAAAGTTTCCACATTTCTTATTGTAATAGATTCTGCCAAACTGTCCTCCGAAGTAGCCGTAGGGATGGACACATCCCTGGTGGTGTCTGAGGGCACTCCCTTCCCTGCCCTCGGCACGCTGGAAATGACCACGCTCTCGCCTTTTCCCGGCAGACTTTGACGAGTGCTCGGTTTATGGCACCTGCAGCCAGCTGTGCACCAACACAGATGGTTCCTTCACGTGCGGCTGTGTGGAAGGGTACCTGCTGCAGCCAGACAACCGCTCCTGCAAGGCCAAGAACGGTAGGTGGGGTCACCTGTGACCATACAGCTAGGCACCCTCAGTGTTGTTCCCTGATGGGGAGTGGCCGGAGAGGTCCCAGGGCCACTTGCTGCATTGACCCTTGTCTCCTCCATCTACAGAGCCGGTAGACCGGCCCCCTGTGCTGCTGATTGCCAACTCACAGAACATCCTGGCTACATACCTGAGTGGGGCCCAGGTCTCTACCATCACACCCACTAGCACACGGCAGACCACAGCCATGGACTTCAGCTACGCCAACGAGACGGTGTGCTGGGTGCACGTCGGGGACAGCGCTGCCCAGACACAGCTCAAGTGTGCCCGCATGCCGGGCCTGAAGGGCTTCGTGGATGAGCACACCATCAACATCTCCCTCAGCCTGCACCGTGAGTCACCTGCTCCAGCTTGGAAGGCAGGGGAGGGCAGGGGAGGTGGGCAAGACAGAGCCTGTCTGGGACAGAGTCAGGGGGATATTCGGGATGACCCCTGTCTGGGGCAGGAGCCTAAACAAAAGCTGCTGACGGAGGCCGAGGCAGGGGGTTTCACATGATGACACTTGTTTGGAGCCGGGGCAGAGTTATGGCTGTGCTTCCTCCCCTCTCTCTGAGCTGAGTCTCTGGTGGCTCCTGCATTTCTGGCTCAGGGCAGAGAAGGGCCTCCCAGGAGAAGTGCCCGATGGGGGCAATAACTCGTCAACCTCCAGAGACCAGGGGCTGTCCCTTTTCAGAGAGAGGAGTGTTGATTAGTCCACAGAGGGGCTTTCCCACACAGCGAGAGCCAGAGCAAGGGAAAGAAGAGGCCTGGAACCAGAGGAGCCTTGCTAAGTGGTGGCTGAGGGCAAAGGAGCCGCGGCCAGGCTGGGTCCATCTCCTCTTCCATCATTTCTCTTGGGGGCATCTCCAGAACGGACACCCTGCTGCAGCATGGCTGCAGGGGTCCTGAGGCTGTTTCTAGGGGGCTGTGTGGCAGGAATGAGCCCAGAGGAGGAGCCCTGAGCGCTGGGGCCACGTGAGTGTTCTCAGATATCCTGGATGTTCCCCTTCGGGGCTCCCTCCCAGGCCATACTTTGCTGTCTCAGAGGTGGAAGATGGGCTGTCACTGGGGATGGAGCCAGGGCATAGATCCACTGCCTGGAGCCGTCCTGCTCATCTCAGATGCTGCTACATAAAGAAACAAAACATCTGGCATCATCACATTTCCAGGAAATGCACCGCAGGGCTGAGGGGGGAGGTCTGGCCTACGGTTGATCTCTCACACACACACACACACACCCCCACCCCCACCCCCGCCCCGGGCGAGAGGGTAACCCGATCTGTGACCTTGAGTAAACCAGAACTCCCTGTCTCTGCTTTGATTTCCTAATCTGCATAATGGGTTTGAGCTTGTCTGGCGAGATCAGATAAATTGCAGAGAAAGCCAGAAGTAACTGGAGGCCAGTGCACACAAGGTTTAGGATGGTAAACCCGGGTCCTGTCTAGAAGATCTTGAAGTTCCTTCTCTGGGTCCCCATGTGATGATCCCCAAAGAAGACCAAAATCCCAGGAGGACACAAGGGCTTAGTTTTTGAGGAAGCAGGGGTTCCTCCAAGAGCCCTCGCCCTCTTGCAGACTACCTCAGCTGCGGTCCTTCCACAGCATCCCAATAGCTGTTGGTGACCAAGGCTCACCTGTGATAGACCTGTCCTCCTTGGAGTGCTGGGCTGGGGGCTGCTATGCCTGGTCGGCTGAGCTCTTGAGGGGTGGGCAGTCGTGGTAGGTAGGGTAGTATTAGGGTGAGACCCCATGAGACAGCTACCCTCTCCCTGTTCCTTGTCGACGGTCCCACCCAGCAGGCCTGTCTGGGCAAACAGCTCCAGCAGTTCCCTCCCTGGCCCTGCCTCAGGGCAGCCAATGGGCTGATGAGCTTGTGGGTAGGTGGCTGGCAGGGGTGCCCTGATGGGAACCTTTTTTGCTCTGGCCTGGCCCCTCTCCTGCCTTCCTCCCCAGGAGAAGCAGGAAATAACCTCAGGTCGGTACACCTCCCTTGGCAAACAGAGCCTTGCCTTCAAAGTCTGCTAGATTTGTTGGGCCCCTCTGGGGCAGAGTCCAGGAGGCCAGAAGAGACCGGAAGGTTCTGGGGAGAAATGCTGCTGGGGCAAATGAATGGGTTCCTCTTGCCCCAGCCTCTGTCCCTTCCTCCTGCCCTACCCCCACCCCACGCCCCATGCCGCCTGAATGTCTGGCTGTCACCCTGAGGATGGTTGTTTTGCTGTCATCCCACAAACTAATTATGGGCCCTGAACTGAGGATGTCGGAAGTGTCTCTCCCCGACACCCTCTCCCCGCCCCCAGTTCATCCCCCTTCGCAGGAGAGGCTGATGGCCTGCCCTGGTGTGCAGCGTGGCTGGTCCCAGGCACTCACCTGTGCAGTGGGCTGCCGGCCTGTAATTAGCTCCCCCAGGGGCAGGAAGAAGAAAGGCTGCTGCTTTCTCCTGCTTTCTCTCTGCCCTCTGGGGGAGCCCTCCCTGCAATCATGCCATTCTTGGCTGACCATGACCTCCGTTGGACCCCTGGCCTGAGCCCCATGCAGGAGGGAGGAGTCTGACAAGGGAGAGGTGCTGGAGCCCAGAGCCCAGAGGCTGAGAAGCCCGTCTGCTGGTGTGGGAAGAAGGGGGAGCCTGCCCTGGAGAAAACTCTGGAAACAGAAATAGAATAGAAAGAAGGAAGGAGGCCAGGAAGTGAGCCTGTTTCACATGGGTCCTCAGGCGTTTGTGAGCCAGGCCTGCTCTGAGTCCTGAGCCCTTGGAGGGCCCCTCCCAGGCCCCACAGTGGTTGGTGCGGCTTTATGACTGGCTCTGTGGAATAGGCTTAGGGCCGAAGTCCGGCCTTTTCCTGTCTGAGCCCAGCTCCTTCCCTCTGTTTCTACTCAAGAGTGGGGAGAGACCCACTGACCGCATCCTCACTCATTCTGACAGGTGTGTGTGCATGCGTGCCTCTGTGTGTGTGTGTGTGTGTGTATGTGTGTGTGTGTGTGTGTGTGTGTGTGTGTGTGTGTGTGTGTTTTCATCCGTTAACAGGCTGGGCTGCCAGCCCTTCCTCCCCCAGCCTGTGTCTTGCATTGGCCTGGGTTGGGGGGTGGGTCTTAGGAATCAGTCCTCATCTCTTCTCCTCCCTCCTGGGATGTAATTCCACGGTCCATCCTCCCCTCTGCCGCTGCCCCAGCAGGACCGGGAGGTCTCTGAGGACTCTGATCCCATGACTAGAGAACATGATGGGGTGAGCCAGGAGACCCTCGGGGAAGACCGTGGCCCACCCCTCAGGCTTTACTACTGCCTTTCCCAAAGCAGGAATGCCTTGATTTTTAGGTCGTGTATGGACGTGCATTTTTTATTGTTATAGTTATGTTTTTATGTAATACCCATTAGGAAACTCCTACAACTAGCATATCAAATCTACGATTTCATAGATTGTTTAGGATGCAGCAAAATAAGAAAAGTGAGTTGATGTAAAGAAATGGTAGGTAAATGGTAGAGCAAGCTGTGCATAAACATGGCAAGCATTTTGAAAGTGACAGACAAAAGACTGAATTTCTGGAAACCGAGGCCCAGAGGGGTTGACAGGCCTGGCCTGCCCACCCTACCCCCCACCTCTGACCACCCTCTCAAGGAACCTCAGGCCCTGTCCAGCCCCCTGCAGGGCCACCCCTGGGCAGGGCTGGAGGTCAAGTCTGCTTGACCCCCAGCCCAGCCCAGCCCTGCATTATCTAGGCTTCAATGACCTGTCCTCCCTGAGCTTTGAGGATGTTTCTGCTGTAGAAAGAACGAGCACAGACTGCAGGGGTGGGGCCCTGGGAAGATGTGTGTGTGGTGAGGGGAGGTTCTGAGGTTGCAAATAGAGGCCTTGAAGGACATAAGGTTTGCTGAAGTCACTCCATTCGGGGCTGTGTATGAGGGAATGGTCTGGAGGGGCCCTCGGGGGTCCTAGGGTTTCTTCCCTGTACCATGCTGCATGGGGAAGGAGGAGATTGGAGGGGAGGCCCAGAAAAGTCCTCCTAGGCTGCAGGCTGCAAGGTTGCGAAATGGGTCCCCAAGTCCAGCTGGCCAGCTTCACTTTTCCCTCCCTCTCGTGTGTGTGTGTGTGTGTGTGTGTGTGTGTGTGTGTGTGTATGTGTGTGTTTAAAATCACAACAGGAAATAGGGCAGTGATTTGTCTAGAGAAGGGGCAGAGAAAGAGAGAGTTATCTCCTCTGAGTCTGATGAACTGGCTTCCCGGCTGGAAGGGGAACCGTGCCCCCACTGAGCTGGGCACCCAAGGCCCTCTCAGCCCCCACCCCAGCCTACAGAACACTTCCAGTGTCACAGATGAAAACTGGCCACCAGCTTCTTTGACCTTTCCACCCATTGGGTGTCAGAATATTGGGGGGCTCTCGCCAGCCTGCTCTTGGCCTCGGGCCCCCCGCATCCTGGTGCTTTTGCGTCCCATTCCCATTCCAAGTTTCCTAATCATTTAATGGCCCTTCTCTCCTCTTCCTGGCCAGGCCAGCCCTGTGTCTCCCGGCACAGCTCCAGCCCAGTCCTCTCCTCCTCCGCTGTCTCCTTGAAGTTGCCTCTCCACCCAGCCTGCTCCCAACAACCCCCTCCCTGTTTTCAAGCCAAAGGAAGTAACTTAAGCGAGAGAGATGTGTTTTAGAGCCCAGCAAGAATTTCTCAATAGTGGGAAGACCCTTGTTCTGATTCTGAATCAGAGTTGCAGAGTCCAAGCATCTCATCCCCGGGACCCAGGACTGAGAGTCTGTGTGGACCTGGGCCAGTCAGGGGAGGGGAGTGGGGCTGGAAGTACAAGCGGGGCAGGAAGGGAGCCCAGGGACAGAGCTGACCCAGTGTGGCTGAGCCCCGGACCTGCTGGTGGAACAAGAAGAGCTGAATTCAGGACCCAGCAGGAAATAGGAGTGTGAGGACATGCCATTTAGCAAAACTTCTGCCAGGCCTGCCCGGTGGTCTCCTCCCTACCTGCAAAGACCCCGGGCTCCCGAGCATCTCCCCCAGCCCTTGGGTGAGATCCCAGAGTGGCTCCGACAAGCAAGAACGTTGCCTGACAGACGTCTTGTCCCACTGTCTTAGGCCTCCTCAGGCCAGAAAAGGAGGATCCTGGCAATAGAAGGGAAGGAAAAAATTAAGTCCCAGCTCTAGGACAACAGAGTGAGCACTCAGCATTCACCAAATATTTGTTGAATGAATCAGTATGTGTGTGTCAGGCGCTGGGGACAAAAATGAAAGACCTGCCCTGCCCTCACAATATTTGTAATCAGGTAAGCAGGCTGTGGTAAAAGGGGCTTATGGAAGCCTGCAATACAGAAATTTTCTTTCTGGGGCCCTGAACTGTCTTGAAGAATAAATAGTAGGTGTCAGCCCCAAACTGCCCACCTGGAGGGCCTACCTTCAGTCAGGAGGCCACAGGGCTCTGGCTGGAGGTACAGATGGAAAAGGTAAGGAAGGATGGGGTTGAGGTGAGGGAGGATCATGCAATGGTATGAACAACAGCTCCCGTTTGTGGAGCGTTTATCATGTGCCAGGCGCCGTGCTAAGTGCTGTTAATGCACCATCCCATCCCAGATCAGCAGACTGAGACTCAGAGACATCAAGTGACTTGCCCATAATTCCACAATTGGAAGGTGACAGAACTAGGATTCACACCCAGGCTGTCAGTGTCTGGAGGCTGTCTGGGCCCAGGGCAGAGCAGAGTGATGGGAGAGGCAGGGAAGTTTCCTGGAATAAGGGCAAGAACTCAGTGTGTTCACTGGCGATGTGGTTAAGGTGGAAATGGGATTTTCCTTCCTCGTCCAGGGACCTGGTACCCTATTCTGCAATCTATAGGTGTGTGGATGTGTTGGGGGCTATTTCCTCAAGGCATAGAGACTCTCCTCCTTCCCCAGAATTATTTTAGGAAGAGTGACTAGAATCCTGCGGCTGAAGTTAGGGTCTTCTTGGGAATGGGCTGGGGGCTGTTGTTTTCAGAAAAGCAGCCGTTTAGGGAGATGCCTCTTGAATGACGTGAAGGTTGGTGACGACGAGGAAAGCTGGAGTGGTGGCGAGTGCCGAGCGCTGAGCATCAGGGTTGGGGCACAGGGAGGGCTCAGCAGTTACAAACACACAGCCCAGGTCTATTCTGGGGCCTGGAACTGAAAGTCCTTTGTGATATCGCAGACAGGCTGTGGTCTGTCCTCTGTCTCATTACCCTCCCACCTTCCTAGCCTCCTTCTCTACCCTGGGATCCCTAACCCCTCAGCCTCCAGACCAGCCCCACACTCTTCCCATCACCACACAGCATCCCTCCCCTTGGGTTTACAGGATTCTCCTGTCTTCAGGATCTGGGGCCTTTGGCCAGAGAGCCCTTGTGGAGGGTGCTGTGAGGTGGATCAGTCCCGAGAAGGCTGGGCCACGAGGGGCCAGCTGCCCTCTGGGTGTGTGGAGACAGAATGTCAGGTCCTCCAGGCCGAAGCCCAGGACCCCAGTTGCCCCCTCCACACCCCGGGACAGGGAGCAGTGGCCCAGACACTGCCTGCGGGGAGCCCGGGAGGGAAGGTGCCCTCTCCCAATTTGAGCCCGTCTCACTACACTTGGAATGGGAAGAGTGGCCAAGCGTGTGTGTGCGTGTGAGTGTGTGCATGTGTGTGAGTGTATGTGGTGGGGTGGGTAGAGGAGTCTGGACTTTAGAAGAGAGGAAGATAATGTGGTGGAGGGGTTGGAAAACAAAGGATTTTTGCTTGCAACTAATAGTCTCCAGCTGCAAAAATACCAAAGGGGAGCCCAGGCCGGGCTGGGGACTCCAGTTCTTGCCAGCTCCTCACCGGCCTGCTGAGTGGGGCCCTCCCGGCCTTTGGGAGGTGGAACAGGAGACGAGCCGAGGGTCAATATCTGAGAGCGGGGACCATCCCTCTGCCTTTTCCTTCCCAGGCCAGCGGGGAGGCTCGAAGGTCGGCCACCCTGAGGCTGGAGGGGAGGATGTGGAACTGCATCTGGGATGGGGGGGCATCAGATCCCTTCAGGTTTCTTCCTCCTCCCCTCTTGCCGAGGGAAGGGTGGATGGGGGAGCAGGGGAAGGGTGTTGCCAGCCTTGGAGCTGGGCAGTGACTCAGGGAAGCCTCAGGAAGTTGGAGAGAAGGATGCAGCTGCCCCAGCTGGTGCTGGGAAAACAGCTTGGAATGATGAGGTCCATCTACATGCCAGCATCCCCCAGACCCCCACCGTGCCCACCAAGTAAAGGGCACACAGCCCTGTTTGCCTTTCACCCACCCTGCTGGCTGCCTGGGACTGCAGCAGGGTCTACCCACCCCCGCCCCCCTGGCCCCAGCTTGGAACCTTGGTTTCCTCTGGACGCGGTCCAGCAGCGTTCATTTTCATCTGTTTTCTCTGTGGTCACAGTGTGGGGTAGTTTGCTCTCCTAACCCCTGCACTGGGCCCTCTTCCTACCCGGCCTGGGACCCACGCGCCCAGGCTGCTCTGCCCCCTCTCTTTGACCTTGTCAGGAGGCAACAGTACTGGGGCTCAGAGGAGAGAGTTGCTGGGTTTAGGGACACATCAGCAGTCACAGGGGTAACACCTCATCCCTGTGACCACTTTCTCCAGTCATCTTGGGGTGGGATTCAACAGGGGGGACCTGAAGAGGAAACTAGTTTGGTGAGAGTCTCAGATTGGCTCTTTCCCTTCCTCCCTCAGCCTAAGTCCTGTGACTGTGAGTCAGTGTCAGGGCCTGGCCAAGTTCCTTGGGAGCCGTGTTCCTGTTCCCTTTACCCCCCACCCCTACCCACTGTTAGGAAACAGCCCCTGAATCCCTGTGAGGGAGGGGGGAGGATTAGGGAGGGCTGAGCAGAAAGCCTAGTCATTATACCTGCAGCTGTGTAGGGATTGAATAATCCTTACCAGGTTGAGTGTGGCTAGTGGGGATTTCAGTAAAAAAAAAAAAATATATAAAAAAGTTTCAGCCAAAGACAGGTGGTCCAAAGACTGCTTTACCTGCTGAGGAAATTGGTGGAAGTGGAGTGCAAGACAGGGGTCCCAGGGAGTCATTATCTTGGAAACTTCCCAGCTTGCAAGAGGTATCACCTCTGATAGTGGTAGTTGGACGGGGCAGTGGGTGGATGGGAGCCAGTGGGTCCTGGAGAGAAGGAGCCACACCGCCCCCCAGGAGGCCAGCAGGGGTCCCGTCCCCAGACTTCCTGCCTCCTAGACTTCCTGCTGCCCTGGCCCCACCCCTGAACTCTTAGGCCCTGTTTGCCATAGACTGAGTATGGGCACCTGGTCTCCATCCTCTTCCCCCACTCCCACCCTTCTGAAGCTCCCCCTCTTTCTGAGCCATGCCTCAGTTTACCTTCAGAGTCCTTTGATGGCTCTCCTCCTCTGCAGTCTCTCCTCCGGCCCTACATCTTATTCCCTGCTCCTTCCCACCCTCCCGAGGACTGGAGGAAATTGAGCAATAGGGACATTGAAGAAACAGGAGAATGGGAGTGAGTACGGGAAGTTTGGCCCATGCCACTGGTTCCAACCTTTTGCCACCATGGACCTTCCCTTTTCCATCTCTGCGGGCCCCATATTTGGACATTCTCTTCTCTCAGGTTGGATTTATTGATGGAGGCCCTGCTTTTCCATTTTTAAAAGTCATGCAGCACGTACAGCTTCCAGTCAGTGCTTCTGGCTAGTGTGATATAACTCGACTTGCCATACAAAGATGATGAAAGTCCAGCCAGAAGCAGAGATGTGTGATGTTTTATTAGCCTGAGTGCTCCTATCTCAAGTAAAAGCAGATTTTAAAAATTCTGGAAGGAGCTAGTAGACCTATCCTCACTGCCTTTTGGAACCCCAAGAAGATGGTCCCATTCAAGCAGGGGCTAGAGTTGGGAAACCTGTCCGTCAGCCAACCAGCCAACAATTATCCAGCGCCCCCGTGTGCCCACCCTGAGCTCGGCATGGGGAGCAGGGCTGTGTGGGAGGGTACTCAGAGACTTCTCTTTGGAGAGACCCTGTTGGTGAAGGGTGGCCAAGAGCACAAGGCAAAATGTGCCACTGCCAGTAGCTCCCGTAAGAGCTCAGGGAGGAGAGACAGCCGTGGCATGGGTGGTGAAGGAGGGCACCCCAGAGGAGGTGGGCTTCCCACGGTAGGTTCTGCACCAGCAGAGGGTGGGCCTGTCTGTGGGAGGACCTCCCCCATAGCCCTTTCATTCACACTCTCCAGATGTGGAACAGATGGCCATCGACTGGCTGACAGGCAACTTCTACTTTGTGGATGACATCGATGATAGGATCTTTGTCTGCAACCGAAACGGGGACACGTGTGTCACTTTGCTAGACCTGGAGCTCTACAACCCCAAGGGCATTGCGCTGGACCCTGCCATGGGGTGAGCGGGGCAGGCAGGGGCACTGGCCCTGGAAGGGGGAGGCAGAGGCTGTGGTAGAAGGGAGGGTGCCCAGTGTCCAGACCCCATTTAACATGCCATCTGCTCACAGGAAGGTGTTCTTCACTGACTACGGGCAGATCCCCAAAGTGGAGCGCTGTGATATGGATGGGCAGAATCGCACCAAGCTGGTCGACAGCAAGATTGTGTTTCCTCATGGCATCACGCTGGACCTGGTCAGCCGCCTCGTCTACTGGGCCGACGCCTACCTGGACTACATTGAGGTGGTGGACTACGAGGGCAAGGGTCGGCAGACCATCATCCAGGGCATCCTGGTGAGGAGGAAGTCGTGCCTGGGAAACCCTTCTCTAGGCCTCCTGGGAGGGTGGGGGACAGAATGGGAGCGTGGTTGCCCTGAGCCCTCTGGTAGGGCGGGGGTGGGCACGAGCATCTGGGGGAAAGGACAGGATGTGGCTTCCACTCGGATGGCCACAGTCATTTTAGAGACCACCTTTTACTTCCCTTTTCTCATTTGAGTTGGGTTCTTACAGCAAGCCCCTGGAAAATGAGCGGGCAGGTGTCTCAGTTCCCTGTTGGCGGCTGAAAAAAGGCAGGATTCAAAGAGGTTAAGTGATCTGCTTGAGGTTACACAGCTGGGAAATAGCACTTGAACCTAGTCTAGAAGCCCTTCCAGCTCAGAGTTGACATCTCTATTCTGGGATAATTAGGGTGACCCTGCATCCCGATTCTCCTGAGACTGTCCCAGTGTCAGCCCTGAAAGTCCCCTGGGCCAGTCTTGGACAAACGGGGACAGTTGGTTACCTTAGATACGTTATGCAGGTAGCAGAGGCTGTTATCAGGCTTGCTTGGGGCCAGTCTGTTCTCTCAACCTTCCCAAAAGCTGGGAGCTAGAGGCGGGCTAAGAATGTTCCCTGTGGACAGAGTGTAGGGCCCAACTCTACTTCAGTGCAGAATCATCCCATCATTGAATATGTGCCTGGTTCTGAGAGGGATATGGTTCCTGCCCTCAAGGGGTTTGAGCGGAGTGGGTAGAGTCAACCCACAGATCACCAGACAGTGGATTACAGCCAGAAATGGAGTGTGGAAGGAGAGACTGTCCTCTCTGGTTAGAAGATTCCGGAAGCCCTTCAAAGAGATGCTCTGGGGCTTCCCTGGTGGCGCAGTGGTTGAGAGTCTGCCTGCCGATGCGGGGGACGCGGGTTCGTGCCCCGGTCCGGGAGGATCCCACGTGCCGCGGAGCGGCTGGGCCCGTGAGCCATGGCCGCTGAGCCTGCGCGTCCGGAGCCTGCGCTCCGCAACGGGAGAGGCCACA